>NW_022900929.1:42357347-42437542 GCF_012274545.1 Fukomys damarensis
AAAAAAAAAAAAAAAAAAAAAAAAGATGTACATAGTGAAGAAAAATGTGGACGTGCTCTCAAGAGTAAACAAACTCCTAGAAAACCTAAGAATCCCAGAGATCAGAACTAATCTAAGTCATGGTGTTATCATTGTTTGAAGTTATTTCAAAAAAGAACAGACATTAGTCAGAGTAGCTTTGGCTTTGCTTTTTTTCCCCACATCATCCATTAACTAACAGCAATTGTTGATTCCTCACAGTATTCAATGCCCATGACTAGCCTTTGCCACTTCCTTTAGTCTTGTTTCTCCAGTGTTCACTGCCATAAAGAAAAAGAGGTGTTGGGGATTTAGCTCAGTGGTTCTGCCACCTGCCTTACAAGCGCAAGGAACCAAATTTGATCCCCGGTACCAAAAAAAGAAAAAGGGACAAGATTCAAATCATTGTCTGTGTTTTGTCCTTTTGTTTGGAAATAAAGGAGCTGTGTGGGATAAATGCATATAATGAGTTTTGAGAAAGAATTATTAAAAGAAAGTTTGGAGACTACATTCTCAGGGATGTCACTAAGTAGCCAAGTGGTGTTCCAAATGACCAAGAAGCCCAGGCTCTGTCTGAATTAAGCTTTTCTGGCTAGAGAAGCTCTGGCTATCCTGACCTCTTCTTTCCTGGGATTTGGCAGTATTCTCTGACCTCATTCTGTCTCACATGGAAATACATGTATGCTTGGTTGAAGTGAGTGAATTACTTTTCCATCCCTTTCTGCAATCCCCTTCGATGGTGGGTTTTTAGAGCCATGTTACTGTGTGTAGTCTAAAATTATAGCTAAAATTATGGCAGTCCCTCCTTATCCATGGTTTCGGTTACCCACAGTCAACTGAAGTTCAAAGACATTAAATTAAAATTTACATAAATGGAACAACTCATAAGTTTTAAATTGCACGCCATCCTGAGTAGCACAATGAATTATACCATTCTCTCTGTCCCATCTAGGACATGCATCAAACTAGCACAGAATTACATCATCCTGCCTGTCTCATGTGGGACTGAGTCATCCCTTTGTCCAGTGTATCCATACTGTATATACTACTTCCCTGTATATACTACTTCCTTGTCCAGTGTATCACACTGTATATGCACTTAGAAGCCCTCTCAGTTATCAGATTGAATGTCAAGGTATCACAGAACAATGCAAGTAACCCTGATTTTGCTTAATGATGGCCCCAAAGTACAAGAGGAATAACAATAATAATAATAAGGAAATAATAATGTAAGAAGAATCCTATGCTGTTTGCTAACATCTGTAGAATAAATATTCTGACTATGAAACTGAAGAAGAATAAAGAAATGTGTGCTGGTTTTGCTGTCACACCTCAAACTGAAAAAGAAATGGTTTCACTGTATGATAAAGTTGTATTATGCAACACATACTGTATACCTAGTTAAGATGAGAAAGACATTAAATTTGTGTTTGTATGTACAGGAAAAGACATAGTGTGTGTAAGGTTTGGTCATATCCATGGTTTCAGGCATTCCTTGAGGGTCGTGAAATGTATCCCCCACACATAAGATGGTTCTACTGTGTGAGAGAATACGGAGTGATTGTTGGTAATATATAGGTGTGCTACTGCCTGGCAGAAGCTCTTTGCAGGAAAAAAAAAAACTTCAACCAAAAGGCAATACACAGAGTCCTCTGAATCCTTATATTCTAACTCACAAACAGTGTTTCATGAAACCACTTACTGCCTATGACCCTAGTCGTGGAAGAGAGTTGGAATATTTCAACACATTACTGTGGCCGACCAATTTGTTCTAAAATAGAATAGATTGATGTATCACTTTCATGTTGCTGGACACAATATCCAATACCCACAACTTGAGGTTTATTTTGCCTCAAAATTTTCAGAGGATTCAGTCCATGGCTGGCTGGCTCCAAATCAGAAACAGCATAACAAAAGGACATGGCAAAAGAAAACTGTTCAGTGCCCCCATAGTGGCCAGGAAGCAGAAAGAGAAGAGAGAAGCCAGGGATGAAAATATATCCTTCCAGGTCACACCTCTGGTGATCCACCCCTCCGACCAGATCCGTCATCCAAACATGAGACTCTGGGGAAACATTTAAGATCTAAATCATAACAATTGTCCTTTCTAAATCTTGGTTCAATCCCAAGCCTAGAAGTGTGAGGAAACCTAACTATTCAGCCCTGGCACACATCTAAACAAGGCTTTCTCACCAGGATAGATCCAGAAGTCCAGCTTCTATTAATATCGGCTATTTAGCTGAAACCTTAAAGGATGGCCCCACATCAGATCGGCTCTTAGAGGAACATGTATATTAGCCAAAGGCGTAAGAAGAGATTTACTTGGCTTTCATCCCACAACTGGTACCCTAAAATCTCAGTATAAGGAGATTACTGCTCTGAAGCTGGAAGGTTAATTTGGGACAAATGCCTGGCAGCAGGTGCTTTAATCATAAAACCTTATCTGAATAACTAGTGTCTTCCCACTCCTAGGTCCCTTTGGTGGTATTCAAAAGGGAAAAAGAAATTGCCAGGAAGCTGGAGTTCGATGGCCTGTACATCACTGAGCAGCCATCTGAGGACGACATCAAGGGGCAGTGGGACCGCCTAGTCATCAACACACCGTAAGTGTCCCTCCACCCCAACACGAAAGGACTTTCTTTTATACACAGAGTAACTCTTTCCTAGCCTTGCTAACTAATTAATGTAAGCTTTCCTTCGGTTTTTCAGATCTTTTCTCCTTTGCTTGTTCAATAACGTGCCTATTTCCCCTCAAATACTTGTAGGTCGTATCTCAGTGGCTTGGATGGAGGTCAGAGAATATCAGGAAGGACCAAGCATATTTAATTAACAGATGTCCAGTACAATATGACCTAAACTAGATTTCCCTGTGTGTGTCATACATTGAGTGTTTCCAGGACTTACCTGGCCAAGAGGTCTAGAGTCAGCTTCTCCAGAGCCCCCCATGGTGAGGCAAGTCCTATGACCATCACTGAAGGTGTCTCTTTAAATAAAAAATCATATTGGTAATAGTCCTTTAAGGAATAACGAATGTGAAATGCCTAGCATGTGCTTGGTGCGTGGTAGGCATCAAACTGTTACTCATGAGCTAGGATAGTTCAGTGGAAGAGTACTTACCTAGCAAGTGCGAAGCCCTGGGTTCGATCCCCAACACTGTCCAAGAATCCACTGGTATTTTTTAAAAAGTTATGCGTTGTCTTTCCCCTAACTGTTCAAAAAGTGGCCATCACTATTAGCAAATAGTGTTCTCTAATGCCAGTACAGTCACAATAATAAAAATGAGAGGTGGAAGATAAATTATTATGGTGAAAGTAAAGAAACAGGATTAGCTGTGTAAACAAAGGTTGACTGTGTGGGAACTCGGCCATGCCAATTAAGATATACAGATTTAGAAACAACTACTACCTACCTAGACTCAAGGGGAAGAAAATTGCTTCTTAAACAAAGATGATCAAACTCATAGGCTGCAAAGGTATAACTAAACTTTTTTTTTTTTTTTTTTTTTACAGTTTCTAGGAAGGAAAGGCTCCTTTCTTAGGGACATAAAAAACAAGAGCAGTGCAAATCCAGTCTGTCTCTGCTTCAGATCCCTGCCAGATACACACGGCAAACATATGGAACTACTAGCATTGTTTTTGATCCTTTGCCATGACACTGTGGAAGTTTTTGACATTACTAAATAATGTAATTCTTTGGGAAGCTTTTTGTAGTTATCAGTAATGTGTGAGTCTAAGGTACAAGGTGATGTGGCCTAAAAGTCCCAGTAAAAGTGCAACTCAATTTACAGAAATTTATCCTGAGGTGATAATGAAACAAATACTCTAAAATATCACAATAATGATATTTGCTAGTACTTTTTAATTCAAGGGACTTAAAGCTCCATGAATAAGGAAATGCATACATAGAATGAATAGATGCTTTAAATTTTCTTATCTAACCTTTAATTTTTTTTTTTGCAATAATGGCATCAGTACATGGAGTGCTTTTCAACTTTTTCAATTATTTTTATATTATGAGGAACTGCTTTATTTTTTCAAATATAATTTTAATTTACATATTTATACTTTGTTGTGGGATACAGTATTATAATTCAAAAGATGTACACAGTGTTTAATGATCAAATCAAGGTAATTAACATTTCCATCTCCTCAGATATTATCATTTCTAGTTTTAGGAGCCTTCAAGCTCTCTCCAGTTATTTTGAAATGTGTAATGAATTATAGACTGTAGTTGGCCTACTATGCTATATAGCATTGGAATAACCCTCCTAAGCTGTGTTTTAATACCTACTGTCTATGCTAAGCTTTCTTATTTTCTTAAATGCACATATACAAGACATGCAAAATATATGTGTGTATTTTTAAGGATAAACCACAAAAATTAAAAAACAGAACACAGCTAAAAACTTGAAAGCCAGGCTGGGGATTTGGCTCAGTGGTTCCTTCGCCTGCCTTCCAAGCACAAGGGCCTGAGTTCGATCCCTGGTACCAAAAAGATAAAACTTGAAAGCCCTCTGTGCTATCCTCCTTGATCATATCCTTCTAACTCCAGCTAACTTCTTTCTAATATTTATGTTAATGCTCAATTAGTTATTATTCATGGGCTGGGGATTTAGCTCTGCTGCCTGCCTCACAACCATAAGGACCTGAGTTTGATCTCTGGTACAAAAAAAAAAAAAAATTAGTGGTATACACTCTCCTGCTTTAAGTTATAGTTTTATCACTTAGGTATCTGTCTTTAAATATATCACTTCATTTTAACTATTTTGAGCTTTACAAAAATGGGGTTATTAGTGTCAGTAAATTATTAGTGTCATTTGAATCTTTTGTTAGACATTTGATTTGGTTCTCACCTATATTGATGTGTATACCTATGGTTTGTATCGATATTTTAGTGTATTAACATATATTTATCTATTTTTCTGACTGTGGGTATTCCAGTTTCTATTTTTTAAAAGTGATCCAAAAAATTTTTTTAAATAAATTTTAAAAGTGCTCTGTGAACATTCTTATATCTGGTATACAAATCAAAGAATTTCTCTAGAGTGTAGACCAGGGAAGGTATTTGCTGAATAGTAGAATATGTAAAATATTTGTTTCAATATAGTACACTCTAAAAATACTGTACTGAGAGTTTCTACTTCTTTATTTGTCAGCACTTGCTATTGTCAGAAAATTTTACTGATCTGAGGTGTGTAATGGCACCTCATTGTACATTTCTCTGATTACTAAAGAGGTTGAGCATCTTATAATTTTTCTGACCATTTGTATGTAAATATATTCTCTATGCATTTTCTTTCTGAATTCCTGTTGTCTATGCCTTATTTTAAGGAATATTACCAGGTGAAAAACATATGTCCTACCTTCAAGGAGCTTCTGATCCCTAATTCCCTAGTCAGATGACAAAAAATTAAAAGTGATTGGACCATAGTCAGGTCCTGTCCTTGAAAGCCTCTTGCCCCACAGGCTATGGTCAGTGACCCTCAGCACCACTTGGAAATCTACTGAGGACAAACTATGATCAAAGCTGAATATGTTACAAATCATTTCATAACAGATTTTTAACATTAATTTTATTGGTACGTTTTAGGTATACAATATAATAATATTCATCATTGGAAATTTGTACCTTTAATAATCTATCTTGGTTCTTATTTTTTCCTCATTCCCCTGCCCTCCGTTCAACCCCTCCACCCTTCCCTAATTACAAAGACTTTGTTTCCATTTTTTCATTTTCTCATATTAATTCCATTCCCTTCTTCATAATGGATTTTAAAGGAAAGAGATACTGGTCCAGCAGAGGACGCATGGCATGGTGTCTGCTTGTTTTTAGATTCTAAATGCAGTGCATGAAAAAAATCAAGCAGCAGAGAATGTACAGAGAAGGAAGAAAACATTTTCATCCTCCAGCGATAAGTCTATGGAGCAGTTTATTCTGTAACACCAGCATATGTTTTTGTTTTTAAGTGGTAGTTAGATGATTAAGACAAAGAAACTGCTTTAATGAGCCACAAAATTTTTTACATAATTTTTTTTTTTAAACTACAACCCAGGGCTGGAATGTAGCTCAACAGCACAGTGCCTGCCCGGCAAGCATGAGGACCTAAGCTCAAATCCGATACTAAACAAAAACAAGAAAACTACAACCCTGTTGTGGGAGAGATGGCCTTTGCTCAAGGTCATATTTTACTGCAAGGTCCCCACTTCCTCCTCACCATCTGATCTCTGTAGGATAGGGGACTGTTGTGCTTCAGATCCTGAAACAATAGCTCAAATAAAGGAAAGTTAAGAATGCACATACCAAGGGCCAGAGGTTCAGCTGTAATGCAGCCTTACACAGAACCCTCCCAGAACGGATCCAGCCATTCTAGATAGGATCAACATTTTAAACAGTTTTTGCCAACGTGTCTGAAGGTGGCAATTCTTTCTCAACTTGAATGATAAGAAGTTATTTGCAGTGAAGCTGGTGTAAGTACAGGCAGAAGAAGAAAGACCATCTCCCTGGGGACACTGGGGAGTGTGGAATTGAACAAGGAACCCGCCTCCAAAGGAAACAGGGCTGTGAATCCCTGAAGAAAGCAGACGTCACAAAACTGACTTTGAGAGAGAGAGAGAGAGAGAGAGAGAGAGAGAGAGAGAAGCATTCATGTTAAGACAAGCCCTATGTAAGTTATGTATACATTTTATATCTAGCATCCCTCATATTAACTCCAGTTAGTGACACTCATTGAATGGAATTGTGAACCTAGGTTTAGTTTCTATTTCTGCTGGGATCAGGAGAAGGATCAAGAGACGTATAACAACTTCTGCAGTTGCAGGGGCACAGGAAGCCTGCCCAGGCATGAAAGTAACAGTGGACACATGGGTAGCAAACACAGTTGGCATCTAGGAGCTGGGCATGCAGCATGAGGTGGGTGCTGTAGGCTGGGCAAGTTTCAGGAAACAGAGAAACATACAGTAGTTGCTTTTGGCTAGTCTGTCCTCTGAATTCCTGGTTCTTAGTCATAATATTGAGACTTTTTTAAAATGCAGAGTGGTTTTCAAATGTTTCAGAAGTCGAGACAAAGTAGTAAAAACCAAACATCAGTAGGTCTCTGATGACTCTGAACTTCAATCAAGTCTTGAATTCTTCAGTGAGCAGGACAGAAACCGAAAAGATCACAGGTCCAGACACTCAAACTAGGAAGTTTCTTGATGTGCTTTCCTTGATGTTTTAAGAATTAAGAACCTGCCTTTTTCATTTGTGTTTTCAGATCCTTTCCTAATAACTACTGGGACAAGTTTGTGAAGAGAAAGGTATGCTTTGTGAGCAGGGGTGAGTTCCGTGATCACAAAGAAACATAGCACATACTTATCATCAGGCGTTCCGTAGACAGACACGCATAAACGTGATGTTAGTTCTGTCATATTATCCTGAGGGGAGTGAGCCACAGAAGTGGTAGTGTATGACAGTCTGTAGGTTTTCAACCTCATTCTCAGTCTGTCTTCAACAGCTTAACATGATGCTTCTATTCTGCACAATAGCATTTTTTTCTCCCCTCCAAAATGATACCAGCTCCAAAGCAGAGCTCACTTCATTGCCTTTAACACTTCAGTTCTCTCTGGGGATTTTTTTTTTCTCCTTTTCTGTTGCATTTTGAAATATGTCTTCATCAACCCCTTGGAAAAGCCCCAAGGGTAGCAAAGTTCAAAGACCACAGAGCTAGTGACACTCATTGAATGGAACTGTAACCCTAGGTTTAGGTGGATAATGATGTGTGGCCCAAGCTCACTCTGTCGTCTCTCACTGTAGGTGATTAACAAGTATGGAGATCTCTACGGAGCAGAGCGCATAGCTGAACTCCTGGGTTTGGACAAAAATGCCCTTGACTTTAGCCCAGTGGAAGAGACCAAAGCAGAGGCAGCTTCTCTAGTGTCATGGTACGGAGCTTAGGAGTTAAAATCCAAAGTAGCTAACATAGACCCTTGTTTTTCCCATCCCTCTCCACTGTGCTAGAGGAGAAGAGTACAGCCCTGTCTTTGTTCTCTTAGGCCCTGGTCTGCCACAGGTGTTTCATCTAGAATCTAACATATTGGGAGACGATGGCTTTTAAAAACTTGAAAATCAATCAGATTTCTTTATGCCCAGTAGAGCCAGCAGAGAAGGATTAAGATTTCAGGATGTCTGGTTCTGTGTCTTTGTCTCTGGGGAACCTATATAACTTAGTAAAGTTCACTGCTTTATTTAGGTTATTAAACCTGAGAGGAAAAAAAAGCTTAATTCCCCCCTTATTAAACGCTTAACTAAATCTTGACATTTATAAATTATGAAATTATTCGCTCCTCTTTAGGCTGAGTTCCATCGACATGAAATACCATATCTGGAAGCTGGGGGTTGTTTTCACTGACAATGTAAGTGTCATACCTGGAAAAACAAGATTCTGTACCCCACATTCAGAGATGCGACTGGATTCCACAGGGAAACGAGCCAGGGGCTGCCCAGAAAGCTTCAGGGACTGCTTCTCAGAGACCAAGAGCCTTAGGGCATGGGGCACTCTTCTCCCTTGGGCAGTAGTGTAAGGCAGTTGGGTGTCACCTTGCAGTCCTCACCCCACGTCATAACTGCTCGGCACCCACATCCCCTGTGCTCACTTTGTTCCCAGAAATGTGAAAAAGAATATCTCGATGAGCACATCATGCTGCACAAATGCCTGAGAAATGGTTACTTTTTTTTTTTTTTTTTTCCATTTCCAGTCCTTTCTCTACCTTGCCTGGTACACAACCATGTCGATCCTGGGCCACTACAACAACTTCTTCTTTGCTGCTCATTTATTGGATATTGCAATGGGCTTCAAGACCTTGAGGACTATTCTGTCATCTGTAACTCACAATGGCAAACAGGTATTGGGCTTATACCAATTGGGAAATAGGACAACAGATAGCACAGGAATGAATGTGTCATAACATATAATGTGCCTTTCTTGGCCAGACACTTGAATGAACAGTGATTGCTTTGCAAAACATTATCCAATTAAAAATATAACTGCAGTTGTCATGTGAGAGTCATAAGACCTTGATTTGGAGACTCTGAAACCTGAAATGATGCAGAGGAGCAGAGAGATGATAAACAAAGTAATGGACATTCCTGGAACAATTTGGAGAACCTTGTTAGGGCTACTTCTTTCTCTGTGGCTCTGATACCCTCCTGGAAGTTAGCAGGTAGACATGTATAATTAGAAAACTCCCCAGATATTTGTCATGTGTCCCTAATTAAGGACCAGTGAGTTATGACACATATTTTATATTTTTAGTGTGTAAAATAAATATATATAAACTACTAGATATAGCAATATTAAAATCCTTCAATAGCTTCTTGTCTACAAATTCAAACTGCTCAGCATTTCATTCCTCACAATTTCCTTATGTATGAGGCTTACATGTGAAGGAGGAAAGCAAGGAAATTAAAATGTGCCAGGCTTGTGCCGTGTCCCAGATATTGGGACAGTCTCACCACCACCTGGTATGATTGATGTTTTGCACACTTGACAGATAATAGAACTAAGGCTCAGAGAAGCCAAGCAAATTATGTAAGACCACACAACTGCTAAGGGGCAGGAATTAGACTCCGGCCCTTTGCTTTCCTTCGGTGTAAAGTCCAAATTCTTTCTCATATTTCCTAAACCAGCTGCTTTCTGTGAAGCCCTCTATCCAAGGCCTGAATAACTACTCCTCCCTTGAGAGGCCACCGAATATGTATCTGCTGTGGCACTTAACACTCGTGCCCACTCCCTTTTGTGTAGCTCCTCGAAGGCAGCAATTGTAATCTTGCTCATCTCCTCGTCTGCAGCCTGGTACCCAGTCCCTGGTATGAGCAACGTGTGCAGGTCCCTGGACCCCTCATGCATCTGCTTGAGCCCTTGCCTACTAAAGTCTAAAGTTGTCATGCCGTGTGATCCCACAAAGGGCCTGGGCGCACTTCTCAGTGAAAAAATGTTAGCTGGCTGAGCCATTGTAATTCTTGTAGTAACTCCAAGGAACCTTTGGTTTTTTGTTTTTGGGGTTTTTTTTTTTTTAAGCCACATTAGAGTGGAAGCCGTGTTGTCCAGCCCTGGGAACTGCTAGCTCTGTTAAAAAAACAATGTGATCTTCTTGTAACACCCTCGCTCCTCAGCGCTTGGGTACTTTGATAGTGTACAGAGGCCCAAGGCAGTACACTGTTACTCTGCCAGGGCTGCTGTAATAAACTGCCCCCAAGGGGGTGGCAGCCTGGGTCTACTTCTGGAGCTGGGACATCTCTTCAGGCGGACAGGGTTTGTTTCCTCTGAGACCTCTTCAGGGTTTGTGAACAGCTGCCCTCTGGTGGAGGCCTTTTAACACGCCTGTCCCTCTGTGTGTGCGTGCATCTGGTGTCCTAATCTTTTAAGGACACCAGTTAAGTTGGATTCTGCCTCAGCCTGCTTCTTCTATCTTAATCAGCTCTGTAAAGGCTCTTCCTCCAAAACGTTCATATTCACGAAGTGTGGTGATTAGGGCTTTAGCATATTCACTGGGGGGGACACGATTCAGCCCCTGACACCCTGTCATTACTCTGTTTAACCCTTGTCTGTCCCTCTCTGCCCACAGTATAATTTTCTCCACCACCAGCCTCTCACCAGCCCCCTTTCACTCCTTGCTGGGCCTCCCAGCTCCTGTTTTGAGTTGTTCCTGAACCCCCACGGTGGAGCTCCTAGCCCTTCTCCTTTTCTCTGCCCTCTCCCCCACAGCTGGTCCTGACCGTCGGCCTCCTGGCAGTGGTGGTCTACCTCTACACGGTGGTGGCTTTCAACTTCTTCCGCAAGTTCTACAACAAAAGCGAAGACGACAACGAGCCCGACATGAAGTGTGACGACATGATGACGGTGAGCCCCCCAAGGCCACCAGGTCACACTGCCTCCCTGCGAGAGAAGGGCCATGGTGTGGCCTGGAGTACTGAGTGCCGGAGCCCTAGTTACAATCTAATAAAATAGATGGCCCGTGGGGGGGTGGGTACAGAGAAGAGGGAGAAACAGGTTTCCTGTGTGGGAGCAAAGCCTCATGGAAAGGGAAGCACACTGCAGCAGCATCACCATCCCTCTCCCTTTGTCTGGGATGAGGAGGGGACCTCTCATGGATGACCCTTCTGAAGCTTCCTGGAACGCACACTTCCTCTACTCTCTCAGAACGGGCAGTTAATGTCCCACGAATAAGGTGCTTGATTTCAGCCAGCCAGTGGGGACCTTTCAAACAGCCACCAAAGCTGATGACAACAGGGTCAGGTTAGGAGAGGTCCTAGCAGGCTAGGAGCAGCGGGACAGAGAGAACCCAGCATTGCTGCAGTCACCATCTACCGTGACTAGGAAAACAATGTGTGTGTCAGAGACGGGTGGCAGCAGACTGCTCCTCTGTGAGCATGTCTCTGTACAAGAGGGAGGGAGCACTCGTTGGCTTCACTCTCCGCATGCCTCGTTGGGACAAGCACCCACAAGACAGCAGCGGGCTGTAGAGCACCCATGTGACTCATCCCTGGCTTCAGGCTCGATAGGCTCTTGCTCTGCCTTTCAAGCCACCCTTTTACCTGTTGAGTCTAACCCGTGCAGTCAGGTGAAGAGATGAGTGCCCTGCTCAGTGAGCCAGTGCCTACACTGCATCAAGCATGCAGAAGAGTCTATGTAGGACCCCTATCCAAAATGCTTGCAACCAGAAGTGTCTTGCATTTTTCAAGTTTGCAGTATGTACATATGCCTAATGAGGTGATGTGGGGCTGAGACCAAGTCTAAATGTGAAATTCACTGTACTTCATGTACACCTCATGCATGTAGTCCGAAGGTAAATTTATATGATTATCTTTCGATTACTGTAACCCATCGCATTAGATCAAGTGTGGAATTTTCCAAGTGTCCAATTTGTGACTGTGTGGTCAGCTCTCAAGTTCCAGATTTTGGAGCATTTTTTACTTCTGATTAAGATGTCCAATTTCTATTTAAGATGCTGCACAGAATGCCCTGCCAGGTTTATAGGGAATGCAGAAGCAGTAGGAGCCTTTCCTGAATGTTTACAGCCTGCTTAAGAAAAACTACTGACACCCTGGAAATTAAATGAATAAAAACTAGGATCTGACATATGCCATACTCATCGGGCCCTAAAGATCTTTTACTTTATATGCACCTTAAATGAATCATTGTATCAAGCAATTCAAAACTGTCTTTTTAAAAAAAAAAAATGGACCAAAATCTATTTAATAGTAACAATTTTGCCGCCGTGGCAGACAGCAAACTGAGCAAGGATACTGAGAGCAGCATGAAAATCCGTGCCACCGAAGTCCCCCACTGCTGGTTCTGGGCCATTACAGGCTGTCATATGAATGATGGAACCATCTTGCCAGACACAAAACTCTTTGACCTGAATGGCCACCGTGTTTCTCTCTCAGTGTTACCTCTTTCACATGTATGTGGGAGTGAGAGCAGGCGGCGGCATTGGCGATGAAATTGAAGACCCTGCTGGTGACCCTTATGAAATGTATCGAATTGTCTTTGACATTACCTTTTTCTTCTTCGTCATTGTCATCCTGTTGGCCATCATTCAAGGTATGGTTGCCAATTATACTAAGTATGAATAGTTTAATAATCTAGCATTTCTTGAGCATTCACAATGTGAGGCCTTGACTATATAAAAAGCCAAGAAACTGAGAATCCACACCAAGGACTCCCTTCCATTCCCTATTCTGAATTGGCTCCTCCTCACTCGAGATGTGCTGTGGCCCATCCGGCCCAGTCTGTCCTCTCAGCAGTCAGGTGAGGAGCGAGCAGAGAGGCACTGTGAGAACATGATGTTTTATCGTCTTCTGGGGGAAAGGAAGGGGGACTGTATCTTGGTAGCTTCTCAGGAATTGGGGAAGAAAAGACTGAGTTCGGTCTGAGTACCATGCTGTAGGATATGCAGTGTTATATGCTAGAAAGCAGCACCCTCAGTTCAGGCGAAGGGGAAGCACTCACTGTGAAGACTGAAAACAAACTGCAGGAAGACAGAAGACTGAGGGAATGGTAAGGGGAGAGCTCCGAGGAGAGCTGGTACACAGCACTGAAGTGGAGTGCGAGGAGTGGTAAGAGCTGGCCTGTACCTCTGGAAAAGCAGGTGGTTTCCCTGTTTTGCCTTAATTGAAGAGCTCAGGCTGATAATTCACCTTTTGGACAAAACAAAGTGGCCCCTGCCCCTCCCCCTCATCACTCCTATCCCCAAGACCACTGTCCAGAGTAATGCAGTCTGTATTTAAAATTTTAGGTCTCATTATCGATGCTTTTGGAGAGCTGAGAGACCAGCAGGAACAAGTGCGGGAAGATATGGAGGTAAGGTTTCTCAGCCACCCCTACATTTATAACAAAAAGATTTTTTTCAACAATTGGTGTGATTATTAACTAGGGTTGGCCCCAGGCAACACCACCAATGAAGTGTTTGCCAAGCCTGTCCTCTTCCTGCTCTGTGCATTGGTGCCCCAGCTGCTGCCCCTCCCTCCACTGCTCCAAGATAGAAGGACGCTGACTGCTCAGCTGAGGAGGAGCTGGGTAGGAGGCAGTGAGCAGTGAATGATTAGCAGCCCAAAGCACTTCGGAGAAAAGTATTTTTCATCATCACCTCAGTTCAGCAGAGGCTGTTACCCTTTTTCTCCCTAATACCTTTCCTATCTGTTGTTTTCTGTAGACTAAATGTTTCATCTGTGGCATTGGCAATGACTACTTTGACACAACTCCGCATGGTTTCGAGACTCACACTTTACAAGAGCACAACTTAGCCAACTACTTGTGAGTATTCTCAGTTGACACAGATGATGGGGGCAGAGAAAGGGAGTTTTAAGAGTTAAGAAAAAAAATTATGTCCCATGCTTCAGTCGCTGCTGATGCTATTCCTTCCCTTCTCTCTGGCAAAAGCAGCATGGGAAAAGCAGCAGCGACCAGAAAGGAACATCCTATGTGTCCCCAAGAACCTGTCTCAACAGATGTGCACAGTGGGCTGTTTTCCCTTCCACTTAGGGAGCTCCTTGGTGTGCCAGGATCCCACCTCTTTTCAAGGATATACATCTCGGGCAAGGCCTCTCTCTCCATGTTTTTTCTAATCCTCAAGAAGTCCATTTTTACTTCCAACTGTTGCCCCCTTTTCCCTGTTAGCAAAACTTGCAAACCACCCAGGCTCCCTCTCTTTATCTTTCTTCCCAACTTCTGCGACTGTTTCAGGCCACCACATATGTGCACAGCTCCCATGAATATATTAACTCCATGAGAGTGGGCTATTTTGGTGTGTGCGTGTTTCACACTGCCTTTTTTCAACATCTAGAGTAGTGATGGTGAATCTTTTAGAGCGTTCAATGATCCAAGCGGTGCATGCACCCTAAGTTCACCACTACTGCTCTGGAGAAGTGTCTGGCAGCAATGGTAAACAGTAAATGAGTACTGAACTTCTAAGGTAAAGCATTTGCTCAAGAACAAGCTACTGGAGCTTATGTGCCATGGAGTTCCTATGAAACAACTTAGAGAATGTATGACTTATGGATGATAAGTTCTGATATTTCAGATTCCATAACTGGTCATTTTCAAGGGAAAAATTGCTCTGCTCCTTTACTGCTGTTGCCTACCCCCACTACGCTATATTATTTAGAAAGTCCTAAACTATCTTTAGGATGGATTTTTTGGGGAAAATGGTATTATCAAAAAGAAGTGGCAAAGGGAGCTGGGGATTTAGCTCAGTGGCACTGTGCCTGCCTTGCAAGTGCAAAGTCCCGAGTAAAATTCCAGTACAAACAAACAAAGTGGCAAAGAGAGACATTTTACAAAATAACATTAGCATTCCCTCCCTCACCTAGTAAGCAGTAGTCACTGTTCATTCCCAGAAAGGGTGCTAACACCTTAGTGGAGAGGACGACACACAGCCAGTAGGTGCACCCATGGCCCTGTCAGTACCAGGGAATCACAGAGGAGGGATGGGCTGGGAAGTCATCCGAGTTGAGACTCCCTTCCATGGCTTCTCATAGCATTCTTGTTGCAGTGGTTTATTTTAATGCTGCTTTGCCAGTTAAATGTGCTGGGGAAGGAATGATGTCCTACTGGTCTGAGTCTCAAACATGATAAAAATATTGACTCTGCCTTTCTTAGGCACGGTAAATAAAACAGGAAGAAACGAACATATTAAGAGCTGCTTCTGTGGGCCAAAACCTGAACTATAAATACAGCAGTGCCCTGAGAGAGCGCATGATCTGGAGTCCTGCCTCCTCCACCCTTTGAAAATTTTTCTCTCTCTTCCTTACCACCAGCCTTGCACTCCTGTTTTTAAAAGACATTGGTTCCTTTAGAAACCATCTAAGACCATGTAATGTGAGCCGAGAGTATAGCCCCCTGGGAAACTTGTGTGTCACAGATCATGGTTAGAGCCAGTAAAGCTGCACTAGCATTTCTCACTCATCTACAGTCAAAGAAAAGATGCATTTAATGAAATACTTTCTCCCTTTTTCATGAGTGATATCCTTGAGGTACATGTGATATCGAGCCTCTATTTTTGGCTTATTTTTAGAGAGATTGGGCTATTTTATGATTTTCTTAATAAAATGGTAGATAAAATGCTACCTTGTAAGTGGTACCAGCTCAAGCTTTGGGATGGTAATTCACAAGGAATTTGCTTTTGAGGTGAACAAAGAAAGGATGGTTTTCCTTGCTTCCCCTATTTTTAAGGCACCAAGGGTTTTGAACCCAGTGCCTAGTTCATCCCTGTAAATGAACTTTAACTAGAAACCTAAGTATCTAATATTGTCTTTCTCATTTAGTATGGCCTTTTCCTTTGGTTCCAGGTTTTTTCTCATGTATCTGATTAACAAAGATGAAACAGAACACACAGGTCAGGTAAGAAATAAAATGCCTTCGACTCAGTATCCTATACTTTAGATCTTCCCTTCCCAAAGTCTGAGTACATAGCACGTCTGAGCTATGACCCCGCCCCCCATTAGGGTCTTGCATGCATCTTCCATCACCTTTGAGACTTAAGCAGCAGCCAGATTCCCATGGTGCCCTTGGTCTATTCCAGTGGTGGTGAACCTATGACCAGCTGTTTGTATCACTGAAAGCTCTAAAAGGTTTGCCATCACTGGTATTCCACGGTCCTCCTGGAAACTCTTCCCACCGTATTTTCTAAGCCACTGTGCTTATTGCTTTAGAGCAGAATAGATGGAGGGGAGAAGAACATTACCAGAAAAAGACAGCAAGAAATAGAGTGGGTGGCTATAGAAAGAACCGGAGAATCAGAGTAAGATGGCATGAGACAGCAACCTGGAGTGTGGGTGCCTACAGGAACATGGAAGTGAGCTGGAGAGAGGAGAGGGAGACATGTTGAAGAGCTGTGACTAAAGTCTGAAAAAGAAACAAAGGTAGAGAACAGTTATTCAACACTGGACTTGTAGGAACCCTTTACAGCTCCAACACTCGGTAAAGGAAGAGGCAAGTGGCCTCCACATGTGGCCTCACTCTCCATGCCAGCACACAGCATTCCCTCAGCAACCACCGTTCTGTGTTCCCAGTCTTGGGTGGGGTGGCAGGGGAGCTGACAACACTGTGAGGAAGACAAGTTCTCACCCGCAAAAGCCACGGGGGCTGGGAACAGAGCAAGAAAGGTGGTGCCCGCTGGCCTCATATCCAGTTGCATCCGTTTTCCTAAAGGAAGCCATACTTGGTTTTAGTTTGTGGTGTAAAAAGTCCCCTTTGTTCACGTTATTTCAGGAATCTTATGTTTGGAAGATGTACCAAGAGAGGTGCTGGGATTTCTTCCCAGCTGGCGACTGCTTTCGTAAGCAATACGAAGATCAGCTTGGATAAATGTGAACAAAAGATGTGCTACAAACCTGGATGGTCAGCTTCCAGTGAAACAAAAGCCCCCTTTCACAGTTCAACAACACATTTGATGTGTGACGTTTTCTAGATATCTCCTTTACAGGAAAGTATTTGTTACTCTGTGGGTAACGACCTATCAACATGTGAACAAAGTTTAAAAAAAAAAAAAACAGAGGGGATGGCCAGGAATCTAACTGAATACCTTCAGAGTGTTTCAGCTCTAATGTAACTAATAGTTGAAAGGGCCAGAAAAGTCTTAACTGCATAATGCCTACAATTTTAAACACGTGAATGTCATACAACAGTTTTTCACCAGTGGCTCATGGTCTGAACTTCACAAAGTCATGTTAACTGCCGTCTAATTTTTCCCATGGTACTTGCTAGTGCCTGTAACCAGAATCAGCTTGAAAAGCTTTAAGCAGTTAATGAAATAGAAAACAACCAATACTTCGTTGACACTGAAACATTAAGTGCCTTAAAACCACTTTAGATATAGCTATGCAAGTTTTTTATGTTTGTGCTCCAGAAGGACGGTTCCATTAAACAGTTGTGTTCAGTCTTACTTTCTGAAACTGCACTTGAAGGTTATTCATAATTTTTTCAGTAACAGCTTCTCAACTGCTGTTATTAGGAGAAAAGTACTGTACTGAAAATTCAGAAAATCTCAATCTTATGCCAAAATTGAGTAATGCTTTAGGGCCCCTTGTACGTAGTGGAGCTTCTATGTTTTAGATGACTTTCTCAAAAAAATGAAGTGCCCACTGCAATAAAATAATACATACCAATCCATGGTTTGGCCTTTTTATATTATAATGCACCTCTTCGGGGTGATTCTGCAACTTTGCTGTGACTGCTGGGGAAAGGGACATGAGACAGTAGCTTAAGGCTCCACATGAGGAAAACAAAACTCCACAGACCAGAGAATATTTATTTTGGCCAAATGCATGCCCGGTTGCTTGTTATGTGTTTTTCTAGGAAGCAGCACCTGCTATGCTGTAAATATCAAGAGCAAGGAAGATGAAAATGTTGCTGTGACACCCTGCCTTAAGGAAAGCTATTGGGTTATGAAGCCAGAAAACAAACAACAGGCCCCATGCGGCTATTATTCCCAATGCTGTCAGGAAGAGGCAGAGGCAGGCTGCTGCAAAAGCCCAGTGCGGGACACCAGCTGGGGGCACACTGGTAAAGGAGCCGGCCCTAAGGCCAGTCTCATGCCTGCCTGCAATGAAAAGGCCACTAAAATTTGCTTCAGGCACTTTTTTTTTAGTTCTTCTTTAAGAAATCATGCTGTCCAACCAGTCTTCTAGTTCTTCCTCGGTAACATTTTTAGATGTACTTGGTTGCTCAGAGTCTGTGTTCTTTTCTTCAGTCACAGATGGTTTTGCAGGAACTAGGGAAATAAAAGCAGTGTTAACAACTGCACATTAATACCAACACCAAGGACTAAACCTTCCCCTGGGTTTGTTCCACAATATAATTCAGCCCTACTTATTACTTTCCCTATAACAACAGGAACAGTCTCATTATTGTTTCTTCCCCTAAGATGATACAATAATAGCTAAACAAATTAATAAATGGTGGAGAGATTTGCTCTCCTATTTATTCTGAAGTTGAATTTCACTTTTCACTAGTTTTTTTTTTTTTTAAAGACCAGCAGCTCAGTGATCTTTTTTATATTGTAGCATTTCTGGAAGATCATACTTTTCAGATGCAGCCTGTGAATGGGGCAGTGTAACGCTTTAGGCCTCATCACCATCTCACAAAACATATACACAAATTAAGACTTGTTCTTTTGTATCAAATAAGATCCAACTGGCCTGCTTAGATGGTCGATTAAAAGGTCTGCTGCTGAAAAGCTGAGCACTATAAGAGGCTTAATGTCTTTTTACAGCAGAAGTTCAGTTTGCAGCTGCAGGCTTAATATTGCAGGCAGCCAGGTAGCACCTTGCAAGTTGGACAGAGCAAGCGAGAATGTCGTCAGAAAGGTCAGCTCAGGGGGAAGCAGCCAGCACAGCAATGGATGCCAGGGACAACGCTGGATCGATGTCAGACACAGATGTGGTGGGGCTGGGCTGTTCCACAAATGCACCAGA
The DNA here is from genome assembly GCF_012274545.1 of Fukomys damarensis. NCBI lineage: Eukaryota > Metazoa > Chordata > Mammalia > Rodentia > Bathyergidae > Fukomys > Fukomys damarensis. Next base: position 42,376,317 of record NW_022900929.1, read on the forward strand.
ATGGAGACGATGCAAGGGGAATAAAGGAAAGCCATACCTTGTTCGTCTTGTGCCACCGGGCCATCTTTCTCAGATTTCAGGTCCTGAGATGTCTGTTCTGGTAAGATGTTATCTTCCTCTTTTACAGGCGCATCTAAATTAAGCAGCAGATCTAGTTCTTCTTCCAAATGGTCTGCTGCTGACTGCAGTGGGGAATCGGGTTTCTGAGAAGCCGCTGAAGGACCTGGTCTTGGGCTGTCTTTGCCCAGGGACCCAGGGCGGCCAGAAGTAGAAGACCTCAGCTCCGAGATGGGGCCTCTTCCTCCAGGCCCCAGGGGCCCCTTTAACTGCATTCCTAGTCCCTTGCCCTCATCATTTCTCTTTGGTTTCACCTGAGGAAGCTCTAAAGGAACCATAGTCTGAAAGAGAAGCACAACAGTTAGGTTAAAAGTATGAGCCTTATTATATTTGCTGAGGTGGAAACAAAACACAGGGAGGCCAAGAAAGCCATCCAACTTTGAGGAGCGAGAAACTCGGTTCAGACACTTAGTTTACAAAATGTCTCCCACTGGGGCCTTGGCCCAGCATTCCTTCCTGACTGACCTCTGGCAAACATGGGAGACCTCATGAAAATGGAGACCTGTGTCTCTTACTTTCCTCCTCAGCTATTGCTAGCTAACTGAGAATTGGAATTAAAAGGCCTATGTCTTCCTGTCACTGGCCTAAAAGCTAACTATCCCATAGGTCTATTTGAATTTATACTTCAGTCTGTAATGACAGACATCTGTCAAAGTCACCAAGAAGTAATTAGCCTGTTCATTATGCTTAAACGCGTTAAAAGAGGAGGAGGAGGAATTCCCCAAGAAAAAGAAAATGACTCTTAGTGACGTTATTTGAGTAAAACATGACAGGTAAGAAAGAAAACATATTTGATTTGCTAAACAAAAGAAAACAAACCTATAGTACTAGGCAAACCTATAGTACTAGGAGCCAGGACAGTGGCTCTCTTTCGGGCAGAGGGACTCGGAGAGGGTGTGAATGATGGATGCCTGGGGCTGACACTGCTCGGATTCTTGATTTGGATGCCCATTCCAGGGCTTTGAATATGCAAGTGTACACATCTCCATATGTGTTACACTTTAAAGTTTAAGCACTACCCAGACTGCAATCTAAAGACGACAATCCCACTCCAAAGAGAAGGCTCCAGAGTGATCATGGCCTCACAACCACTAGGCTACAATGAGGTTCAGCCTCCACCAGGACACTGATCCCTTGTTTTTACTTTAAAGCATCTTTGATAGATTTTGTTTCTTAATAACTCCTTGGGTTTTATAGCTATTTAAAACAGTAGGGCCCTATGAACGCTAACTGGACTAAATGTACAGAACAAAGCTGGGATGTGGCCTCTATTCTAATCCTAAAATCCTTTAACATGGAATGTCTGGCTTTTTGTTTTGTTTTGTTGTTTTGAACTTCCCAGATGATTCTAACATGTAAACAGGTTAAGAAAACTCCTCCCTGGCATGGTGGGAAAGGGGGAGGTTCTTCCCTGTTTTCTCCATTTCCAATATAACCCTCCCAAATGCTATTAATGGCATGTCTGAAACCCCTCTTGGTAAGTCCACTTGTCCACCTCCCCCATCATCCTAGTCCAGCCACTGTGTCCCTCTGCCCCCAGCCCCATGCCAGTCTTATGCTGGGCCCCTTCCCTGTCCTCCCTCAGGCAGACACCCATATTTCCAGCCCCACATTCTGCTACCTCAGTGTTAGTTGTCATCACTGTCATTTTTGTTACCGCAGACCTGCCTGGGCAATTCTCCTTTAAAGTTCAGCTTAGGCTGGACATGGCAGTGCACGCCTATAGTCTCAGCACTTGGGAGGCTGAGGCAGGAAGACTGTTTTGAGTTTGAGACCAGCCTGGGCTACACAGTGAGTTCCAGATCAGTCTCAACTACATAGACCCTGTCTCAAAAAACAAACATATATATATAATTCAGCTTAAATTGTCTTTTTTTTTGTACCGGGGATTGAACTTGACCCCTTGCGAGGCAGCCTGCAGAACCACTGAACTAAGTCCCTGGTCCCCAGCTTAAATATTCTTAAACTGCATGCCTCAGCTTATCAGTCACCTGTTTAGGAAAGCTGTTCCTAGTACTCCGCAGCATAGCAGGCTCATTATCGTACAAGTACAGTGTCCACTATGAGCTTCACAGGACTTACTATGGTTTATATACATATGGTGACTACTGGATTAATTTAACTAATATGCATCTTGCCTAAGAGATTCCATTCCAAGAAGGCAGGAATCATATCTCACCTGAGTTCCCAGTGCCTAACACAGAGCCTGACATCTTTTGACTAAAATAACAGACTATATTTCATTCACTTTCATTAAAGTTGATCTTTACAAATGTTTCAAGTGTAAAACATAAAAGTAACTTTAAAAAAAAACAACTTCAAATTTTGGAAGATGATACCTTAACACAAACTCTTCAGTTTAGGAAAGTCTGAGACAACCTACAGAGGGTAGTCTTCCCTCTAATTCTTCTGTCCCAACACAAAGCAGTCCATAGACACATTTGGGGTTTTTACCTGGATCAACTCAGCCTCCACATTGAGTCGAAGTGAGAGAGGCAGTTCCTGAAGGGCTCGGACCAGTGACACACTATCCACATAAAGTGCTGAATTCTGTGTACAGATTTTTTTTTAAGAAAGAAAACAGCATATGATGATTAAAAATGACCTTTTGGAAATAAAAGAAAGTAACTCTAAACTATTTACTGACATTACTTTTGGCTGGGAATAAATGAGGTATCATAAATCACACTTGAAGGCCAGCAATTTCTCTCTACATAAAGACCAGCACAGCTTTAATTCCAGCACTCTGGGAAGGTGAGACTGGTGGATGGCAAGTTTGAGCACAGCATGGGCAACCTGTTAACTTAACAAGACCCTGTCTTAAAAACTAAAAAAAGGGGTTGGGATGTAGCTCAGTGTAAAGGCCCAGGATCAATCCCCAGTAATGAAGAGAAAAAAAAATCAAAACCAGAATGACCATCTGGAAGCCCCAGCTCACTGTGAGAGAGCAGTAAGCAGGGCAGTGATCACCCTGATCAAGGTGAAACTGGAAGCTATAAACCGGAGGCTTCTGCAATTACTGGCAAGCTGAAAGACAGCTAAGCAGTTGGTGAAATCTAACTGGACACCTCCCCTATGTTCAGACTATTGGCCCTGGTAAGAGGAGGAAAGAGCTCGTCATACAGTGAGATGGGGCTCAAAGGTATTCCTGAAGGAGCTGTACAGACAAAGCATCTCTGAATCAGGAAGTACAGAATGGAAATTTTCTCTCTCTAGCAGCAGCACTCTGTGTGGTGCCATCACTAAAAGCTTCTTTTAACTCCTTTCTTACTCAAGTAAAGTGGTATTGATGTACTGATCTCTCAAACTGGCCATGTGAGAAAACATTAGAGATAATCCCATGGTCCCTAACAGCTACCTGTAAGGGGGTCTTGGGCACCACAGAGAAGCAAAAACCTAAAAGGTGATCACAGTGGTATCACACAGCAAGGCAAACATCACACATCACCTTTGGTTGGCCACTCTGTCAAACATCCAGCTAGCACCATGTTTACATTCAAGTTGAGGAAAAGCCAAGGTCAGCTAGTTTAATCTCCACTGCAGGAATGTCTCCAGCCATTCCCGGTTGCCATATTCTACAGCCCAGTGATACCAGGAAAGGAGATGCTCTTTAAAGATCCTCCCCTCCCTGGGGTGAGACTTGATTTTGATAGAACCTATTGTATGTAAACTTCTTTCTGAAATTTCTAACAACATGAGTAAGGCCCATTGAGGGAACACAGGCCATCTGAACAGAGTCAGGGAGACATCTGGCAAATCTAAAGCAAGTTAGAGCACCATAATCACCATTGTTCCCTAGAACCCTAAGAGTAACTCTTGTGTGCATGAACAGATATCCAAACTTGCACGCAGTACAGACGCCTACATGGCACTGCCTACCTCCTTGCCTAAAGGTGTTTGTTAAGGCTGTGTTTAGATGTCTCCCCAGAGCCTCATGTGGTCACGGGTGGGCTTTTTTCAGAGGAGGCTGGATCTAAAATGTGACTGATTCATGATACAATGCTAGGATTATGGTTGTGAGTGTCACCAACCCTCAGAGTGGGTAGTCTGGATACAATATAAGGGACAGAAAGAGGCTTACCACTGGTTACTCGTAGTTCGTCGACTGCTTGCTTTTGGTATCTTCTGCCTGCCACAAACTGTTCCTCCTCTGCGATGCCCTTCTGCCATACCACCCTGCCTGGGAGCCAGCCAATGACAGACTGAAACTGCTACAAACTGCGAGCTAAATAAACTTTTCCTCCCTTAACTTGTTGATGTGGAGTATTTTGTCTCAGCAACAAGAGAAAAGTAAGACATGTGTAACTCCACCTATGCCCGTTTATTTCACAATATTCCACCCATATCCTGCATGGCCACCTATATGTCTCCAATGAATATTTCATCAAAGGCACAAAAGACCAAGGAGTGAGGAACGGTCCTTCACAGCCGCAGGACCCAGGTTCCCAGGACCAAGCCACCTCTACAATGCCTTCAAGACTCCTCAGGTCACAGTGATTTCTCCCATCTCCTTGCAGGAATTCCAGGTCCACACCCCACCATCAAATGGCGTTTTGTTAAGACTTTCTATGCTTTGTCGCTAATTTATCCTATAAAAGCTAAAGTTGAAGGCCTCAGATATAAAGAGCTGACCTGAATTGATTATAATACTAAAGCAAGAATTAAAATTTAGGTTTAAGTGGAATAACCACCATAAATAGCTTTTTGCTACATGCCTTAAACTATAATTATTGTTATGGTTTGGATCTAAAATGTGCACCCCACCCATCCCTCCAGTTGCACGTGTTTAGAGGTGAGACTTTTAAAGGTGACTGGATCACAGGAGTGCTATACTCATTGGTGCATCAACCCTGCAATGAGTGCACAGCTGAATGTGGCATTAGGAGGTAGGGCCTGGTTAGAGGCAGATCACTAGGGGCATAACTTAAAAGGGTGTATTCTTGTCCCCAGATTATCTTTTCTTTCTCTGTTTGGATACCATAGGTTAAACATCTTTCCTCTACCATTTCCTTTTTACATGCCATCTCCTACCTTCAAGCCAGCCAACCATAGACTAAATCCACTAAAAACTGAGCCAAAGTAAACTCCTTTAAGTTGTGGGTATTGTGTATTTTGTTCCAGTGACACTAAAGTGACCAATGCAAAGATTGGTACTGGGAATATGATCATTTCAGGAAGTATAACCGTGTGGTTCAAAGAGCCTTTAAAACTTGTTTCAGAAAAAGTTTTAAAAGTTTTGGAGATGTAGGCTTAAAAAGCCCTAAAATACTATAAGAGTATGATTTGTGATTCTGTTCTGTTTGGAGCTCAGAAAAAAAGCAAAATGCTGACAAAATATCAAAGTAGTAAAGGTCAGCTCATATGAGGTTTTAGTTAAAAATAAGGATTCTATTAAAAACTGAACTAGAGGCGATGCATGTGTTATTCAGATTAAAAACTTGTCTGTTTTGTCCCCATCCTAAAACTGTGTGAGACTAAATTTAAAGGTGGCAGACTAATGACTCTGACAGAAAAAATTTCAAGACAGCCCAACATTTAGGTTGTTACACGGATAGTGGTGGGTACTTTTTAATCCAGATCTATAATGAAAATGAGTACAAAACAGAGCGAAAAGAAGTAAAAATTTTGCAGCTTGGCAAAAACACCCAATGAAAAGAAAAAAATGAACATATAAAGTTGAAACCAAGGAGAAAATGGTTGCTTAAAAAATATAGTCTTTTTTTTAAAGTCAGATACTTTACATCTGGACAATAAAAAGGTATCTTAAGGGCATCTCAAACTTGGTCAGACCATACTCATCACAGGTTATAAAACTCCATTAAAAGACTGCTTTAAAAAAAGAAAAACAGCCTCAGGGCACCTTGCTTACTCAAAGGCATTCGAAAAATGTTTCCCCAAATTCAGCCACCTAGGCACTGGAAGTCACTGCACACTTAGTCCAAAGGAGCCTGACTACTGCTTGAGCTGATGACAGACACTTGCATGACCCATGTGGTACCAGGTCTGGTGCCATGCAATACACAAGAGTAATGGGGTCATGGAGGCTTTCACCCAGATTTCATATAAAGGTCTGGGAGGCCAGACAATGTGCCCCTAAAAGGGCAATACATAAAGCTAAAGGTACTGCAGTAGACAACCCACCCCCAACCCCACAAAGTTGGAAACACCAAAAATATAAAACATCTGCTAAAAATAGTTCTGGACAGAAGACAGCCAGCCTGAGAAAGAGGCCACATGGGCTACAACTGACAAGGCCAAGGGCATAAATCTCACAACAGCTTACCCTGGGCACTAGACATAAAGCTATAGGATTTAATGTTTGCCCTGCTGGATTTCAGTCTTGCTTTGGTCCAATTCTTTCCCATGTCCCCATTTCTGCCTTTTAAAATAAGTTTTTGCCTTGTGCTATTACATATTAAAAGCATTTAACTTTCTTTTTTAAAAATTTTTTACAGGGGCACATAGCTAAGAGTTTACTTGAATCTCAAAAATAAACTTTGGACTTTTCAACAATGCTAAAACTATTAGAACTTTGGTCACTTTTAGAGATGGATTAAATACATTTTACACTGTAAAATAAACGTGAGCCTTTACAGGTCCTGGAGTGGAATGTTATGGTTTAGACATAAAATGCCCCCCCCAAAAGTCATATGTGTTCCAAACTTTTAGAACTTTTTTCTAAGAACTTTTAAAGGGTGACTGAATTGTGGGGCAATGTGAGACTCATCGGTGGATTAATTCATCAGCACGTTCCTAAGCTGCACGTACTGTTAGGAGGTATGGCTGGTAAAAAAGGAGGGTGGTTGGAGGAATGATCTGGAAGGATATGTTATTCTCCTTTCTTTGCTTCCTGGCTGCCACTGGCTAAAAAGCTTTCATCTACATGCTACTTCTGCCTTGCAGCTAGCCGAACCATGAACTGAAACCTCTTACCCCATGAGTCAAAATAAACTTCTCTTTTACACTGTAGGTGTCAAATATTTTGTTACAGCAACAAAAATGTATCTATACAGTTATTTCTGCCTAAGGGCCCAGTCCCCACATCCACCTGGTCAGCCCTGATGGTCCCTAACAGTGGCCTAGCAACTAATAAGAGGACAATACACCCAGAGGATACTGTGAAGGAGGGTGCAAAGAGAAGAAGGGGACACCCTAATGCCTTCTTGCCTGTGACCCTGAGGCTGAGAGATGGAGCGCCCCTGCTGTGAGAACAACATCCCTCCATCCTAGTGGTGTGCATGGAGCCCTGTATAGGTAGTAGGAATCTGTAACCCTGAAGGCTCTTCTTTGGTCAAGACCCTAAGACTGAGTCTGTCTTGTGTAAAAGCACACCCTTTGGAGAAAGGAGCTACTGTAAACCTCACTTGCAAGATGGAATAACACCCTTTCCTCCGACTATGATACCCCCATTAGAAGTGGACAACACTCACTGTCCAGATGCGTTTGGGGCTCAGGGATCACATGTACACAGAACGGTGGAAGCACCCAGACTGGGAATTGTAAAGATAACAGATTCTCATCCCCACTCACAGAACTAGACTCTGAGGGAAGTCCATGCCTTTAAACACTGGGTGTCGGAACCACTGTACATCACTCGACACTCAGCAGTTATGCACAGGGCATCTACTGAACATGAAAGCCAGTAGGTCAACACAAACTCACGGTGGAATAAAAAACTTCAGGTGATTAAAAAAATAATGAAATGACTTTTTCACCCGAAGTAGTTCTCTTCTCACCCAATTCTTCCTTACATGATCCCCATACTTGGCCAAGCAAAAATGTGAACAGACCACTCCTGGACCTAAGCAATGGAGCTCTCTTGGGTGATGGGCCTGGTATGGCTCAAGAAGAGCACTGACTGCCAGGTTCTGTCCCCTGCACCCTACAAATCAGCCCTGGAGAAATGAATATGAGTTGAAGCTGAAATACTGTGTCCTTCTCCTTGCAAATTCCCTGTGAGAATTTCTAATGTCTCTCACTACAAAGGCAAAACCTACGTTCTGCCCCCTCCTTATTGCTTTATGTCAATGGGCACGTTGGGCTCATGTATGGGAAGGCATGATGATCAACTTGCAAAATTAAAAACTGAAAAAATATAAATATTCACATCTTTTTCTCTCTCAAGTCATCAACAAGAACTAGTGACACTACAAATAGCTTTGATGGAGAAATGATTAATTCAGTTTTGGGTGGATCCTGCCAACATCTCCAACTCAAAATGGTCAAAAGCAAACTTTTTCTACTCTTTGCTGGCATCACTGCTCGGTTACTCAGGCTAGAAAGACTGGTGCCATTGCAAATCTTTGTCTCATGCCTCGCATCTGGTCAGTGACTATGGCCTAACTTATCCTCTGCTGAAGTCCCATCTGTCCATAACCTACTTTTCTACCCTCACCCCTTTGCTCGACATAACAGCTCCTGACTGGTTTACCTCCCCTCCAGCCTGTTTTCTGTTCATTCTTTCTTCCCAACACTGCTAACCTCAAATCTCACCATCTCCATGTTCTAACAAAGCTTCTTTTTCTTTTTCAATTTTTATTTCTCAAAGCTTCTTAAATAATACTAGTAAGAAGAATCATTTTGGTGTTTTGTATCTATCAGGAGCTGCACTAAAAGGTTCTAATTATCGAATTCAATCCTCACTGCAACTCCAAGTTATAGTTTATTATTAGCAGTACTTTACATATGAAAAAACAAAAAGAAAGTTTGCCCACACTGCTGAACTAGGATTCACACTCAGGTTTATGTTTCCAAGGACTATGTTCTTACCCACATGCTAAAAAACCCCTGAAGACAATGAAGATCAAACTGTTGGTACCAGCTGGCCTAGAACTAACTACCCCTGAAACTCTCTCCTCTGGGAATACTACACAATGACCATACTCTTAAGTCTGAACGTAATCTAGTTTACCCTGCCTCCTCTTGCTCTCAGGTAGAAAGAAGCTACCAGAATCATACCCTTCCACACAGGCCCATTCTAATCTTTTCCCCATAGTACTGTTCTTAATCACTCCCAGTCCAAAGTAGCTGTCTCTAATAGTGTTACATTAATCCATCTGTCACAACCCTTAATGTTGCTTTTTTATTTATTGGGTAAATATCTGATATGCATCTGATTTGGATCGGTAACTGGGCTCAGGTAGGCTGCATCTAATACAATATCTAATAAATAACAAATGCTTCATGTTTTGTTGATGAAACTAAAACTATATGAAACTCTGAAGACATCTGAAATAGTCTCTGCTACCCAGTATGGACCAGAAGCAACTGAAATGTGAATTGTTGGGCTCTCACTGTATTCCTCAGCAAACTCAAAGTTTGTCTACTTTCAACTAAACTGTACAGAATCCTAAACTGTATTTCGGGTACCAATAATTCCATGAATTTTTAAAGGAGGGGGGATACCCATTATCTTTTATATGGAAAGAAGCTGTGAATTCCTGTTTGGGAAGAAATCAGCACTGTTGGGAAGAAACTACTGGATGAACACACACAGCAAATAAAGTGTTTGGGGTTTATGGATTCAATGAAAGACTTCTATAATATTTGTTTCTATTTTCTACCTTTAATCTCCTATGATACAGTTGAGTTAGTTAAACTATACGAAAAAGGGGAACAGTGTAGAAGGTTAATTTTTGGCTCTAAAGAGAACTGTCACATACTGACTAAAGACCAAGTTGCAAAGTCTACTGTCAAAATCATGACTCTGAAACTTTCTGCCTCACAACTCAACCTAAGAGTAATTCACACAGATGGCAGATAGAAGGCTGACCTCATGCTCGTTGCACCTGTTTTAGTCCCCTGAAATTTTTCTGGGCAGTTAGATGACTGGGAAGAAGCTGTACATGCAATTTTTTTCCACATGCGAACTCTGTCTCAATAACGAAGGTGCTACTTGTTCAGCCTTGAAAAGAGCCAATCCACATTCAAGAGAAATTCGTCTTACCTGCTTGGGACACGAAGCTTCACCATCCCATTCTTTCTCCTCTGCAAACCGGAACTGTGAGAAGGAGTCCCCTAGAAATACAAGGGGGAAAAAATAAACATAAAATGTTATGCAAAAACCAAGGAAAAACTCCGTGTCTCTGACCTTCCCTCTTGGAGCAAAAGTGCCATTTCTGCAGAGCTAACTTTTCCAAATTCACCCTGCAAGGGCCTGGCCCCCATGCTTCTACACACATCTGTGCATGGTGTGCATACAAATATACCCCTGGCAAATGCACTCACTGTTTCACTAAAGCTCAGGGAGCCACTATTCCACACACTTCTCAAGGAACAAGTCAACAGTTCAGGCCTGTAGACACGATACCTACCCAAGTGTGGCATATTTTCTGTTTCCTCTACTCAATGTTTGCAAGGCAACTTATAATTTAGGGAGTGGAAAAGGCAGAAAAAGGAAGCACAAGGCTGACAAAGAAATTCTAGACTGATTCACAGCATAACAAACTATCTGAGAAGTCACCAACCTCCATTTTCATTCCAAAAATCACCTGGCTAGAATGTCGAATGCAAAATAAAGTACAAAGAATGCACATTAGACCTTTTTTCCTCATTGAGTTTATTGGTACATTTTAGGCATACAGTACAGTTACATTCATCATTGGTATTTTGTACCTTTACATGACAGGTCTTGGTTCTCATTTTTTCCCCTTACCCCTGCCCTCCCTTCACCCCTCCTCCTGTCTCTATTAACAAATACTTTTTTCCATTTTTTCATTTTCTCATATTTTTTACTTTTCCCTTATTTCCCTTTCCCTGCCCTTCCCACTTCCCCTACACCTTTAGCCCTTTTCTTCCTATTTCTCATTGTCAATTATACCATTAGGATCTTATGTACTATTATAGTTTTTCACACCAGAGAAACTATTTGGTATTTATACGTATGACTTATTTATTTCACTTAAGAGTATATCCTCAATATGCATCCATTTTCCTATAAATGATTAATTTCTCATTCTTTATGGCTGAGCAGTATTCCATTTTATAGAAAAACCACATTTTCTTTATCCAGTCTCCAACTGATAGGCAAATCTTTCCAAAAGAATTAAAAGAATCATGCCACAGTGATATCTGCACACCCATGTTTATTGTGGCACAATTTGTAATAGATAAAATTTGGAAACAGCCCATTTGCACATCAGATCTTAATGTAATACACTACTCTGAAATCTTACAGTAAGGGAATATGAACGTTCATGGTCAACATACCCAAGCATCAACGATAACCCTATGCTCAAGCTCTCTTACAGGCTTACTTTGTAAATGTGTACATATCTGATCACTTGCATTATAAACAGTTGTTGGCTTTTCAGAGTCTCCAAAATTTAGTCCCACTTCCTTAACCCTCATGTACTTTCTATTTTTTCAGGCTTTCTGTCATGTCACTCACCATCCCACTCTTTTCTTTTTGTATTCCTTCCCTTCTCAGCAAAACCCAGCGTCTCTACTCATAGATATTTCAAGACTCAAATACAGGCCCACTTATTTTGTCTGTGATATCTTCCAAATGATCTAACCGCAGAATTTATTCTCTTCTTTGAAATTAAGAGCGGCAAAAAGGAGGGGGGATTCAAAAGTATAGAGATGAACAAAGTTAAAACTAGAACTGACCACCTACTGCACAATATCCAAAGCACACAGATCATTAACTTATGTCAACATTAAAGGCGAGGTAAGAGGACCAAGGAGAAAGTAAAATCACTATTCTTAGCTACTGATAAATAAGTTTCATCCCTCAAAAGCCACAATATAAAAGCTCTGATTAATGTAATAAGTCTTGTATGTGTATGTATGTGTGTGTGTGTGTGTACTGTGATTATCTGTGCACTTACTGTATAAATAACCTGTGCAACACTAATTTTCAAAAGGACTATAATAAGGCCACAAAACTCCCAGTAAATTTTTAAGTGTAATAGTCATACAAGCCTGGCAATAGTACATAAAGACATTAATAAATAAATTAGAAATTTGAAAATTTTCTCCCACATGAATTTTTCAAAACTGTAGAATTAAAATGGAGTAATAAATTAATGTAAATGTACCCATGAGATATGAGTAAAGCCCTCTCAGAGAAAAAGTTGAAGTCTTATGCTTTCATTGCTAAGAATGAATTTTTTAAAAGCAGTCAATTGTTTTACAAAGTTAATGAGGAAAAAGCAAAACAGAAAAGCTGGCAAAAAGAAAGAACAACTGTTTCTAATTAAAGAAGTAAACACATCAATCTTCTTACTCATTTTTTTTTTTTTTGGTACCAGAGATTGAACTCAGGTCCTTGCACTTGCAAGGCAGACCACTGAACGGCTGAGCTAAATCCCTGGCCCTTCTTACTCATTTTTAAATAAATGAAAATGAGGAGGATAAATTAATACTGCTGCTGTCTAACTTTTTTTGAAAGGGCAACCAGAGCAATTAAAGAAGAGAATGAATTAAATGGTATTAACACTGGTCAAAGGGAGACAAAAACATGATAACTTCAAAAAATATATATTCATATGCCTGGAAAACACAAAGGAATCAGTGAAAAAGGATTCAGAAAGTTGGCACTATTCCAATATTTTTATTTTTTAAAAACAGCCATCAAAAATTCCAGCTAAATAGAAGAAAATACCTTAATCATAATATCAACAATATACACAAAATATATAGACATTAAGCAGGAAGAGACACTAATTTAAAAAACAACTACTACTTTTTGTTTTAGTTTGGTTTTTTGGTACTGGGGATCGAACTCGGGACCTTGCACTTACAAGGCAGCTGGTGGTGGCAAATAAGCTAAATCCCCACCCAACAACTTGTTTTTTCTTGGTACTGGGGATTTAAAACAACTATTTTTAAAATGTAGCAAGTGACAAAAAAAAAAAAAGCACTCAATGGTATAAAGGTATCAATTTTACCTAATGTAATCTACAAATTCAATATTTAAATCACAAAATGATTTTTTTAACTTGATCAAATTACTCAAATTCATTTTTAAAAAAGTAAAACTTGGGCTTTTTAAAAGAGTAAAGAAGATGTCTTCCTGATTTTTAAAATGTATTCACATAAGGTTCAATCAATAAAATAGTTACTATTGTAAAAATAGATCAGTAAATAGGAGAGAGTCTAGAAACAGACTCAGGTATATGGATATTTAAATATGAGTAACCATCTATGGTATCTATGGTAATAATGTTAAAGGAACTGGCTAGCCATGTGGTGATTTAGCTTTAATCCTATATCCTATTTATCATACACACAAATTCCATATGGATCAAAGATTTAGGTGTTGATAAGAAACCATATTACTACAACACTATTACAAGAAAGTAGGCCTGGCTTTATTATTTTGAAGTGGAGCAAGCATAAACTAAATACTGCAAAAATTTCAAACACAAAGTCTTTTGTATAACCAAACTTATAAACTCAAAAGATGACACACCAAGAAGAAACATGTCAGCACATACTATGGGCAAACACCTAATATTTTAATAAACAAAGAGTTTCTGCAAATCCATCCACCTAAACTAACCTAGTCAAAAAGTAGGAAGCAAAGAGAATGTAAGTTATGGAAATACGGCCATTTTGACAATACTGGTTGTAGGAAAAGAATAACTTTTTTTATGTCCTCTTTGATCTTTTTCAAAGTACTGTAGTTTTTTTCCCCCCTCTCACTTTATTGGTTAATTCCTAAGTAATTTTTCTTGGTGAATACTGTGAATGGTATTTTTCTTTCCTAATTTCATTCTCAGTGAGTTCATTATTGGTGTACAGGAACACTACTAATTTGTGTGTGTTGATTTTGTATCTTGCTACACTGATGAATTTGGTTATTCCAGGAGTTCTTTGGTGGAATTTTTTGGATCTATTAGGGATGTCATGTACAAAAAATAATTTGACTTCTTCCTCTCTTCTACATATACATTATATATATATATATATATATATATACACACACACACACATATATATACATACATATATATATATATGTAATCTCCCTGTTCTTTTTCTTGTCTAATTGCATTTGCTAATATTTCAAGTCCTACATTGAACAGAAGTGGTAATAGTGATTTTAGAAGGAAAGCTTTCAATTTTTCATCATTTTATATGATATTTTCCCATTTCATACCAGTACTAGGTTTGTCATAAATGGCTTTTAATAGCTTGAGATAAGATCCTTCTATATCTATTTTCTACAGTGTTTTTATCATGAATAGATGTTGAATTTTGCCAAAAACTTTTTTTTATTAAAGAATGCAAACATACATGACAAGAAATGAAGATACTAAATAAAAATTTCAAATATACATATATATGACAGCAAAAAAAGGATATGAAATAAAGAAAAATTTATGCAACACAGACTGATAATCCAAATACATTATTAGTTTGATATGATCTTCAAACCTTATATGTTCTTTCTCGTTTTCTTTTCAGATATTTTTGAAATAATATATTTACAAATAAAACAAAGTTACATATTATAGTTGAGAAGCTGTCCTCAAAATTTTATGATGTATAAACTCCTTGGTTTTATTAATTTGATAAATATCATATGTTTGTTGATTGTATCACTTACATTTTCTAACAAAACTTCCCACAGAAAATATACTTATATTTGAAGTCCAAAAACAACTAAAAGAGTTCATTTTTAAGATCATATTTTTGTTTCTATTTTATTATATCCCATACTTTTTATATTTTTATAAGCATAATGATTGAATTTAACACTAATACATATGTAATATTCTTCCCTAACAAGTGACTATGAATTAAATCAAGCTATGTAATTTAGAGAAATCATAAGGTTGCCAGAGAAACTATCAATATGCCAAATGTGCAAAATCCTACCACATTCATGACCATGTTTCTCATTTAATAGTGCACACGTGTAAAAACATACCCCACACACATATACACAATGCATATTTTCTACAATACCATATATACTTTGGTATAATAAGACAGTGCAGTTATGTGTGGAATGTTTGTGATTTGTGTGATTTGAGAAAAGTATCTTTGAAGCAGTTGAAGAATTTGTAATATGTACCAGATACTGAATGATATTAATGATTTATTATCCATTTATTTAAGTATAGTTATGATAAAATTTACTTAAAAATTAATATTCATTATCAGTAGAAAATAGGTACAAAGATATATTGATAACATAACAAAATTTGTCTTAACAAATTTCCAACCAAACAAGCTGTAGTGACAGAAAAGGAAGTTTGCAGAAGGCAGAAATGAGAGAGAATGACAGATGGACCTTAATACTTTTCATACTACTCATATATACAGATTTCATAAATTCTCAAATAAAAAAGCAAAGAAAATGAGAACCAAAATAACTCAATTTGGTAGACAAACATAAAAAGACAAAGATATATGAAATGTAAAGCCTTAGATTTAGCTCAGTAGTGCTGCACCTACCTAGCCAGAGCAATGTGCTGAGTTTAATCCCCAGCAGCAGGGAAAGAAAAAAAGAAAAAAAAAAAAAGAGAGAAAAGGAGCATATGTGCTTTCTAACATACTCAATAGATTGAAAATAAGTTATTTGTTATCTCTTCCTCTTGAATTGTTCCCTTCACAAGGATGTAGTGGCCTTCTTTGTCTCTTTCAATCAGTTTAGGTTTGAAATTTACTTTGTCTGTGAATAAGATTACTACCCATGCTTTTTTCTAGGCTCCTGTTGCATGAAGAAGTTTTCCATCCTTTCACTTTCAGTCTATGGGCTTCTTTTTGCACTAGGTGTGTCTTGTATACAACATATTATTGGATTTTGCTTCTTAATCCATTCTGCCAGACAATTTCTCTTGATTGGTAAATTGAGTCCATCATAGTTATAACTGATATGTACTAACTTATTATTGTCATTTTTTTTCATCTTCTCCTTTTAGTTTCTTACCTTGCCTATTTGATTTGCTCTGTTGGGCCTCATTGTGTTGTTACCTTCATTGTCTTTTTCTAGGATATTGTTTAGAATTCCTTGTAGTGCTGGTTTGGTATTCATGAAGTTTCTCAGGTGTTCTTTGTCATGGAAGTATCTTATTTCCCAAACCATTTTGAAAGAAAGTTTTGCAGGATACATCAGTCTAGGTTGGAGAGTGTTTTCTTTTAGGACTTGAAATGTCTCATTCCAGGCTCTCCTTAACCTAAGGGTTTGTGTTGAAAAGTCTGCTGTAATTCTGATGGGCTTTCCTTTGCATGTGATTTGTTTCTTATCTCTTACTGCTTGTAGTATTTTGTTCTTCTGTTGGGTTTCTGGGATCTTGATTTTTATATGTCTAGGTATAGATTTTTTTTTTTATTGTGACTAGTTGGAGTCCTATATGCCTCACTTATCTGAATGTCAAATTCTTCCCCTGTTTGGGAAGTTTTCTATAATTAATTCTGTGAGCAGCTTTTTTAAGTCATTTGCTTTTTTTCTCCTGCTACTTCTTGGATTCCTATCAGTCTTATGTTATTCTTCTTTGCATCATCTAAGAGTTGTTGGATCAATTTCTCATGATCCCCTACTGTTTTTAAGAGACCTCTCTTTTCACGGTCAATGAATGCAATTTTATCTTCTATATCTGAGATTCTATCTTTGGACTCTTTTATTCTGTTGCAAACACTCTCAATGGAGTTCTTAATCTCCTGGATATCTGCTCGAATCTGCCCTGTGGATTCCATTTCTTTCTTATATTGGGCATTTATTGTTTCCAATTCTTTCTTATGTTGGGCATTCATGGCTTCTATCATGGTCCTGAGCTCATCTATTTTCTCACAGTTTCTGTTCTTCTAGAGTCTCAAATTATAACTTTCATTTTGCTCATCATCTCTGTGAATATCTGGGAAATTACTTCTTTTTTATATTTCTCTAGAGCCTGATTCATCAGTTTTGTTACTTCCTGTGCTTTGAGTTCAGGGTGTCCTGATGGTTCACTGTCAAGACTTTTCATCCTCATTTGCCCCACTGTTTGCCATTGGTGAACTGGAAGTCTGTCCCTGAATCTTGCTTAAATGTTTTCTCATTTTTACTATTATTGTTGGGTTGTCCTTAGTTTAACCTTTAGGTTATTACTTAAATCTTCCTGATATAGTTGGGCTTCAGCCCATGGGTCTCTAGTGACTCATAGACATTCTCATCTTCATAATACCAAAGAAAACAGCTCATTCAATCAATCACAATCCTTTATCCTAATTGATACAATCAGCACCACAATATGATTAAGCACAACTTGCAAACTAACCACTTGTGGTAGTCATCAGTCTATCACCTTCAAACCATGTGAATTAAATTAAAATCAAAGAAGCAATCCAAAATGTTTGCAGTGAATAAACTTTTCAATAAGGATATTTACCATTTAGATGGGGGCTTAAGACAGAATTAGGACAAGAGGAGTAGATAAGTAGAAGAATTAGAGAAGGTTTCACATGAAGCCAGATGACATAGAATGACCACACAATCATCAGGAAACTGTTAAATTCAAAAGGGATAAACAGAATAGAAGTATAATAGCCCTTGAGTGAGGTAGAATGACATAAGAACATAAAGAGAAAAAAAATAATAAAAAGAAATCTAAGTTAGGACAGGAGCAAAAACAAAAAGGGAGATGAGGAATAATTTGGTAGAGCAAGAGACTGAGTTGGAGAAAGAGGACAGAAAAAACATTTGCAGAGAGGAATAAAAAAATGAGTTTGAAGGGCCTCTTTCAGACTATATCACTGCTGTCATAATATATAATATGCACTGCCATGTGCAGAGCCAAGTCTCCTGATCTCAGCTAGCTGGTGGCAGAACCCCATGACACAGACTGACCTCAGGCTGCAAGGCCCAGATTGAGTTCCCCAACCTCCTGAGGGTTGAACTCCACTCAGTTCTACTACAGGTTTCCCCCACCCCTTCTTTAAAGATGTTCAAAGTTGGGAGCAATGGAAAATACCCTTTATGACCACCTCTGCCTCTACAGAGTAGGTCTAAAGACTAGCACAATCAAGAGGTCTGAAAGCATAAGGGGGAGGTTGGGGGGGTTCAGGTGCGCCCATGCGGCTACCTTCCTAGCCCTGAAGATGGCGGTAGCACCAGCAGGAGAGGGTGTGGCCCCACAGGCCCTCTGGCACTGGAGATGGTGGCAGCGGCAGCCTTGCCGAAGACTTTTTATGCATTGAGATAATAATATGATTTTTATCCTTGCTGCTGTTTATGTGAGGTATTAAATTTATGGGTTTATGTATAATATGTTGAACCATCCTTGCATCCCTGGGATGAGCCTACTCGGTTACAATGTATGACCTTTTTGATGGCTTTTTTGCATTACATTTGCCAATATCTTGTTGAAGATTTTCTGTATTCATTAAAGAGAATAGCCTATACCTCTTCTTTTTTTGGTTGGCTCTTTATCTGGTTCTTAATCAAGGTAATACCTTCCATGAATGACTTTGGAAGTACTCCTTCTCTTTCCTTTTCATTAAAGAGCTTGAGGACTATTGATGTTAGATCTTTCCCTATAGTTCTTATAGAATTCAACAGTGAATCCATCTCGCTTTTCTTAGTTGGTTTTTATTTTTGGTTTTAGTTTTTTAATTACTGCTTCTATTTCATTGCCTGTTACTGGATTTTTTCAGAGTTTTAATATCATCTTGGCTCAGTTTTACTAATCATATGTATCTAGGAATCTGTCCATTTCTTCAAAATTCTCCATTTTGTTGGAAGTGATTGATGTCTTACCAATGCCATGTAGTCTGATCAGGGTTGGATGGACACCTGGCTCCTAGCATTTATGACTGTACTTAGTTACATTATTTATTACTAATAAAACTAGTTCAATTAATTTCACTAGGATTCTGAGTGCCCTAAAACAAAAACAAATACACAATATTTTATTATATTTGGTATCCTAATATTTCATATGTTGACAACATCTGAATACATGAATATCTAAGCTAAGCAGTAAAGAATTATTCATTTTACAGGCTTGTTAGATAATGATTATACCATAAACAGGACTTTATTCTGATAATGACAGCATTGGTGAAATAAAGAGGCACACCAACCTCATCACTGTATTTATAGCAGTCAGGGATCTTACTCTGCCTAAGTTCTCAAAGTCATCTAACCCATCGCCTTACAGTCAGAGGCAAAGCGGACACTAGACTTGCTAGCATTTCGGTAACCAGCATGCTTTCAAAATGCATACTATTCAGTCACACACAACACTTCTTTTAATTTTCTGCTTACCCTTTTAGACCCATCAGCAAAAAAAAAGCCTTCAGTCAACAAAATATGCAATACAGATACAAAGCCTCCAGTGAGTGTTCAGGTGGCATTGAATGGAACAATCTAACTTCATAGAGAGGGACCTATAAAGACTGTTTGGACAGTACAGGTCAGGTGTGCTGGAAGAAAACTGCAAAAGATGAAAAACCTGCCTATGGCTAATAACTAGCTCCTATAATTTGGTAGTGGTAATTCCTGTAACTGACAGCCTTCCCTGTTTGCTTTTTAGTAAAAAAAATCAATACAGATCCCTGTGGCTCCTACACTAGGAAACCACCTCTAGAAAGCAAGGGGGATGTATCACTTAGTTGTGGAAGCCTACTTCATTTTAAGCTCCATTTTCTGGCTCTTTCCTATGACCACCTTCCTTTATCCTACAATCTTTAGACTATGCTCTCAACCAAGACCCAAGTGTCTGCAAAATCATAAGTGAACCTTATAGGCTGACCAAGTTAACAGAGAGAAATTGCCCAAATAGCAGCACACTGGCTGCCACAAACTTCTCTCTGAAGTTGCCTCTTCTCATCTATGAAAGAGCACTATTTGGAAGATCAAGGTGGATCCTAAGCCTATAGGCTGACCCAGATCAATCCAGGTAAGATCTAAATCAGATACAGGACATAAAAATCCTCACCACTCCCTATTTCTAGAGTCTAGAGATGAGTCGTTAAAGACAGAGGTGTTCTGCACTTCAGTATTTACTCTAAAACAAAGCAATACCTAATACCGTCTTCATGAGGAAGACTATAAAAGCTACTACAATGATTATTTTCAAAGTCAGGTTGAAATAAAAGAACAAGAGAGGTAATGAAGATCTCCTGTCCTGTTCAACAGGAAAAACATAATTAGCTTTCTCACCAGCTGTGAGGCCAAAAAATTCTCTGAGCATCAAATATGCACATTGGAGCTCTATGTAATAGGATGTGCCCATCTTCCCAATGACCCTAAAAAGCACTGCTTCTCATCTGCACTGAACATGTTCAGAAAAAGTCAAATGTACTCAGGGTCCATAAGAAAGATTCTAGACTTTATGAGACAAGGATGACGCTAACATTCTGGAATTTAGAATACAGTCATCTTTCCCAAAAATAGTTGAATATTCTGTTAGGCCTATATTACTATAGACAATCTAGAAATTATAAAATTTCTCAGGTCATTTTCAGAAGTTCAATATCAAACTGTGCCACTAAATTCCAACGTGAATGTACATAGTCTTCAAAGGCTAAACAAATAAGAGACTATAAAGACCAATCTTACATGGATACTGGAGTCCTAAGATTTTAGGATTAAATCTGACTGCATGAAACAAAGACCTGGATAACCATATTTTGTTGTTCTCTTTGTCAGCTTCGGAAGTTTGTTTTGTTTTGTTATTTATGAGTGCACTGTGACCTTATATGGAAACACTAATATTACACACTAAGTTTATATTGTTTCCTGAATTCTGCTTCACAAATCAGTATGAATCATAAATGATTGGTTTTTTTTCTGCCTCTCCCTCTCCCATTCAAACCACTGTGTGTGAAATGTGTTTCTACAGGGAGAAAAAAATCAGCATCCAAGAGAAACCACCAACAAAGCTAAGAGGGAAAACATTTTTACCAGCTACTCCTCTGACAAAGGACTACTATCTAGAAAATATAAAAAACAAAAAAAAAAAAAAAACCAATACAAAGACCTGATTCAAAAATGGGCATCTGAACTGACATTTCTCAGACAAACATGTAAAAGCAGCAAATAAATATATGAAAAAATGTTCAACATCACTGGTCATTTGAGAGATGCAGTTGAAAAGAACACTGAGATTCCACCTTACTCCAGAAAGAATGGCTGCCCTCATAAAATCAACCAATAACAAAAGTTGGTGAAAATGTGGGGAGAAAGGAACCCTTCTCCATTGTTGGTGGGAGTGCAGACTGGTGCAACCACTGTGGAAATCAATATGAACTAGGATTAGAGGTCCCATTTGACCCAGCTATCCCTCTGGCTGGGTATCTTTCTAAAAGAATTAAAAGAATCATACCACAGTGATATATGTGCACACGTTTATAGCGGCACAGTTTGTAATAGCTAAAACTTGGAAACAGCCCAAATGCCCATCAACTGGAGACTGGATAAAGATGTGGTTTTAGAATGAGAAACCAGAAAAATTTATAGCTAAATGGATACACAATGAGGCTATAATCTTAAGTGAAATAAATAGGACACACTTGAGTAAACACCAAATAGTTTCTCTGATGTGAAAAACAAAGTGTAAATAAGGTTCAAATAGTATAATTGATAGCGTGAAATAGGAAGAAAATGGTTAAAGGGGAAGTGGGAAAAGGAGGGAAAGGAAGCAAGGGAAAAGAAAAAATGTGAAAAAAGAAAAAAATGGAAACAAAGTCTTTGTAAATAGGGACGGGTGAAGCAGGTGAAGGGAGGTCAGGGTATGGGGAAAAAACAAGAACCAGACATTTCATATAAAGGTACAAGATCCCAATGATAAATGTAACTGTACTGTTTGCTTTAAATGTACCAATAAACTTAACAGGGAAAAAAAATCAGCATCCAACTAGTTTTCTCATCCCATTAAATATTCTTTTATTTTTGCTGTTGGAAATACTATCCTACTAAGCTGTGATCCAAATGGGCAAATTATATGCAGAGTAATTTGAATCTTAAGAAAATGTTTTTGTTCAGGCTTTCTCTCAAAAACTAAGAGACCATATGTGCAAACCGTGTTTTTTAATTGTCAGGTCAGGTCCTTTGAGACTAACAAAGCAGTTATGGTTCCTTGTCCTAACATAAGAAAATACTTAGAAAATATCATGTACAATTGAGAGAAGGGGTCACAAGTTATAAAAACACTGCAATCAAACATGCTTTCCACCAATGGGGTGGGAGCACAGCACAGCAAAGGAGCCCAGTCCAGTTAAGCGATACAAACTTTACATAAAACCAATTTGCCACAGGGTGTCCAAACAAGTTCCCTTCACCAAGCTGGTCCTACTCTGGTGATACTTGTATGTTGCTGATAGTGTCTACGCTTTTGTTCCTTGATATCAAGAATTTCCTTTTTAATCCTCAAGGGTAAAGGGGTATGTGGATTACTATTTATGCAGTAGCTCATAGTTACTACAGTAATTACAGTACGGTGCAATGATCTGACCTTGGTGAAGCTCCACACGACCCATCTTCCCACTAATCAAGGGTGTTTTGTGCACTACACACATGCATCTCAGTTTTTATTACATGCTCCTGGGACTAATACAGCAGCTGACACACAGAAAAGAGTTAGTAAATGTGTATGTTATGTATGTATAATGTGTGAATCCATGAAAGAAATGAGTGAGCAAATGAATGAACAAATCTGAAGACAAATAAAACAACACAAGTAGTTATTTGTGCCCTAAAGAGCAGAGGACAGAGAAGTTAGGGGAAAAAACATTATATTCATAAAGCTTGCCATATATATAAGACAAATATAAAATATAAAATTATGTCTGTAATCAGAACTTCCTGGTAAAGCAACGACCTCAGAAACAAGTGGGGAGAAAGGGATGATTGCAGAGATCTTTAACTAGAATTTCTCTTAAACTGTTGATAAAGTGGAGAAAGAAGAAAAGAAACTAAAAATGAATTTTAAAATGTAGTCTAATAATTGCCACTGTTATCTAAGTGACTAGTACCAATTATGAGCTGGTAAGCTATAAACATGATAATTAAAAGGGAGGAAAAAATCCTAAAATATTTACCAAAACAAAGGACTTTAAAATATTTCACTTGTTAATAACAAATGTTAGAAATACTTTCCAGGGAAATTTTATATACAGAAAAAGATTTATACAAACAACAGCCTTGCTTATATTAGAAAGTAGTATTTTCCTGAGACTTGTCAGTTTTGAATTCCTGTTTATAATGCATAATGACCTAATATAAATTCTTTAGAAATTCACTTTTGTTCTTTTTGTATTTTATCCTCCCTGATAAAGGCCTGCTCTCACTACTGAAAAGATTAAGTCTGCCCACACCTCTGTGGAGAGGATTATGAGAACAGCAGGAAGAGGCAGGTTCTCCATGGGTTCCTAACTTTGTCAGAATTGCAACTAATCAGCAGCTGCTGGCTCATATCAAATGGGCAACAAATCAAAGTGGGTGGAAGATGGTATGGTCACAGTTCTCCTTGATGATAAGATACCAAGGTCCTTCTAATGAGAATCAAGATTTGTCATGTGGAGGTACAAGATCCCAACAATGAATGTAACTGTACTGTATCCCTAAAATGTACCAATAAACTCAATTAAAGCTGGAAAAAAAAAAAGAAAAGAAAGAACAGGCAGAAGAAACAACTCTGATGCCAGGAATTTATAATAGATCATTAGCAGCTCCTAGAAACAGAAAACTCGGTTTGGGCATTTCTTCTTCTTGGTATGCAATTGCTGGGTCAAAGGATAAAATATATACTGACACTATTTTTGCATGTTACTCTATTCACTTAACATGTGTTCATTCATTTTTATGCAAATATGCAAAAAATAACTACTATGTAAGAAACTAAAAGCTAGTGATTCCAAATGTTAGGTAAAGTCCCTGCTCTCATGGAATTAACATTCTAGATAGAGACAAAAGGTTGTGCGTGCCCACTGCAGCATGCGTGTCATGGGTTACTACCACAGTCCTAGGGCTGCCTTGAAAAAAAGCACCAAAAACTAAGTGGCTTAATGAGAAAGTAGATTCATTCATAGGTAAATGAGTACATTTTGAGGATAAACTCCTAAGTGAAATAAATAAGTCACACATATGCAAATACCGAATAGTTTCTCTGGTGTGAAAAACTAAAATAGTACTCAAGATCCTAAAGGGGCAATTAGCAACATGAAATAGGAAGAAAAGGACCAAAGGTGTAGGGACAGTGAGAAGGATAGGGAAAGGGGTACAAGGAAAAAGGAAAAAAAATATGAGAAAATGTAAAAATGGAACTAAAGAGTTTGAAGGTGGAGAGGGAAGGAGGGGGTGAAGGGAGGGTGGGGACAAGGGGAAAAAATGAGTACCAAGACCTGGCATGTAAAGGTACAAGACCCCAGTAATGAATGTAACTGTACTGTCTACCTAGAATGTACCAATAAATTCAATTTAAAAGAAAGAAAAAAAAACTAAGTGGCTTAAAAGCAACAACCTAATTCTCATGGTTCTCGAGACTGGAAGTCTGAAATGAGGCCAGTCTCTCCCTAGAGCCTTCAGAGACAGTATGGCCTGGTCAACACCAGGATTGCAGACTTCATGCTTTATCTGAAGGGTCCAGGTGAGACTCCATCCTTGGATCATTTCAGCATCCTGTCACTCCCAACTGTTGACGTCCAGAGGTTTGTGGGGGCATTACTCTAATCTCCATCTCTGGTCATATGGCCTCCTTCCCTGTGTCTCTGAGAACAAAATTTCTTCTTCTTTTAAGGACATCAGTTATTGCAGTAGAGCCTGTCTCACCTTGAATGGCCTCGTTTTAACTTCATTACAACTCTACTGACCATATTTCCAAACAATACCACATTTACAAGGACTGGAAACTACAGTTTGAACACGTCCTTCGAGAGGACATAATGCAACCCCATTACACACATGAGTATCTGTGAAACAAGGCAAAAATATGACAAACACTACAAAAAGTCATGCAAAGTAGATGGATCAAAAGCTCTGGAAGAGTCAAGAGACAACTTCGCGGTATTTGAAAAATTCAATTTGAAATGGTCCTGAAGAGGTTAGTATTACTGGGGTCAAGAGAAATGAAGGAGAATAAGACATTTCAAGCAAGGGGTAGGGGCACATTACACTGTTATAGGATGTACACAAGAAAGGCTGAACAATAACCAGAGAAAGGAGTCTCACTTGGTGAAAGCATTAGCTCTTAAGTGTGACATACTAGAAAGGTTAAGTAGGGAAGTGGTCATTTAGACAAGGAGTCTTTACTTAATTCAGTAAATGTTTGGGGGACCACTGAAAGAGTAGCCATGACAAAAATGACCCTCTTTCCTCATCCTTTTTCCCTGCAGTAACTGGGGACTGTTCACATCACTCACATAGAAATTACTGGTGCTCAATTTGTGGGCAGTAGTATTTTCTCTATTGAGCCAGATATCATGGGGTATAAGAAACAGCTGGAGGGCCAGGATTTAGCTCAGCAGTTCGGTGGCCTACCTTGCAAGTGCAAGGACCCGAGTTCAATCCCCAGTACCAAAAAAAAGAAGAAAAAAGAAACAGCTGGAGAGCCCCCTAGACGTTGCTCTTATTTGTAATCTGTTTCATTCATCTGCTGAAATAACTCCCTCTTGACAATACAACACTGATTTAAAAGTATATTTATCTGCTTCCATGAAAGCCTTTTCCATTAACTGGTAAACTGGCATTCAAAACTTAGTAAAATTTCTTTCAGAAAAACTATTCCTCTCCCCAAAACTGTGCTCCAAGAGTACCCAAGAACTCATTCTTTTAGATTAAAAGCTAAGGATCCTCAAATCATTTGGTTATTGTCTATAAACAAGTACAAAGTCATCATGCAAATAAGGATAGAGAACAGAGAATCCATTGACAGCATTTCTGCTGAAATTCACAGTGAGAATGCCAAGGTCACAATTATCACGCGTATTCTTGTCCTAACATCTACATCTGTATTAAAGAATGACATCTCCCCCCTATTTTTCCTCTGAGCTCTTTTCTGCAACTATGTCACTGTAATTGTTTCATTGGAAATGAGTCCTTGAAATCTTTTGGAATCCAGAAGGTCATACCTCTCACAAAGCCATATTACATTGAAATATTTTCTATTATCTGAGATAGTAACCATTCTGTTTGTGTAAAAAACTGGATAGAGTTTCAGAAAAAACAACTTTTTAAATACAAAAAGTCTGACTCCACAGCCCCGTAAGTACAAGGCCATTCTGGTGCCATATTTATTTTTGATCACATAATAACAACTTTTGAGGCTTAAAATTTGACATTTAGCTTCGGGTAACAAGTTTAAACCAAATTATACTTCTAAGTCCTACCTATTTAATTTCATAAATGGCAATACTCAGCTAAATACTAATCACCAATGACTGTTATCTTTTTTTCAGTCAATAGTCACCATGAGACATCTCACCTACCTTTTCCACATGGATTTCTGGATTGGAGAAAGAAGGAAGTGGTACTAAGAGCAAGTCTGAACACTGTCCATTTTTGTTGTTTTGTTTTGTTTTGGGCACCAGGGATCAAACTCGGACCCTGGTGCTTACAAGGCAGGTGGCGCAAACACTGAACCAAATCCCAGGCCCTGAACACTGTCCTTCTAACTACATTTCAAAAGCAAATACAAACAAGTCAATGAAAAAAAATGGCTTTTTAAAAATCCCTTTCTTGCTATCAAATAGTGGATAAACTTGTTTCTCTAATTTTCCAAATTCATCGGGGGTTGGGGAGTTTCTGTTGTCGCTCTCGTTTGGTTTTGATTTGGGGATGTACATGCGCGTTACACTCAGTATTGGGGGTTGAACTGAGGGCAATGTTCATGTTAGGCAAACACTATCACTAAGCTACATCTCTACTTTTAAATTATAACTATATTGAGATATAGTTTACCATTTAACTCCCCAACTAAAAATGTATGTTTCAAAGTTTTTAGTATATTGACAGAGTTCTGTAACCATCAGCACAATTTTGGAATATTCTCATTATCCCAAAAGGAAACCTGCTCCTGTCAGCAGGCCTTCTCCACGTCTCACCTACACCTTCCAACCCTTAGGCAAGCACTACCATCTGCCTAAGGGCCGGGGATTCAGCTCAGTGGTACTGCTGCCTGTCTCTATAGATGAACCTCTTTGGTAGGTTTCATATAAATGGAATAATAAATTACATGGTCTTTTGTGACAGACTCAGAACAATGTTTTCAAGGTGCATCCATGCTGCAATGTGTTTTCGTACTTCACATATCACATGATATAGCCTTACTACCTTTAAGTTCAAATTGTGACTGTTTTTGTAGATTTTTTTTAAAATCAACTTTATTGTGTATATTTGAGGTTTACAACATGATCACATAGGACAGTGGTAGTCAACCAAGGGCACATGAACGGCAGCTAGTTACTGGATATCACTGACAGCTCTGGAAGGTTCACCATCACAGATACAGGATGTACATTAACTGCTACCATAGTGGAGCAAATGAACACATCTATCATTTCACATAGTTTCTGTGTATAAACAAGGAAAGCTCAAATCAACAAAATCCTTTATACAATTTTATTAAGTAGTGTCCTCATGTCCTTTTATTATCATATTGTCCATATGATCTCTAGACTTGTTCATTCTATATATCTGCTACCTTGTATTCTTTGATCTACATCTATCTCATTTTCTCTGGCCTCTAGTAACACTCATTCTCTATACATAGTTGAGCTTTTCAAAAATATTTAGATTAACATTTAAGTGAGATCATGCAATCCTTTTATTTGTTGCTTGGTTCATTTCACTTAGCACCCAGTTCTCAATTCCATATATGCTGTGAAAAACAGCGGAATTTTTTTTCCATTTCTATCTCATTTTTATTGAAATATACATTAAAACTAATAAAGCATAATTGTACATATCTAGCACCTACATCAAGAAAGTGAAAATTACAGCACTTGGAAGTCTCCAATGTCACGCTAGCTTTGATTTCATGATACAGGTAAGCTTTACCTGTTTTCATGGGCACATTCCTGTAATTATGTGATATATTTACTCTTTTGTATCTGGTTTATTTTACTCCAAATACTGTTTTGAAAAAATCTCACAGGTGGAAACTAAAAAAGTTGATCTCAGAAGATGATATTAGAATGGTTTCAGGCATCAAACAGGTCAGACAGCACCTAAAATACCTAAGACACAGATTGCTGAGTCACGTGGTAATTCTATTTCTAATTTCTTTAGGAACCTCCACACCATTTCTCATAATGGCTGTAACAATCTCACTCCCACAACAGTGTATGTGAAAAGGCTCCTTTTCACCACACCCTGCCCAACATTTTTTATCTCATCCTTTTGATAACAGCCATCCTAATGGGTATGAACGGACATCTCCTAGTGGTTAGAATCTACATTTCCTGGATGATTAGTGACATTGAGTACCCTTTCAATTATTTCTTGGCCATTTTTATGTCTTCTTTGGAGAAGCATCTGTTTCAGGTCTTCGCCAATTTTTAAAAATCAAGTAATTTGGTTTCTGCCATTGAGTTGTAAGGATTCATTATAAATTCTGGGTATTGTTATAGCTTGTGTCTAGATGTCCCCCCAAAGCCTCATGCAGTCATAGGTGGGGCTTTAACAGAGGTGGCTGGATCTAGAGCATGTGTCATTGGGATTGATTCATGGTGCAATGCTAGGCTCAATGGCACAAGAATTAAGGATATGAATACCATCTGCCCTCAGTAGTCTGGATAAGATACAAAGAACAAAAACATGTTGTTAAGGTCTCTTGATGCTTTTGCTACCTTCTGCCCACCATGAACTGTTTCTCCTCTGTGATGCCAGTCTGCCATGCCACCCTTCTTGGAACAAGCGAATTGTCGAATGAAACTTCTACAAACTAACTGTAAACTAAATACACCTTTTCCCCTTTGAGTGTCAGGTACTTCTGTCTCAGTGACAAGAGAAAAGTATCTAAGACAGGTATTAACCCCTCATTCAACCTGTGGTTTACAAATACACTTTCCTAACCCATAGGTGGCCATTTCATTTTGTTGGCCATTTCCTCTGCTGTGCACATTTTCAATATGATACAGCTACATCTGTTTATTTTTGTTTTTCTTCCCCAAGCTTTTAGTGTAAAAGTCCCCAACCGCCCCCCCCCTCTGCCAAGGCCAATGTCAAGAAGCGTTGTCCATATGTTCTCTTCCAGGAGTTTTATGATTCCAGGGCCTATATATATATATTTTTGTTTGTTTGTTTGTTTGTTTGTTTGTTTTTGTAGAGTGTAAGGTTCCCATTCATGCCTTTGCAAGGGAAAATCCAGTTTTACCAGAACTATTTGAAACTATCCTTTCCCATTTTTCCCACTGCATATTCTTGGTGCCTCTTGTTGAAAAATATGTATGTTGAATTTATTTTTGGACACTATTCTATTCCATTGACTTATGTTTCTCCTTTTATGTATCAGTGTTCTGATTATAGCTCAAATATAATTTTAAATTGAGAATTGTGAGGCCTTTAACTTTCTTTCTCAATGTTGTTTTCAATACTTTTATTTGGCTATTCTGGTTTTTTTCTGATTCTATATTAATTTTAGAATGCAAATTTTTATAGTGATTATGTTAAATTTGTATATTTTGTTGGGTAGTATGCACATTTCAGCAATGCTAATTGTTGTGATCCATGAACATAGGGCTAATATTCCTTTTATGTCTTCAATTCCCTTCATCAATGTTTTACAGTAGATCTTACTTCTTCAATTAAATTTATTTCCATGTCTGCCCTCCCTCTTTCCCTTCCTTCCTTTCTTTTCTTTCTGGATGATATTATCAAAGTGAGATTTATCCCCAGTATGCAAAGGTGATTTAATGTAACACAAATCAATCAATGTGATATACAACAATAGCAGAATAAGACAAAAGCACGTAATAACAAATGATGTGCAGAAAGCATTTGACAAAGTTCAGCATCCTTTATGGACAGCTCTTAACAGGTTAAATATATAAGGAAAATTCCTCAACATAATAAAGGCCATTTATGAAAAGGTCACAGCTAATATCAAAATCAAAGGGGGACTGAACGCATTCCCATTAAGACCTAGCACATGGCAGGGATACTCTTTCTACTTCTACTCAACATAATACTATGTTGAAAAAATGAAATCAGGAATAATTTCTAGATAACAGCACAGATTGTGCCCACAGTGCAAGACGTGATTAATAAATCTAGAACAGACACAGAAAAAAAATTGATGAGTTAAGCAACATGGTGAAATCCCAACATAAGTAAAAGATGGAATGCATAAAACAGATGCAAACAGATTCCTAAGACATTAAAAACTCCATTCAAAGTTTATGCAACAGAATGAGACAATGTGAGGAAAGAATGTCAAATATAGAAGATAGGATTGCAATTAGTAACCAGAAAAAGAAATATTTTGTAAAAACAGTAAGGGACCACAAGAAACCAATCCTGAGTTGGGCATGGGGCTATTCTCCTATAATCCCAGCACTCAGGAGGCTGAGGCAGGAGGATCACCGTGAGTTCGAGACCAGCCTAGGCTACATACACAGTGAGTTCCAGGTCAGCCTCAACTACATAGTGAGACCCTCTCTCAAAACAAAACAAAAAAACAAAAAAAACAAGAAACTGATCCAGCAAAGAAGAATAATGTAACATTGATTGGAGTCAATGAAGAAACAGGAGAGAGCACAGACGACATTGAAGAAAAAAAAATGTTCACAGAAGTAATGGCAGAAAACTTCTCAAGTAGGGGAAAAGACTGACATATAGATAACTGAGGCATACAGGACTCCAACTCACTGTGATCAAAAAAATCTACACATAGGCATATAATGGTTAAGGCTCCAGAAACCCAACAGAAGAACAAAATTCTAAAAGCAGTTAGAGAAAAGAAACAAATCAAATACAAAGGAAAATCACATACAAAGGAAAGTCCATCAGAATCACAGCAGACTTCTCAACACAAACTATCAAGACAAGAAGAGCTTGGAGTGATGTCTTTCAAGACTTAAAGGAAAATAACCTGCAACACAGAATGCTGTACCCTGAAAAGCTATCTTTCAAAATTGACAGAGAAATAAGATATTTTCATGACAAAGAGCACCTGAGGAACTTTATGAATACCACAACAGTGCTCCAAAAATTTTTAAACAATATCCTAGGAAAAGACAATGAGGATCACAATCCAAGGAAGCCCAACAGACTGAATCCATCAGGCACAAAAAGAAATTAAAAGCAAAGGGGAAGAATCCAACAAAAAAGAAAAAATCATGACAAGGATGTCAATACATTGCAGTGATAACCATCAATGTTAATGATCTCAATTCACCAATCAAAAGAAATAGACTGGCAGAATGGATCAAGAAGCAAGATCCAACAATATGTTGCATATAAGAAACATGCTTAATTCAAAAAGAAACTCACAGACTACAAGTTAAAGGGTGGAAAACACTACGGGATGCAACAGGAACCCAAAAAAGGAGTACCTATCCTCTGTACAGATCAAGTGGATTTCAAACCAACACTAAGAGAGACAAAGATGGTCACTATACATGGTAAAGGTAACAATCCAAGAGGAAAAGATGACAATCATAAATATATGTGCACCAAACACTAGTGCACCCAACTATATAAAACAAATATTAACAGACATGAAAAATCAAATAACCAGTAATACAATAGTGGGGGGGGGCTCAATACCCCACTGTCACAAATGGATAGATCAATCAGACAAAAAATAAACAATGAAATACTAGAACTCAAACTCCTGAACAAATTAACTTAACAGATGTTTACAAAGTATTACACACCACAAAATCAGAATATGCATTCTCTTCAGCTACACATGTGTCATTCTCTAAAACAGACCACATACTCACTCATAGAACGTGTTTAAATACAAAGGAATTGAAGTTATCCCCTGTATATTACCAGACTATAGTGCAATGAAATTGGAGATCAATACCAAAAGAAGCCACAAGAATTTAATAAACATATGGAAATTGAACAACACACTTCTGAATAACCAGTGAGTCACAAAGGAAATTAAAGAAGAAATCAGACAGTTCCTACAATTAAAAGACAATGACAACACAACTTATCAGAATCTATGGGACACAATGAAAGCAGTCTTACAAGGGAAATGCAGGGCAGTGAATACTCATGTTAGGAAATCAGAGCAAGATCAATTATACAACCTGATGCTTCACCTTAAGCTTCTAGAAAGAACAGGACAAACCCAAAGCTCATACAAGGGAGGAAATTATAGAGATTAGAGGAAAAGGACTAAGAGAATGATACAAAAAAAAATTGATGAATTCAAGAGTTGGTTTGTTGAAAGAATAAACAAAATTGACAAACCCTTAGCCAAATTTATCAAAAAAAAAAAAAAAAAAAGAGGCACAGACAAGGCGGAATAAATGAGAACCAAGATCTGTCATATAAAGGTACAAGATCCCAATAATGAATGTAATTGTACTGTATACCTATAATGTACCAATAAACTCAATATAAGAAAAAAATAAGTAAAAGGAAAAAAAAGACCCAAATCTATGCAATTAGGAATGAAAAGAGTGAAATTACAACAGATCCAGCAGAACTCCAGAGGATCATCAATACCTATTTTGAAAACCTATATGCCAATAAGATGGAAAGTACAGAAGAAATGGACAGATTGCTATATACAAATGAATTATGAAAGTTGAAATACCTAAAAATTATAAACAACCCAGTATCAATCAACAAAACTGAAACGTAATTAAAAACTTACCAACTACAAAAAGCCCACTTATAGACTTTATAGAGGAACTACTGCCACCACTGTTTAAACTCTTTAATGAATTTGAAAGGGAAGCAATACTCCCAAATTCATTCCTGGAAACAAGCATCATCTTGATCCCCAAAGCAGAGAAAGACCCAACCGAAAAAGACAACTACAGGCCAATCTCACTAATGAACATAGATGCAAAAATCCTTAATAAAATACTAGCAAATAGAATACAAAAGATCACCAAGAAGATTATATACCCTGACTACCCCGGGGATGCAGGGATGGTTCAACAATGCAAATCAATATATATAACACACTACATGAATAGAGTCAAGGACAAAAACCGTATGATCATCTCAATAGATGCAGAAAAAGCATTCAACAAAATCCAACAAGCATACATGATAAAAGACCTACAAAAAATTGGAATACACAGTCTGTACCTCAATCTGATAAAAGCCATCTATAAAAAAACAGCACCCAACATCATACTATATGGTTAAAAACTGAAATCCTTCACACTAAAATCAGGAACAAGGATGTACACTACAGTTTTGGAAACATTAGCCACAGCAATTAGACAAAAGAAATAAAAGATATAAAATGAAGTCAAATTGTCATTATTTGTAGCACTCTGAAAAAAGAGTATTACAAAATAGAAAGACATCCTTTGTTCCTGGGTAGGAAGAACAAACAGTGAAAATGGCCATACTTCCAAAACTTCTATATAGATTCAATGCAATCCCAATTGAAATTCTAGCAGCATACTTCACAGACTTTGAGAAAAAAAAAATTCATCTGGAACAAGAAGAGACCTAGAATAGCAAAAGCAATTGTAGGCAATAAAGACAAGGTAGGGAGTATCACAATTCCCAACTTGAAACTATACTACAAAGATACTGTGATAAAAACAGCATGGTACTGGCAAAGAAACAGACCAGTGGAACAGATTAAAAGATGCATAACAACTCCGGATACACTCAGCCGCCTCATCTTTGACAAAGGAGCCAAACACCCTCCCTAGAAGAAAGATAGCCTCTTTAATAAATGGTGCTGGAAAAACTGGGTTTTAACTTGCCAAAGGTTAAAACTAAACCTATATCTCTCACCATGCACTAAACTAAAACTGAAATGAATTAAAGATCTAAATATTTAAACAGAAATACTAAACTGGCTGGAAGAGAAATTTGGTAGAACTCTCAAAGACATTGGCATAGGAAAAGATTTTATGAACAAAACCTCAGTTGGCCATGAACTAGCACAATCAATCAACAAGTGGGATCTCTTATTTAAGAGCTTCTGCACATCAAGAGAAACCACCAAGTGTGCAGAAAAAACTCACAATATGAGAAAAAATCCTCACTAGCTGTTCCTCAAAGGTCTGCTATCTAGAATATATAAAGAACTTTAAAATAAATAAGACCTCCCAAATTTTAAGACCCAATCCAAAAATGGGCATCTGAAATGAACAGACATTTTTCAGACAAAGTAGAAACAGCAAATAAACATATGAAAAACTGTTCATCACTGGTCATTTGAGAGATACAAATGAAAATAACTGAGATTCCACCTCACCCCAGAAAGAATGGCTACTCTCATGAAATCAACCAATAACAAATGCTGGTGGGTTGTGGGGGAAAAGGAACACTGCTCCACTGTTGGTGAGAGTGTAGACTGCTGCAACCACTGTCAAAATCGGTATAGAGCTACTTCAAAGAACTAGGATTAGAAGTACCATTTGACCAAGCTATTCCCCTGCTGTATATCTTCCCCAAAGAATTAAAAGAATCATACCAAAGCAATATGTATACACCCATGTTCATAGCATGAACTTGGAAGCTAAAATTTGGAAGCAGCCCAATTACCCATCAACTGGAGACTGGATAAAGAAAATGTGGGATTTTTTAAATAAAATGGAGTACTACTTGGCCATAAAGAATGAAAAATTAGAGACTTTTATAACTAAACAGATGCACATTGAGGTGATACTCTTAAGTAAAATAAATAGTACACACATGTAAATCCCAAATTGTTTCTCTGTGTGAGAAATTAAAAGTGTAAATAAGGACTAAAAGGTATAACAGATAATGTGAAATAGGAAGAAAAGGGGCAAAAAAGAAGGGGAAGTAGTAGAGGTAGGGGAAAGGAAAGAAGAATGGAATTTATAGGAGAAAATGGAAACAAAGTCTTTGTAGAGAGGGAGGGGTAGAGGGGTTGAAAGGAGGGCAGAGAAATGGGGGGAAATAAGATCTAAGACAGATTACATAAAGGTACAAATTTCCAATGATGAATGTTATTATACTGCATACCTAAAATGTACCAATAAGATAAAATTAAATACCATTTGTAAATACAACTAACCTTGCTAAAAAAGAAATCAACTAAACAATCTAATTTACATTATCCCTCAAGAATATTTAGAACTTTTAATGCAATCCTGATCGAAATTCCAAGAGCATATCTCACAGAATTGGAGAAAAAAAAATTTAATTATTTTGGAACCAGAAGAGACTTAGAGCAGCAAAGGCAATTCTGGACAACAAAGACAATGTAGGGGCATCACAATCCCTGACTTGAAACTGTACTACAAAGTGACTGTGATAAATGCAGCACAATACTGGCAAAAAAACAAACAAACAAACACACCTGAGGAACAATGAAACAGATTAGAAAATGTAGAAACAACTCCAGACACACTCAGCCACCTTATCTTTGACAAAGGAGCCAAACACCCTCACTGAAGGAAAGACAGCCTCTTTAATAAATGGTGCTGGAAAAACTGGCTTTCCATTTGCCACAGATTACAACTAGACCCAAATCTTTCACCATCACTAAACTAAAAATCAAAGTCAAAGATCTAAACAAATATTGGTGCAGTCCAAGACTTTATGAACAAAACCCCATATTGCAGAGGAACTATCACAAAGAATCAGCAACTGGGATTTCATCTTATTAAAAAGTCTTTGCACAGCAAGAAAAAACACCAAGTGAAGAGTTAACCCATAGTGTGGGGAAAAAAATTTTGCCAGCTGTTACTCAGAGAACTACTATCTAAAACATATAAAGAAGTATAAAAATCAGACACCCCAAATTTAAAGACTCAATCAAAAAATGAATAGACACTCCTCAGATGAAGAAATAGAAACAGAAAGTAGATATACGAAAAACTATTCAACATTACTGATTATTTGAGAAATGCAAATTAAAATGCTGAAATTCTACCCCACTGCAGAAAAAAATGGCCATTATCAAGGAATCAGCCAATAACCAATGCTGGCAGGGCTGTGGGGAAAAAAGGAAGCCTTTTCCACTGCTGGTGAGAGTGGGACAGGTACAACCACTGTGGAAACTCAAGAATTAAAAGCATCATACCACAGCAATATATGCACATTTAGAGCAGCATAGTTTATAAAAGCTAAATCTTGGAAACAGCCCATATGCCCATCAACTGATGAATGGCTAAAGATGTGGGTTTTCTATGCGCTGGAGTACTACTCTGCCATAAAGAAGGATAAACTTGAGATATTTGTAGCTAAATGGATATTTCTGGAGGTCATATTCTAAAGTGAAATAAATCAGACACATGTGTTTCAGATATTGCACTGTTTCTCTAGTGTGAGCAACTGAAGTAGAAATAGAAACCAAAATGTATAACAGATACTGGGAAATGAGAAGAAAATGTTCAAATGAGAAAGGGAACAAGAAAGGGGGGAGGGGAAAGCAAAGAAGGAATAAGAAAACAGAATAGATGTCAAAAATAGAAACAGAGCTTTTGTAAATAACAGGGGAAGAGGGGTCAAAGGGGGAGATGGAAAAAGAAGCAAGATGTATCATATACAGGTATAAATTCCTTATGATGAATGTTATCACTATGTATATCTAAAATGCACCAATAAATGTTTTGCTTCAAAAAAAAAAAAGAATACTTGGGCTGGTGATTTAGCTCAGTGGCACTGCACCTGCCTCACAAGCACAAGGTCCTGAGTTCAATCCCTGATACCAGATAAAAGTATACTTAGAACTAAAGTTCATGGCTTAATTACACCAATTTCTCCTTTAATTATGTTTATCTTTAGCAGTCTCTCCTAGAGTTGATCCACTTGCCTCCACTCTTCACAACTGCTTAAGTGACCATCACCTACTGAAGCCATTTATCATTCTTTTCGCCACCAGCATCTGAATCTCCTTTCTAATTCTTAGAATCTTGCACTTCATTGAACAGAGCCTTTATACCATCAAAGCTGAAAATATCAGATACTTTTCAGTGTCTCTTGCTCCAAAACAAATGTACACGCACGAGGCCATGCTGATCCTAAATACTCATCCCTCATACTTAAATCAATCTCATGATGAGCACAGGCTAAGAGAACCCACTCTTAGCATTAGGTAGAAGCAGCTGCAAACAGTTTCTAGAAGGACAGGACAGCAGCAATGCTTAGTGCCAGTCCTGGTGTGGATGGTTCTCACTGCAGTGTCCTCAAGTACTACAGAAGCAGCAGGTCCTCACTCTTCAGACTTCCATGTAACTGGAGGCCCCTTCCTAGCTCTCTAGCTTCCCAACATGGTTCTTAAGTCTTCCTGGGATGTGAAATGCCCAATAGACTTTTAACAAATTTCTTCCCAGCTTTAATTTGACAAAGTAACTTTCTGTTGCTTGCAACTAAGATACTGACTGATACAGCATCTTGACCTACTTAGACCAATTCCACACACTTTAGGCATTACACAATTCACTAGAAGATTCCTCAAGGTATATGGGATCAGAGGTAAAAAGACATGTTCGAGGAGAACATGCATAATACTAACCTTTACGTTGCATAGGGCTTCACTGACTCTAAAAGCCTGAACACCATAGCATACGTAAAAGATGTTTGTATATATATGAATATATACCGTCATATGCCTACATTATTACTAAGTATGTGACATATGTGTCTGTTTAGAATATGGGTTGATTATATTCAGTCTTTGAAAAGTAAATTAAGAGAAGACAATTATATTTGTTTCCAAGTAACTTAGGCATCATCAAAAAAGGGGGCCTTAGCATCACAAAGAACTGAGACTGAACTACTATCCACTGCTTACTTGATGTAAAACCTTGGGGAAGTTATTTTAATTCTGTAGGCCTCAAAATTTTCTCATTAGAGGGCCAGGGATTTAGCTCAGTGGTTCCGCCGCCTGCCTTGTAAGTACAAGGTCCTGAGTTGAGGATAACACTCATTCTACAGGGTTATTTCTGAGAGGAAAAATGCTGGACATAAAATACCTAGTCAAGCATCTGACATGTATGAGATGCTTAATAAAATTTTTCAGCCCTATCCTCAAAACCCATCCCTCAATTCCAAATCCAAAATAATTACTGGGAATTTTTTTTCTTTCAGGGTAAGGAAAGGGAAGTAAAAACTTACTTTCACACCCAGTCAATCCAACCAAATACACAGATACTCATGAAACAACTATCTCTCTTTTTATATTTATTATACAGTAATACCTTGGTCCATGAATGCTTCAGTTGCAAACAATTCAGTTTTCCAATGAAAGCATTCAGCAAAATCTTGGTTCACATTGGGTGACAAACAACCATGGCCATCTTCCCCACACCAAAAGAGTCATCTTCTCCAAATCCATAGAACAAATTAAGTTTATAAACCGAGGTACCACTGTATTAAATACATGTTGTTTTAGGCATTTTCCTATTGCTGGAACAAAATACCTAATACCCACAACTTAAAGAAAAAGAGGTTTGTTTTGGTTCAGTTTCAGAAGCTCCTGCCATGGATGGCAGGCTCAAACACAACAGCATGGCAGCAGGGCCTGAAGTGGAGGACAACTGCTCATATCACGAAGGCCAGGAAGCAGAGAAGGCGGCAGGAACCAGGACAGGAGATGCACTCTTCCAGGTAATCCCCCGGGAACCCATGAATGAACCCACTGATGAGTACAGCACTCTCGTGAGTCCATCACCTTCCAAACACATGAGGCTATGGGGACTGTTTTAGATCTAAACCATAACACACACTATCTTTCCTATACTTCAGGTATAACATCTTTCTTATGTTTCTAGATTTTCCTCAGCACCTCCGAAACATGAATGCTGTCCATACATCCAGAAGCCATACACTACACTAAGTTATTGAATTTAATTTTGTTAATGCTATTACCCTAACAAAAAGGTCAACTGTAAAGCTGCTCAATTACCCAAGAATAGACCCAAGTTTCCCTCGACTTCCTAACTGGCACTGGAATCATCCGCCTCTGTGCACGGGAGGTGAGCATGTGAGGCAACGTTCAAAAGGACATGAAACCTGCATCAAAGGGAGGTAGAGCCCCCCGCACTCACACAGAACATGAGACTGATCGACAAGTCTCAGAGACGACCTTATTCAGCCTCTTGCTTGACAGACAAAAAAAGAGTAAGACTCATCCTTTTAAACACTGAATATTTTACTGTATGTCTATGCCATTTGTTGTTTATCCACCCAAGGAGACCTGGTTTGCTCCAACCTTCAGGCCAGTGTGAATAATGCTGCTAGGAACTTGTGTGTACAAATAGCTGTTAAAATCTCTGCTTTCAGTAGAGTACTTGTATATATAGTACCGAGAAGCAGAATTTCTCAATCAAGTGATACCTACTTGTAATGTTTTTGAATCTTAAATACAGTATTCTAAATGAAACAAGCCAGTCACAAAATATTCTACTGATATGTATTTTAAGTCATGGCTTGTCCAAAATAGTCTTTTATCTGTTGTGTGCTTTTGTCTTTCAATTTTGAGCTTTTAGCAATATAGATGCTTAACATTTCTATACCGACATATTTTGTATGTTGTTCATATATGTCTTCTTTGCCATGGATTATGATATATAATAAAATTAACTAGTATTTTCACTTTATTTTTATGCTTAAATCTCTGCTGAACACAGAGCTTTCTTAGGTTCAGGAAGACCAGTGTTTAGGAGAATACAGCAGCAGTATTTCTAATGCTCCATTGTTTCAAGGATTAGAAGAACTGTATGGAAACAACCTTTGCTCTCCGATCTGTACCTACTGCTGAATTTTTACTTGTCCAGAGCTGTCAGAAACTGAGGGGAACGGAAGGCAGCAACCAACACAAAATCCACACTTCCTGGGCAACTACATGATAAATTATGAGGACTTTGCAATAGGCTAGCTGAAAAGCAAGGTTACATTTCCTTCCTTCTTGATGAGGAGACTTGAAAAAATTTTTTCACGTGTGAAAAACAGAGATGAGGGCAATGCCCTTTAAAAAGCAACATCTCATTCTGCTTCACCAACTCCCAATGGAGTTTTTAATTTAGCAATCTGTTTGCATCTGTTTTATGGATTCCATTTGTTTCCTATGTTGGGAATCCATCATGTTCCTCGGCTCCTCTACGTTTTATCTGTGTCTGCTCTAGATTTATTAGTCATGTCTTGCACTATAAACACATTATGGAGCATTATTTGAACAATAGTCTTAACCCCTGTTCTATCACTGACACTGGAAATGTAGGTGTGTTCCTGTCTGTCCCCCATCTGTCTGTTTCTCTCAATATATTTTCTAAAATTGTAAATGTATACAACATTTGTAATTTTAATCATTTTAAGTGTACAGTTAAGTTGTATTAGGTGCATTCACATTTTTGGGCAACCACCGCCATCATCCATTTCCAAAACATTTGTATGTCTCAAACTGATGTTCTAAACACAAACAGTAACTCCCTGTCCTCCTCTCCTAGGTCCTGGCAACTGCCACTTACTTTCTCTGTGATTAAGACTACTCCTGGTCTTCACTAAGTACAATCATGCAGTGCTTGTCTGTCCTTGGACTGGCTTACTTCACTTGGCATAATGTCCTCAGGGTTCGTTAAGCTGTCCTAGGCATAGGAATTTCCTTTTTTCCTAAGTCTGAATAACATTCCATTGTATATATGTATGTACTGCATTTTGTTTCATTGCCCATTCATCAGTCAATGAGCATTTCGGCTGTTGCCACCATTTTGCTACAGAGACATATAATCCAGTCAACAGTCAAAACTACAAAAGTCTGGGTCTTGGCCCACAGAAGGCTACAGCAAGTGAAATTCCATTGTATATATGTATGTACTGCATTTTGTTTCATTGCCCATTCATCAGTCAATGAGCATTTCAGCTGTTGCCACCATTTTGCTACAGAGACATATAATCCAGTTAACGGTCAAAACTACAAGTCTGGGTCTTGGCCCACAGAAGGCTACAGCAAGAGAAAAGATAAGCCAGCAATGGTGACAGCAGTTACGTGGGTCCAGGAGTGCAAAACTGAAGATGTACATGATGCCCAGTTTCCCAGACATGATTTTTGCCGAGTTATAAAGCTGCTTTGGAGATCTGTCATGTTTTGCACATTCTGAACATCCCCTGCAGCAGTCATTCCTCTAAACTTCCTGCCCAACTGTCCCTCAAGTTATCTCCCCAAACACTAATTTTTGGTTTGGTATGTGTCAAAGGACGTGTGCGACTGGGTTTGCTGGAGTACTGGTTACAAGGCTGCCCAGTTCTGAGTGGCTGGCTCCTGCTCTGGTTTTTCCCATAAGCCTTGTCATTGCAGTGTGAGATTTTTTAAGAATCCTGGGCTTTTTAGAAGGACATAGAGCAAAAAACACATTTACTTCCATACCTGAGAACAAAGCAGATATTTTGCCTACCGTAAAGAGATGGGGGAAAAAAAAATCAAGCAATAGCCTGGCTGATCAGAAAAAAAAAAAAGACACAAATAAGATACACAGAGAAAAATTCAAATGTAAAAAAATGTAAGCCTTCCCATGTGAATATACTATATGTCCATCCACAATTGCAAAGTGAATTTGTATTCTACTCACAGACCATCGGCAACACAGATAAGTATTTACTCTACTAGTTCAAGGTCTGAACATGACAACAGGACACTTCTCTTCCAGTTAACAATAAGGCTTACTGCAAGGAATAAAACTGTTAGTACACAGGTGAAGCTTCCTAAATGCAGGCATAGTCAGGCACTCGAAATCACTAATTTGACGTTAGAAAATTTAAAATCTTGCTGGATGCTAACAGTGTCAGCAACATTCCTCCCCACACAAAGCCACAGTTAAAACCACCCGAGTGTCTCAGTTTTCAAATTATTAAAATCAAAACAATTTTACAGTGACTAAAATTATTATAATCTATCAGATACCTACAATTATAAACCCACTGCTTTGCACTTAGAAAATCTTTAAGCATTAAAATTACTTGTTTATTAGTAAGCAAAGCAATGTCTATTAAAAATGAGCCTCTTTTTAAGGTAAAGCACATGTTCCATTCCTTTCTCTGAAATCTGTCAAAATAGGGAGCTTCAGAAAGTGTTTAAAAATAGACAAAGATGGAAGCTGTGAACTTTTCCTAAAAACTACTAAGATGCTTAAAAATTATTAGCAACAAAGTAAAAAAGAGAAACAAAAGTAATACAAAGCAACTGTTTTTAGGGCATTTCCGATATTTGCAAAGCATTGTTCCTGGTGTGGTAAGAGCCCTGGGAACAAAAGCAGAGAAACTGAGCTCTAAGGTTATTTTTGGTGGTATTTGTGGGTACTCAGGGAGCCCACAGCCAAAATGATGACACATGTAAGGTCTTCCACTCTCCCACAGCACCAGAGGAAATGTCTGCGAGTACTTTAAAAGTGACAGAGTAAACACCCCTCATAAAATGCCAACTCACTAATTAACACCTTGCTCTTCATGCCAGGAGATCGGCTAATGGGACACTCTGGTGAGGGCAGAACCACAAACATTCTCCAGCGGGACAAGGCACTTTTCTCTGTAGGGACAGACCTGGAAAGAAGTGGGAGGTAGCTGAAGCAAAGAGACAAAGAGCAGGTGCCACACTGGTTCTGCAGCCACGGCTCACTGGTTACCTCTTCAACTTGCCATCATCCAGTTCTCAATGCGTAACAGAACATGTGATGTTCTAGAAGACATTGAGACCCACAAATTCCTCTTCCTGAGGGTCTGGAGCTCTTTGGAAGAGAAGCAATAGAAGATGGGGGAGGAAGCTAAACTGTACAGAATCCAATCTGTCAAAATAGTCCCTCCCGAAACAATATTAATGAAAGTAAAATAAATGTTCCTCATTCCTCTTAGCGCAAACTCCAGCATTCTACTTGTTCTCCTCACCACTAGTATCAAAACCAGCCCTGTGCCAGAGGCAGGTGACAAAGGCCAGCTGGACATGCCTTAAGGGACAAGGAATACACCCACCTTACACAAAAGAAAAGCAAGAATATCTGTGCTTGGCTTGTGTTTTCTTTTTGTTCTAAAGACATGTATTTTTGGTGGTACAAGCCTGTAATTCCAGCACTTGGGAGGCTGAGGCAGGAGGACTGCCCCAAGTTCAAGGGCATTCAGGGCTACATAGTGAGTTCAAGGCCAGTGTGAACTATATAGCAAGACCCTAAGAAAGAAAGAGGGGGGAGGTAGGGAAGGGGGGAGAGGAGGGGGAGGGAGGGAGGAAGGTGCATTTCAGCAACATTTCCTAGGTTGCCTTTTCTGTATACCTCCCTTTCAAGGTGACTTTTGACAATAATATAAAGCCTAGAAAAAGAGGTATACAACTTACTCAGTATAGCAAGACCAAATTGGG
Organism: Fukomys damarensis; assembly: GCF_012274545.1. Taxonomy (NCBI): domain Eukaryota; kingdom Metazoa; phylum Chordata; class Mammalia; order Rodentia; family Bathyergidae; genus Fukomys; species Fukomys damarensis. The sequence continues at coordinate 42,419,777 of NW_022900929.1, forward strand.
GACTAACCTTCTGTTAATAAATTACATTTGAAATATAAGGTATTGTTAAGGAAAGGATATTTAAAAATTTGAGCCATAAACTAAGATCATAAAAAAGCTAAATACTATCGTTAGTATAACACAGAGCTCTCAAAATAAATGAATATATATTTAAGCATTAAAAAGTAATTGTGTGAGCTATCTGATTGGCAATATAAACACAAAAATCTGACTTGTTATAAGTTACACAGGAAATTGGAATAGCAATTAAGAATCATCTTAGCGAACTTTCTGTTAGAGGCTGACAACTAGCTAACGATTTATACAGTTTCTTTGCTTTTGAGTCATGTATGCAGAGAATAGCATTAGCACAATGCACACAAGAATTTTCAGATACAGAAAAAGATGAAGGGAAAGAGAAAAGAGATGAAATCCAACTCAGTTCACTGTTTCTACACTGGATCCTCTGACGGGGGAAGGGAACTGAGGGGATTGAAGAAGATCTGTGTCCTATGTTCTCCAGTAGTGCATTACTTATCTGGAGCTCTTTGGATGAAGCATCAAGGAAATGGAAATCACAAAGATACATTTAGAATTCTGCTTTAAATTTAATAGTTCTGTAACCTAGTAAAGTTAAATAATCTCAACTGTCTTACCTGTAAAATAAGATTTAACACTACTGATTATCAGGAGATAGAACTCATGTCTGTCCTTCAGAAAAGGAGCGACTGTTAGTGCTCCCTATAGGAGTTCCTGTTCTCCGCTTTCAAAGACAACAGACCATCGTAGAATGCATCCTATGCCCTACTTCATTTTTTAGTATTTTTAAAAAATAATCAATTATGGAACAATGGTCATTAAAATCAGATTTAGAGTTTTTCTTTAAACATGGAGAAAGGATAGAGGAAAAATGAGTATGAAATAACCACAGTTATGTAAAAATTCATTTAAAATGGGCATCTAAATGAGATTCCTTACCAAGTTAGTATCTACAATGTTAAAGACAATTCTTGCCAACAGGGGAAACGTACGATATAAAATATCACCAAGAACAGATTTCCATCAACATAAGTTAATGTCTGCCTCTCTGACATGCTAGACCGTTTGAATCTTGACTATAGCATATTTTCTTTTTGGGAATAAGCTCGTCTTTCTGCTGCTAATAGAACAAATCAATCTTCGTAATCAGACTGGGGACATACGACACTCATGTGTACTATATTCCCATCCTTTGGCAAAAAGAAAACACTATAGGCCAGTAACTAAAATCCATAAACCTTCCTCAGTAAAAATCAACACTTGCAGAATGGCTACAGGGTTACATGACAGAAAAAGGAATTCAGAAAAACTGCATGATGCAAAGGCACTTTAACTTAAACACCATGGCCACATGTACACTTTTTAAAAGGCTGAAAATTTTGGTTATGAAAGAACAGAAATACATTCGGGTCCCAAATAATACTAACTCTCAGATAATCAACACTAAAATTGTTCTATTAATGAAGAAGATAAGACAGACAACTAAAACATCATTAGTTTGGAAGTGTGGAATGTACCATAGGACATAGGGGCTTTGAGTAGGTTTACATTCCTATTTATATTATATTCAAATCACCTTGCAGTATTTCCAATGCCTCACAGTGACAGGGACTAGCATGCTAAACAGCAAATGCAGAGAGCCTGGGATGACACCCACAGCCCCCAAAAGGCTTACATATTACTGATAATCACACTATACTGAATCATAATAAAATGATCAAGAACAGAAGTATTCTTTTTGTGTGTGTGTACTGGGGATCAAACTCAAGATCCTGTGCTTGCAAGGCAGGCAGTGGCACCACTGAGCTAAATCCCCAGCCCTTAGAATATAAGTATTCTTAACATATGCTTTTCCCACAAGTCAGGAACAAGGCAAGAATTCCTCCTTCACATCTTCTAATCCTCAAACACAGAAGTAAACTTGAACAAAAAGAATGACATCCCTGTGGATATCTCATCAGAAGATCTATGTGGAAACTCAGTCCTGGAAATAGCAGGCAAGTGGGTAAGTGTAAAAGATAGTTGCTTCCCCTCACTCCTCTCAAAATGTAACTGACCATTCAATCAAAAATAATATAAAGTAGGGTTCAGTGAATAGAAGTTGACAATAGCACAAACAGGAAAGAGGAAACAGGAGCAAAGAATTATACACACACAAGGTCTTAGATTTAAAGAGAATAAAATGACCTTAAATTAATATATAGATTTAATTCCTCTAAAATTATAATGTTATTTTCAAATACTTTTGTAGTCATTCGTTATAAAATTCAAATGTAAAAAAAAACATAATTACTAGAACATTTGAAAAGAACCATAAGAAATATTAAAATACTTTAAAAGCCTCTTGATTAAAACAGTGTGCAGTACATCATACAAGCCAAAAGAAAATTCCAGAAATAGACCCATCTAACACATGATAAAAGTATCATCCAAATTACTGAGACAAAGATGGTCATTTCAATAAATAGGATGGGTACAACTGGATGGCAAGGTGGAAAAAGATAAAATTACATGCACTATACAGAAGAGAAAACTCTCAATGCATTCAAAATCTAAACGTAAGACATGAAATTCAACAAGTATAGTAGTATAACAAAATTCAGGTTAGTTCCTTTCTTATATGAGAATGGGCAACAGAAAAAGTCTATAATCCAAGATCTACTCATTAAAAAAAAAAAAAACAAAACAAAAAACAATAGGGGCCAGGGATTTAGCTCAGTGGTAACCACACCTGCCTTGCAAGCCCAAGGTCCTGAGTTCAATCCCCAGTACAAAAAAAATAGCTTACTAAACCTGACTACATAAAAAGAAAAACTTCTACATAAGTGAAGTCAAAGACAAACTAGGAAAAAATTTTACAAAACAGATAAAGCATTAATAATTCTAAATACAGAAGAAAATTACCCAGAAAATGAAAATAAAACTTTCATCAAAAAAATAAAATGGCAATTAAAATATGAAAAGATGTTCTACTTGACCCACACTGAGAGAAATATAAATAAGGTAATATTATCTAGCAATTACATTGGTAAAATTGTAAAGCTTGATAGTAAGTTTTGTTGATGAAAAGGAAGAGGCAGTCTACACTTTCTCCCCAGCTCCAGGCTCATGGTGCAAGAAAGATTAAATCTGCACAGACAGAGTGAAAGCAGTTGACTTCAGGGGCCTTCAGGGAGAAACACATCACTAGAACAGAGCAGTGGACGCTGTACAGTACAATAGCTGGTGAGTGACTCCAGTCTAAGCATCAGTTTGTAATAGCTAAATCTTGGAAATAGCCCATATGCCCTTTAACAGGTGAATGGATAAAGAAAATGTGGTGATTCTATACAATGGAGCTCTACTTTGCCATACATAAGTATAAATGAGTTATTTTTAGGTAAATGGATGCACCTCAAGACCATCATGTTATGTAAAATAAATCAGACCCAAAGTCTAAATATTGCATTGTTTCTCTTGTGCAAGAAACTCAAAGGATAAATAAGGAAGGAGCAAAAGGGAGGATAGATATCGGGAAGTAGGAAGATCATGTTCAGATGGGAAGGGAAACAAGAGGAGCAGGGGGAAAAGAAGGAAGGGGGCTCCTCCAACGCCAGCCAGCAAGGTGAGATTTGGGGAAAGCAGCTCTGCTCAGACATTGCATCACCCTCTGCTGGCCTGGGCCCAGCCCACGGGTCCGGGTAGCCACATCCTCCCCTGTGGGCACCGCCATTGCTGCTCCAGTGCCAGGAGGGTAGCCATGTGGGTGCCGCTAAGCAACCCCACACCCCCATCCCCCGCTCTCAGATCTCCTGATTGTGCCAGTCCTTGGACCCACTCCACAGAGACAATAGCTGGTTATAAAGGGTAATTTTCTGAGCTCCCAAAATTGAACATCTTTAAAAAAGGGGTGGGGGTGGGGGTAACCTGTAATAGAACTGTCTGAAGCTCAACCCTGAAGGAGGTCAGGGAATTAAATTGTTCCTTGCGGCCTGAGGTCAGTCTGCATTGTGGGTGTCTGCCATCAGCTAGCTGAGATAGGGGGATTTGGTTCTGCACATGGCTGCACATGATGTGTATTATTGACAGCAGAGATGTAGACTGAAAGAGGCCCTTCAAAGTCATTTTTTTGTCCTTTTCTTCCTTTTCCTCATTCCACTCTGTAAATTCTTTTTTCTGTCCTCTTTCACCAACTCAGGCTCTTGCTCCACCATATCATCCCTCATCTCCCTTTCTGTTCCTGCTCCTGCCCTAACTCAGATTTCTTCTTTTGCCATTTTTTCTTTTTTCTTAATGTTCTTTTTTTCTATCATTGTGCCTCATGGAAGGGTTGGTAGTTTCAAGGGAAAGTGAGCCCCTACTGATGTTAAGGGGATATATTCTGGTCCTTATACTTGCACTCTGTCTATGCTTTGTGAGTTTTACAGTTTCCTAAAGATTGTGTGGTCATTCTGTGACTGCTGCCTTCACCTGAAACCTTCTCCAGCTCTTTTATACTTGTTTACTCTTCTTGTCCTAACTATGTCTAGGCTCCCATCTTAAATTGTAAATATACTATGTTGAGGAGTTTGTTCACTGCAAACATACTTTAGGCTGCTTCTTGATTTTAATTTAATTCACATAGGTAAGGGGTGATAAATTAATGATAACCACAAGTGGTCAACTTACAAGAGGTGATTGATCCTAATGTGCTGCTGATTGTATCAATTGGGATAAAGGATAGGGATTCATTTGATGAGTTGTTTTCTATGATATTGTGAAAATGAGAATGTCTGAGTCATTAGAGAATCAAAAGCTGAAATGCAACAATATCAGGAAAATTTAATAACCCAGAGATTGAATCAAGGACAACCCAACAGCAAAAATAAAAATGAGAAAACACTTAAGCAAGACACAAAGACAGACTTCCAGTTCCAATGGTAAACAGTGGACAAATGAGGATGAAAAGTCTTATAGTGAACCACCAGCACACTCAGAACTCACAGCACAGGAAGATCAACCAGGCTCTAGAAAAATTCAATACAGAAATAATTTCCCAGATAACCACAGAGATGATGACCAAATTAAAGTCATGATTCGAGACTCTAGAACAGAAACTGACAAAAAAATAGATGACCTCAGGACCATGATAGAAGCCATGAAGGCCCAGCATAAGAAAGAAATGGAAAAAATAAACACCCAACATAGGAAAGAAATGGAATCCATAAAACAGATTCAAACAGATATCCAGGACATTAAAAACTCTACTGAAAGTGTACACAACAGAATAAAAGAATGCAAAGATAGAATCTCAGATACAGAAGATAGGATTGCAGACAGTGACCTTGAAAAGAGAGGTCTCTTAAAAACAGTAACGGATCATGAGAAATCCAACCAACAACTCCTAGATGATGCAAAGAAGAATAACATAAGACTGATAGGAATCCATGAAGTAGCAGGAGAAAATGCAAATGCTTAAAAAAGCTGTTCACAGAATTAATGACAGAAAACTTCCCAAACAGAAGGGAAGAATTTGACATTCAGATAAGTGAGGCATATAGGACCCCAACTAGCCACAATCAAAAAAAATCTACACCTAGACATATAATAATCAAGATCCCAGAAACCCAACAGAAGAACAAAATACTACAAGCAATAAGAGAAAAGAAACAAATCACATGCAAAGGAAAGCCCATCAGAATCACAGCAGATTTTTCAACACAAACTCTCAGGTCAAGGAGAGACGGGAGTGAGGTATTTCAAGTCCTAAAAAGGCCAGGTGTGGTGGCGCACGCCTGTAATCACAGCACTCGGGAGGCTGAGGCAGGAGGATTGCTGTGAGTTCAAGACCAGCCTGGGCTACATAGTGAGTTCCAGGTCAGTTTCAACTACATAGGGAGACCCTGTCTCAAAAAAAAAAATCAAGTCCTAAAAGAAAACAACCTCCAACCTAGACTGATGTATCCTGCAAAACTCTCTTTCAAAATGGATGGGGAAATAAGATACTTCCATGAAAAAGAACATCTGAGAAACTTCATGAATACCAAACCAGCACTACAAGGAACTCTAAACAATATCCTAGAAAAAGACAATGAAGATCACAACATAATGAGGCCCAATAGAGCAAATCAAATAGTCAAGGCAAGAAACTAAAAGGAGAGGGCAAAAATTAACAAGAGTCAACAAAAGGCCAATAACATGACAATAATAAGTCATTACATATCGGTTGTAACCATCAATGTCAATGGCCTCAATTCACCAATCAAGAGGAATAGACTGGCAGAATGGACTAAGAAGCAAAATCCAACAATATGTTGTATACAAGAAACACACCTAGTGCAAAAAGAAGCCCATAGATTGAAAGTGAGAGGGTAGAAAACAATTCTCCGCGTGACAGGAGCCCAGAAAAAAGCAGGGGTAGCAATCTTATTCTCAGACAAAGTAAATTTCAAACCAAAACTCATCAAGAGAGACAAAAAAGGCCACTACATTCTTGTAAAGGGAACAGTTCAAGAGGAAGAAATGACAATCATAAATGTATATGCACCTAATAAAAATGCCCCCAACTATATAAAACAATTATTAAGTAACATGAAAAAACAAATAAGCACTAATAAAATTGTAGTGGGGGATCTAAATACCCCACTATCACAAATAGACAGATCATCTAGGCAAAAAAAATCAACAATGACATATTAGAACTGAACCAAGCTTTTGAATTCATGGACTTATTAGACATCTGTAGAGTGTTCCACCCCACAAAATCAGAATATACATTCTTTTCAGCAGCACATGGGTCATTCTCCAAGATAGATCACATACAAGCTCACAGAACAGGTTTGAATAAATGCAAAAGAATCGAAGTTATTCCCTGTATATTATCATATCACAGTGCAATAAAGCTGGAGATCAACAGCATAAGAAATTGTAGGAGCTTCACAAACACATGGAAATTGAACAACACTTTCCTGAACAATCAATGGATCACAGAGGAAATTAAAGAAGAAATCAGACAGTTTTTACAAATAAACAAAATTGCCAATACAACATACAGGAATCTATGGGACACAATGAAAGCAGTTCTACGTGGAAAATTCATAACACTGAAGGCCCACACTAGGAAAACAGAGCAAGCTCAAACAAACAACCTAAGGATGACTCTTAGACTCCTAGAAATACAAGAGCAAGAAAAACCCAAAGCTAGAACAAGAGAGGAAATTGTAAAGATTAGAGCAGAAATCAATGCAATGGAAACTAAGAAAATGATATAAAAAATAAATGAATCAAAGAGTTTTTTGAAAGAATAAATAAAATTGATAAACCCTTAGCAAACCTTATCAAAAAAAGGAAAGAAAAGGCTCAGATCCATGCAATCAGAAATGAAAAAGGCAAAGTCACAACAGATCCAACAGAAATCCAGAGGATCATTAATACCAACTTTGAGAACCTCTACTCTAGTGAAATGGAAAACACAGAAGAAATGGACAGATTTCTAGATACTTATGAATTATCAAAGTTGAAAAAAGAAGATTAAAAACATTTTACAATCAGTGAAATTGAAAATGTAATTAAAAACTTACCAACAAAGAAAAGCCCAAGTCCTGATGGATTCACTGCTGAATTTTACAAGACATTTAGCGAACTACTGCCATTACTCTTCAAACTTTTCAATGAAATTGAAAGAGAGGCAATACTTCCAAATTCATTACTGGAAGCAAGTATCACTTTGATTCCCAAACCAGGGAAAGATGCAACTAAAAAAGAGAACTACAGGCCAATCTCCTTAATGAAATAGATGCAAAAATCTTTAATAAGATACTAGCAAACAGAATACAGAGGATCATCAAGAAGATCACACATCCTGACCAAGTCGGATTTATTCCAGGGATGCAATGATGGTTCAACCTACGTAAATCAATAAGTATAATGCACTATATTAACAAAGTCAAGGACAAAAACCACATGATCCTCGCGATAGATGCAGAAAAAGCATTTGACAAAATTCAACACCCATTCATGATAAAAACCCTGCAAAAAAAATAGAATAGATGGTCTATATCTAAACTTAATAAAGGCTATCTATGAAAAACCAACAGCCAACATCATATTAAATGGCCAAAAACTGAAAACCTTCACGTTAAAATCAGGAACAAGACAAGGATGCCCACTATCACCACTCCTCTTCGATATAGTTCTGGAAACATTAGCCACAGCAATTAGACAAGAGAAAGAAATTAAAGCAATAAAGATAGGAAAGGAAGAAGTTAAACTGTCATTATCTGCTGACAATATGATATCCTACATTGAAGACCCAAAAAATCCACCAAAAGACTTCTAGACTTAATTGACACTTTTAGCAGAGTATATAAGGTCAACACAGCAGGATATAAGGTCAAGACCCAAAAATCAATAGCCTTCTTGTACACAAATAACAGATTCACTGAGAGAGAAATTAGGGAAACAATTCCTTTCATAATAGCATCCAAAAAAATGAAGCATCTAGGAATCAACCTAACAAAAGTAGTAAAAGACCTCTACACTGAAAACTACAGCACTCTGAAAAAAGAGATCAAAGAGGATATAAGAAAATGGAAAGACATTGCCTGCTCCTGGGTAGGAAGAATCAACATAATGAAAATGGCCATACTACCAAAATTGCTACACCAATTCAATGCAATGCCAACTGAAATTTCAACACTATACTTCACAGAACTAGAAAGAAGAATCCAAAAATTCATTTGGAACCATAAGAGACCTAGAACAGCAATAGCCATCCTAGGCAACAGACACATGGCAGCAGGTATAACAATGCCCAATTTGAAACTTCAAAATGAGTTTAGGGAGTAGATTCGACATAAGCAGCAGACTTCAGGTGTCACTGTCTCCCCTCACCCCTAGATGGGACATTCTACTTGTAGAAGAAGCTCAGAGCTCCCACTGGTTCTGCATTATGGTGAGTTGTACAATTATATCTTTATATATTACAATGCAAAATAATAGAAATGATGTATACAATAAATGTAATGTGTTTTAGTTATTCTACACCAATGCCTTACCACCATCACTTGGTCCATAGAAAAACTGTCTTCCACATTGGCATAAAAAGAGACTATGAACAAATCCTCAGTAGCACGGGAACTAGCAGAAAGAATCAACAACTGGAAGCTCATCTTATTAAAAAGCTTCCCCACTGCAAAAGAAACCACCAACAGAACTAAAAGACAACCTACAATGTGGGAAAAAAATTTTAACAGCTGCTCCTCAAAGGACTATTATCTAGAATATATAAAGAACTCAAAAGAATCAGCCCCCCAAATATAAAGCCCCAATTCAAAAATGGGCATCTGAAATGAACAGACATTTCTCAGACAAAGAAGTAAAAGCAGCAAGTAAATATATGAAAAAATGTTCCACATCAGTGGTCATTCGAAAGATGCAGATGAAAACAACACTGAGATTCCACCTCACCCCACAAAGAATGGCTGCTATCAAGAAATCACACAATAACAAATGTTGGCGGGGTTGTGGGGAGAAAGGAACCCTTCTCCATTGTTGGTGGGAGTGCAGACTGGTGCAACCACTATGGAAATCAATATGCAGATACCTCAAAGAGCTAGGACTAGAGGTTCCATTTGACCCAGCCATAGCTCTGCTGGGTATCTTTCCAAAAGAATTAAAAGAATCATATCATAGTGACATATGCGCACCTATGTTTACAGCAGCACAGTTGTAATAGCTAAAACTTGGAAACAGCCCATTTTTGCCCATCAGTTGGAGAATGGATAAAGAAGATGTGGCTTTTCTATAAAATGGAATATTACTGAGTCATAAAGAGTGAGAAATTAGAGTCACTCATAGGAAAATGGATACATTTTGAAGATATACTCGTGGTTTTTCTATAAAATGGAATATTACTGAGTCATAAAGAATGAGAAATTAGAGTCACCCATAGGAAAATGGATACATTTTGAGGATATACTCCTAAGTGAAATAAATAAGTCACACGTGTGTAAATACCGAATAGTTTCTTTGGTGTGAAAAACTATAATAGTACTCAAGATCCTAATGGGATAATTAACAATGTGAAATAGGAAGAAAAGGGCTAAAGGTGTAGGGAAAGTGGGAAGGGTAGGGGAAAGGGAATAAAGGAAAAGAAAAAAATGTGAGAAAATGAAAAAATGGAATTAAAGTGTTTGTAAATGGGGAGGGGAGTAGGGGGTGAAGGTAGGGTAGGGACAAGGGGAAAAAATGAGAACCAAGACCTGTCATGCAAAGGTACAAGATCCCAGTAATGAATGTAACTGTACTGTATACCTAGAATGTACCAATAAACTCAATAAAAAAAAAAGGCATGAAAAGGGATTTTAAAAAGAATACAAGGAAAAATGGAAATAAAGGTTTTGTAAATGGGGAGGGGAAGAAGGGCTGAAGGTGAGGGAATTGGGAAAAAAGAATTAAGGCAAATAATGTATGGGTACAAATTCTCTATGATGACTGTGATTCTTATATATGACAAATACGTACTAATAACATTTTTAAATTTCAAAACAAAAGTAACAGGAAATAGGGAGCTAGCTCCTTTGCAAATGGGAAGGGGACATAAAAGGGGGGCATGGAAAAATGACTGGAACGTTTATATACATGCAGCAACTCTCCAGAGAAAGTAATCATTATATACTGCAAACATATACTAATAAAAAAACAAAAATTGAAAAGGTAAAAAAATTTTTTTAAAAGAACAGTTGTATTTCTTGACCCAAGTAGCAATTACAAGGACAGCTGCCTTCATTAGGCTATAAACTTGTTCTGTGTAGTTTTCTGTACTTGTGTTTTATAACAGAATTATACAACAAAAACTAAAATAAGTGTGGCACCTAAGCTTTCTGATTAAAGAAAAAGTAGATTTTTGCATATATCTACAAAGAGCAACCAAATGTTATTCACAGGGTTAGAAAAAAATTACTCAGCTTCTAAAAACTGTATTTCCAGTGACCATAAAATTTAAGCTCATTAACCTTCTACTTTATACTGTTAACATAAAACTGATACTATAAACCTAGCAACCCTTCATCAAATCTTGCATATCGAGTAACTTAGAAAGCAGAACTTGGAACTTGTCTTTTTGTTTTTTGCATTACCAGGACTGAACCCAAGGCCTCATGCATGCTAAGCAAGCACTCTCTACCCCTGAGCTGCACTCCCAGGCCATTTTGTATTTTTTAGAAAAGAGTCCTGCTACATTGGCCAGGCTGACCTCAAACTTACAATCCTCCTCAGCTCCCCAATTAGCAGGGGTTACAGGCACAACTACCTCGCCCAGCTCATTATGCCTAGTCAAAGAAAAACAGCATTTTATAAAATTTAATGAAGCACTCTATATTTTCCCAATCTAGAATTGCAACTGCATTTTATAATTAAGCTTTTTCTAAAATTATATCATTTTGAATAAAAAGAATTTCCTCAATGTAGAAAAATTAAACTACTTTTGTAAAGTAAGGTTAATTCTGTTAACTTCTCAAACATATCAAATGTTCCTGCATATTGTTTGCACTTTTTAAGAGATCCAAATTAGTATCATGCTAACATAAATTTTCATAGCAAGAAGGAAAATCAGACCCTACACTCCAATAATGTCTAAAAACAGTAGGTAATAACGCTGTATGTATAGCAAAAGCAAACACAGTAAAATCATTGTAACCTTTGACAAAACTGGTATTTCTTGAACAGGAGTCATGCAACTTTGATGTGTATTGGAATCATTTAAAGAGCTTATTAAAAAACAGAAACACCCACACCACAGCCTGGGAAGACTATGGGGGCAGGGTGCAGAGAGGATGATGATCAGGTACAAAGATGCAGCTGGATGAGAGGAATGCCTTCCCATGCTCTGTAGCTTAGGCTAACTAAAGCTGACAATTAATCCAACATTTCAAATAATATAGCTAGCAGGGAGGATCCTGAGCATTGTGAACACAAAGAAATGGTAAATATTTTCAGTGATCTAACAAAGACCCTGATCTGATCATTGTAGGCAAATACTGAAATGTCATACTTGAAATATGCACAATTACTGTGTCAATTAAAAATGAAACTATATTTTTTTTAAAAAAAGAAATGCCCAGGTTCTATCCTAAAGCAATTAACTTTGAATCTTCTAGGGTGGAGTTGACATCTGTAATTTCTCCTCCAAACCTCAGGAGAACATCAATTCCCCTCAGACAGCAGATCCAAGGGTAAGGGGTTGGACCCGGTGAATTCTGAGCCCTACTTGGTAAACATATCACATAGTTGTGAATCAGAAAAAAGGTCACAGAATGAAAGAGTGGCAGGCAAAAGGCATTTCCATATGTGGCATGCTATCTCCAAAGTGTGATAATCAACACACACATTCTTTAACTGATAGTAATTTTACTGAATACGTTCTAGGAATTTTTACTGAATACGTTCTAGGTATTTGGTCTCATTCTCTAAACTATTACAAACAAAAATAATTTTAAACAACTATAAGGTGCTTCCCATTTATCATAATGAATGCAGTATCACTTCACCAAATACATACACATTTCCATTTCCTTCTCTCTGACTACAATCCCCTATCTCTATGACATTTTCCAAATACTAGGTCAGCCCTGTGTATCTGCACATTCTGCATGTATGATTTCAACCAAACAGATTCAGAAAACTAACTGCATCTGTACTGAATATCTGCAGACATTTTTCATGTCATTATTCCCTAAACAGTATTGCATAAGTGTTCTTTACACAGTATTTATGATGTATTAGGTAATATAAGCAATCTAGAGATGATTTACAGAATACAGGAGCATTTAAAAAATAGATTATTTGTAAATACTGTTTCATGTAAAGAACTTGTGCATCCATGGATTTTGATATCCAAGGGGAGGGCGCTGGAATCAATTTCCCAGGGAGAGCAAACAATTACACTTGCCCTCTGAGCCTTTCTTAACCTCTTAGTCCTTCCTTACCCATCCTCCACCCCAGAGGTAATCACATGAGCTTATCTTCACTATCAGCCCTTACTTTACACTAGCCAGGCACAACTCTAACCATACCTTCATGATGGATCTGCTCCTATATGCAACAGGGTCCTGGAGTGAACCGTGCATTGCAGATTTGTCATGCTATTTTTTAAATTATGGTAAAATGCCCATGACATAGAATTTGCCATCTTACATTTTAAAGTCTATACAAGTCAGTAGTGTTAGGCAGGCTCATACTGTCATAAAATCAGTCTTTTTGTCTTGCAAAGTTGAAACACCATACCCATTAAACAATTCCCCATTTTCCAATCTCCCCATTCCCACTACCCCCATTCTACATCATTTCTACGAATCCGACTTCTCTTACAGAAATCATACAGCAGTTGTCTTTAATGACCGACTTATTTCACTTGATCCTACTACTTTTGCCAATATTTCCTCGTATTCCTAAATCTGACTTGCATCTTAACCCACTACACATTTTTATCTTACACCTATCAGATGCAACCCTTTTTTGATGATAAAAGTAATCCCTATTCAAAACAATGTACTTAAGGGGGAAAAAAAACACAAAAAGACACTGGCTTCTGAATTCCTAAAGAAAACCACTATTAACATCAATGACACTGGGAGGGAATAGAATAAAATTTTTAAAAACACATCAGTCCTAATAAAGCCATTATAGTCATTATTTTCTATGTCTCAGCTTCTGTATCTCCCCCCAGGAGCCTGGGGACTTTTTAGCAAGCTGGTACCAAAACATACACCGTGGGTTTGGCTTTCCTTCTTTTATCAGTCATACTACTGATCTTTGGTCTTCTCTCTGTCCTAGTGCCCCGTTTTACCTCCACTCATTCCACAGACATTAACCAGGTGCTCTTGTCTTGAGACTTGTGCTTCTTAAGCCATATTCCACATATTTCAACGTAGAGAAACTTGCTAATTTATAAATCAACTGTCCCCCCACTTGCTTGAAACTCCTGAATGCCACTGTAGAAAATGAAGTTGAAAGATCTTTAGGATACCACAGAGCCCTACTATCCACTCCCTGCCTACCTTATCAGTAGAGCCCCACCACCACGTCATGCCAGGCACTTTACACTGGCACCACCCCCACCTGCCTCTAATACACCAGGACATGTCTCCCCCTCTGGTGTTCTTAATCTTGGGAACCATGGTTACCTATTCTTCATCTAACTGCTATATGTTTTTAATTTTTTAAAATGTGATACCATATGATGTTTCAATACATGTACACATTATATAATGTTCAAACGAGGTAATCACACCTCTTCAAACATTTATCATTTCATAACCATGAAAACAAAGTGCTTTTCCTTTTCCAAAAATATATATTATCTGTAGTCACCCTACTGCGCAACAGTACACCAGTATTTCTATTTAACTTAGCACTCATTATCTAGCCTTTCTTCACTCTTCTCTACCGCCCCCCCTTGTAAGCAATCTTCTAGTCTCAACCTTCATGAGAGCAACTTCTTTATATTCCACATATGAATGAATCTGTCTCTGTGTGGAATCTGTCGTTCTGTACCTGCTTTCTTTCACCTAACATGATGATCTCCAGTTACACCAATATGATTGCAAATGACAAGAACAGCACTAGTGGGTGTGTTTACCACACGTTCTTTCTCCATTCATCAGCTGATTGACACTTAGGTTAATTACATTTCTGGGCTATTGTGAATAGAGCTCCAAAAAACATAGGAATGCAAGTATCTGACATACTTATTTCACACACACATACATATATATGTACACACACACATACACATACATACACAGTAGTTCCATTTTACATTATTTGAAGCATCTCTATGTTGCTTTTCTATAATGGCTGTAACACTTACCTTCCCTTCCTACCAATGGTGTGTGATCATTTCCCTTTCTCTGCATCCTCACCAGCACTTGTTATGTCTTTTTTGATAACAGACATTTTAAACAGTGAGAAGAAATGCTAACTGCAACAGGTGATACACATTCTCGAAGCCTGCTTTGTGTACCATAATACACGGCAACTGGCTCTCTGAAACAGCAACACATTAAGATCAAGAACCCTTTGTTAAAACACAAGCCTTTGCAGTTTTTCAAAAGAAAAAAAATGAACACAAAGAAACTATTCTTGAAGGCCACCACTTCACGAAATATGTCTGTACTCTGCACTGAGAGTATCATTCTTAATGGCTAACCACATTAGTAAAGCTAAGAAGCCCTGTACTACTGGTGAAGAATTGATTCTGCCTGCTGCCAGGGCCATGGAGTCATGAACTGTGTTTTGTTTTTTGTTTTGTTACCAGGGTTTGAACTCGGGACCTTGCATTTTCGAGGCAGGTGGCAGAATGTCATTAACTTTTAGGAGAGGGTGCAGTTCAAAAGGTGACAGGTGTTCCTTTATTGGCTAGAAACATAACTAGACAAATTGACACAATCACAGAAAATACTGAGGCACAATTGTTAGAGAAGATTAATGAATCAGTGGTACAAAATCCAGGTTTACAAATCTAATACTGACAACAAAGCAACAATGCTTTTTCTGTGTGATACTTTTTTCCAGGAGAATGTGCATTGAGAATGTTATGTGCACTTCTATTGTCAAACAACATCATAGCTTTAAGGCTCTGGATGACTACATATAAGGAAAACTGAATCAGTCACTTTGTTTTAGTATATGCAAAAATGGGGCTAATACCATGGCCAGCTTTATTCTAGTTTCATTATTCAGGTCAAAGAAGTCATTTTTTAGTATGAGTCTACACCCAGTCATTCATAGAGAAACAAAGCCTAGCTGAAAAATGTCACCTGAACTTAATGCTGAGCGGGATGGGATCAAAATTATCAAACACATTAAAATATGTGCCCTTAACTCATGTCTGTTCATGCAACTCTGTGAGATGGACATAAAGCACATGGGCCTTCTCTTATACACAACAGGCATTCAAAAAGTAGATCAGCGGCTAGAGGTTGAGGTATAAGTCAGTCCAGAGATTTAGAAAAACAGTTAGCACTGTCCGTACAACATATTCAACCTCCTCAATGAACTCAATCTGTCATTTCAGAGGAGAATGACACCTGTGTTCAAGCTGACAGATAATAGGGCAGCATTCAAAGCCAAAACTAGAATTATGGGAGAGATGAGTGAACACTAGAATTTTGACACGTTTCAAACATTAGCAGAGAACATGAAAGAGACAGAGTCAAGGGCCTCCTTTCACTCACTTCGCGCATGACCACCTATCTTATCTTTCACAAAATCTGAGCATTACCCAATCACAAAAGACCCCAAACTGGTAGAAATAGATCTGTGACCCACTTATGAAAAAGCCAGGTGAATTGACTTTGTCCATGTTAGAAGATGATCAACTGCTTGAGATCACAAATGACAATGGCCTTAAAAGTAAGTTTGAGGCAACTTCAAATCTCCATACTTTCTAGATTAAAGTCAAGGTGTAATATCCTGAGATTACAACAAAAGCACTGAAAACTCTACTTCTCATTCTAACAACCTATCTCTGTGAACCAGGGTTTTCCACAATGACAACCGCCAAAATGAGTTTAGGGAGTAGATTCGACATAAGCAGCAGACTTCAGGTGTCACTGTCTCCCCTCACCCCTAGATGGGACATTCTACTTGTAGAAGAAGCTCAGAGCTCCCACTGGTTCTGCATTATGGTGAGTTGTACAATTATATCTTTATATATTACAATGCAAAATAATAGAAATGATGTATACAATAAATGTAATGTGTTTTAGTTATTCTACACCAATGCCTTACCACCATCACTTGGTCCATAGAAAAACTGTCTTCCACATTGGCATAGGAAAAGACTATGAACAAATCCTCAGTAGCACGAGAACTAGCAGAAAGAATCAACAACTGGAAGCTCATCTTATTAAAAAGCTTCCCCACTGCAAAAGAAACCATCAACAGAACTAAAAGACAACCTACAATGTGGGAAATTTTTACCAGATGCTCCTCAGACAAAGGACTATTATCTACAATATATAAAGAACTCAAAAGAATCAGCCCCCCCCAAATATAAAGCCCCGATTCAAAAAAGGGCATCTGAAATGAACAAAGAAGTAAAAGCAGCAAGTAAATACATGAAAAAATGTTCCACATCAATGGTCATTCAAGAGATGCAGATGAAAACAACACTGAAATTCCACCTCATCCCACAAAGAATGGCTGCTATCAAGAAATTACACAATAACAAATGTTGGCGGGGTTGTGGGGAGAAAGGAACCATTCTCCACTGTTGGTGGGAGTGCAGACTGGTGCAACCACTATGGGAATCAATATGGAGATACCTCAAAGAGCTGGGATTAGAGGTTCCATTTGGCCCAGCCATCCCTCTGCTGGGTATCTTTCCAAAAGAGTTAAAAGAATCATATCACAGTGATATACGTGCACCTATGTTTATAGCAGCACAGTTTTTAATAGCTAAAACTTGGAAACAGCCCATTTTTGCCCATCAGTTGGAGACTAGATAAAGAAGATGTGGTTTTTCTATAAAATGGAATACTACTCAGCTATAAAGAATGAGAAATTAGAGTCATTCATAGGAAAATGGAGACATTTTGAGGATATACTCATAAGTGAAATAAATAAGTCACACATGTATAAATACCAAATAGTTTCTCTGGTGTGAAAAACTATAATGGTACTCAAGATCCTAACGGTTTAATGGACAATGTGAAATAGGAAGAAAAGGGCTAAAGGTGTAGGTCAAGTGGGAAGGGTAGGGAAAAGAAAAAAATGAGAAAATGAAAA
>NW_022900929.1:42437708-42449041 GCF_012274545.1 Fukomys damarensis
AAAAAAAATGAAAAGAAAAGAAAAGAAAAACTGTCTTACACATAATTGATCCCTGGCACCAGAAAGCTTGGGGACCACTGCTCTAGACAGCAAGGGCCATATCTGGTTCATCACTGGATCTCCAGCACAGTGGGAAGAATAGGAAAGATTCTCAAGTGATTGATTTTTTAAACATACTGGCTCATTTTTAAATTTTCAGCAGCTAAACTACATTCTCCCTTGATAATGTTTTATAATAAGCATTACAATGTTTACAAAACATTAAAGAACTCAAATACTTATTATGGCCAAAATTTCTCCCATTGATTTTATGAATTTGTTTAATTTTGATTAAATAATTACATATAGAAACTTAAAATTATCCTTTTTCAGTCATGTTCTGTGCTTATACTTTGATATAAATTATACACTTTATGTACATTATTTAAACTTAATATTAAATCACAAATATAATCCAATATTACCCAATATTCTTCTAAGACATAAATGTACTACTTTTGAATATTCTTTTATAGCTAGCACACATTTTAACCAATCTAATTCTAATAAAAAAATTTTTTAGGGTTTTTTTGTTTTGTTTTGTTTGAGACAGCATCTCACTATGTGGTTGAGACTGACATGGATCTCACTATGTAGCCCAGGCTGGTCTCGAACTCACAGCAATCCTCCCGGCTCAGCCTCCCGAGTGCTGGGATTACAGGCGTGTGCTACCACACTGGCTAAATATTTCCTTTTTTTTGTTTTGTACTGGGGATTGAACTTGGGTCCTTGCACTTGCAAGGCAGGTGGTGAAACCACTGGGCTAAATTCCCCTGACCTCTAATAAAAATTTAGATGGTTAAAATTTTCCATAAAAAATGGAGCAGGAATTAACTTTATCATGCATTAATCTTTATCTGATCCTCTGTACCTTCATAATCCAAGTAATTAGAAGAATAGACTATAAGACATTGCATACATGGATTGATATATCATGCTATATCCTGTAAATAGGTAAAAATCAAAAATATATTTTAACAACCTTTTCATCTGGAAACACATTGCTAAAATGCTTTCCAAAAAGGCTCTATGAATTTATGTTGCCATTAAGTACACAATGGTAGCACCTCTTAAATCACATACATCAATACTTAAAGCTGTACTTTCATTTGTATTTTTTAATTAATTTTATTGGTACATTTAAGGTATACAAGATAATGACATTCATCATTGGAAATCTGCACCTTTACATAATCCATCTTGGTTCTTATTTTTTCCCCATTCCCCTGCCCTCCCTATCTACAAAGACTTTGTTTCCATTTTATCATTTTCTCCTATTAATTCCATTCCCTTCTTTCTGTTCCCCTACTCTTCCCATTTCCCCTTCCCCTGTGCCTCTTTTTCTTCCTATTTTGTCCTTATTTGCCTTTGTTTTTCACATTAGAGAAACTACTTGGTATTTACATGTATCCTATTTATTTTACTTAGAGTATCACCTCAAAGTGAATCCATTTCGCTATAAATGTCTCTAATTTCTCATTCTTTATGTCTGAGTAGTACTCCATTTTATTTTTAAAAATACATTTTCTTTATCCACTCTCCAGTTGAGGGGAAATTGGGCTGCTTCCAAGTTGTAGCTATTACAGACTGTGCCACTATGAACATGGGTGTACATACATCACTGTGGTATGATTCTTTTAATTTTTATGGAAAGATACCCAGCAGGGAAACAGCTTGGTCAAATGGGACTTCCAATACTAGTTGAGGTATCTCCATACTGATTTTTGACAGTGTTTGCACCAGTCCTCACTCCCTTCAGCAGTGGACCAGTGTTCATCTTTCCGCACAGCCCTGCCAGCATTTGGTATTGGCCGATTTCATGAGAGTACCCATCCTTTCCGGGGTTAGACAGAATCTCAGTGCTGCTTTCGTTTACATCTCTTCAATGACCAGTGATGTTGAACTTTTTTTCCTATGTTTATTTGCTATTTCTCCTTCTTTGTCTGAGAAATGCCTGTTCATTTTGGATGCCCATTTTTGGACTGGGTCTTTACATATGAGAGGTCTGATTTTTTTAAATTCTTTATATATTCTATACAGTAGACCTTTGTCTGAGGAACAGCTGGTGAGGATTTTTTTTCCCACATCGTGGGTTGTCTCTTTACACTGTTGGTGGTTTCTCTTGCTGTGCAGAAGCTCTTCAATAAGAGATCCCCCACTTGTTGTTTGTGCTAGTTCATGGCCAACTGAGGTTTTGTTCATAAAATCTTTTCCTATGCCAATGTCTTTGAGAGTTCTACCTAATAATTTCTCTTCCAGCCAGTTTAGTATTTCTGTTTTAATATGTAGATCTTTAAATCCATTTCAATTTTAGTTGAGTGCATGGTGAGAGATATAGGTCTAGTTTTAAACTTTGGCAAGTTGAAACCCAGTTTTTCCAGCACCATTTATTAAAGAGGCTATCTTTCTTCTAGGGAGGGTGTTTGGCTCCTTTGTCAAAGATGAGGTGGCTGAGTGTGTTCATATCTTTTAATCTGTTCTACTGGTCCTGGGGTCTGTTTCTTTGCCAGTACCATGCTGTTTCTAATCACAGTAGCCTTGTAGTATAGTTTCAAGTTGGGGATTGTGATATCCAATACCTTGTCTTTATTGCCTAGAATTGCTTTTGCTGTTCTAGGTCTCTTCTTGTTCCAAATGAATTTTTGGATTGTTTCCTCAAGATCTATGAAGTATATACTGCTGGAATTTCAATTGGGATTGCATTGAATCCATGTAGCAGTTTTGGAATTATGGCCACTTTCACTATATGTTGATTCTTCCTACCTAGGAGAGCAAGGGATGTCTTTCCATCTTGGGATATCCACTTCAATTGATTTCAAGACTCAGTTATTCATACTTGATAGCATTTTTAATGTTTTGCTACGACTTAACCTATTTTGTCTAAAATATTTATACAATTTCTCAAAGCATTTGATATATTAAACTCATGTTGTAGTCAGGATTTACAAGGGAATGGACTTAATACACATAATTTATACAATTATGTATAATATTTACCCCAAAAGTCAAATGCAGAGAGGAGTACAAGAGATCTGTCCATGTGTTAGAGATGCAAAGAATCCAGCTGAGAGCTGAATCCCACAGCAGTGCCCCCAACAAGTAAAGCCAAAGGCCTAGAGCCTATGACATTATCTTATGTAAGTCTGTAATGAGCATCTGTACCAGCGGGAAAGCCCAAGGGCCAGTGGTGGAAGGAAGAAAGTTTGCACCAGAGAGGGGAAGGGTCTGGGTCTGTGCCACCAGGCTGAGTGATCTGCACTGGAGCCAGGAAGCAATGCTCAAGGCAAAAACCAGAGCCCCCCAGAAGAGAACAGCAGCCATCCCTAGTGACAGTGAAGACTTGATCTCCTCTGACAATGAAAACAGCCAAGTTCACATCAGGAAAACTAGCCACAGCATGCTTCTCCAAGAAAATCAACAAGCCAGAGTCTTTCCCTCCAGTCCTCCTTTTATGCTGCTGGAAACCTATCTCATTTTTACCATGGATGCATAACTGGCATTATTTGGAGATGAATGCTGGTAATAAATGATTGAGAAAATATAGTACCTACATTGAACTAGATAAAATGAGACTTATTACATATATCTTAAAACTATTAACGTTTACAACATAAATTATACAACTGACTTGGTTAAATGTAGTTTTAGAACTCCTTTTGACTTATTTACAGATACTCCCATGTTATAAAATTGTGCTCTAATAATCATCTGTATCAAAATTAGGGTAGAAATTCTTTTGTCAAACTCAGCTAATTTTCCTCCTCCCCTCTGTATCTCCCTCCCTATGATACTTCAAAATGTTTATAGGAAAAAGTACCACTGGCATTTTAACCTAACATTCTTGTACAGCCCAGAGGGAAATGATTAGTGCTAACCACGGATGGAGAGAAATCCACCCCTAGTTTCCCTTCTGATACGTCTCTTTAAGAGAAAACCAGAACAGTTCATCTGATTCCAGTAAGATGAAGGTAAAACTGACAATCACAGAAGGACCTTTTTGATTGAAAATTTTGATTAAGACACTTCACTTGAAGAAACAGGGTGAACAGAGGAGATTGCTCACTCACCAGTCACTGTGGGGTAGCAGTGCCACACTGCTCAGGGCTGGTAGTTATGCCAGCCCTGAGAAGTCAGGCAGTGCTGTGATGGGCACAAGGGTTAACGGCTGTTAATTGCATAAGATACTTATAAGTAATTTCTCCCTCTAAGTATAGATTAAGGCCAAATAATTCTAACTACCAATAATGATGTACACAATTTAAGAGTTTTTATCCAGCAATGTACCACAGTAAGGTTAACTATATTCTATGTCTCTTTAGAAAGAATTCCAAGTCATGTTTTATATACCTACCTTGAAAGACTAAAATTCACTATCTCTTTTAGGGCTCTGTTCTATCAATTACTCATGTTATATCATATCTATTCTATAATTCTCATAATTATTTCTTCTCAGTAAATTAAGTATTAGATAGTATTCTTTTTTTTTTTTCCTACCAGGGATCAAACTTGGGACCTTGTGCTTGTGAGGCAGGCAGCAGAACCACTGAGCTAAATCCCCAGCCCTGGACAATATTCTTATGTAGCAAAACTCCATGTGCTGTTTTTCCAAGCTATCATTTTCATTGGTACCATCAGTTCAAACACATCTTTTGAGATGAGTGGGAGCAGATACGATTACATCATCTTTATATGTATATCTGCAAAGCACGTATTGACTTAAAAACATTAAAAATGTGAGTATTTCTTGGAATCTAGACAACACAGCACAATTAAGTAGTTATTGCCCTCTTACTTGGCTCACAAGTCTACACATGTATTTTCTCAGGAACTCTTTTTTTTTTTTTTTTTTTTTTTTTTTTTTTTTTCATTTTAGCTTTCCTTCTATGAATCTTTTCCTCTCTCATGGCTTCCCCAAAACAAGAAAAACAAAGGCACTCTCGGATGTCCTGCAGCAGGTCAGGGCTGTTGCAGATCCATCTGAAGTGAGGGGCAGTAGAGTGGGGTTGGGGATACAGAGACTGTATTTCCTGAGCTTTAATTGCAACTGTGCTGCTCATTGGCTGAGGCAGATTATTCAATGTCTCTGT
Organism: Fukomys damarensis; assembly: GCF_012274545.1. NCBI lineage: Eukaryota > Metazoa > Chordata > Mammalia > Rodentia > Bathyergidae > Fukomys > Fukomys damarensis. The sequence goes on from NW_022900929.1 coordinate 42,442,835, forward strand.
GCCTCTGTTTTCCTCTCTTTAAAATGAAAATAACGGTACCTGATAATTAGGGCTGTCCTAAAGACTAACAAGGCCTGGCACATGAAACTGCCAATCATCAATAATGGCAGTTATTCATTTCAGCGAATTCTCCAATGCTCACTATATACAATACACACACACACACAGACCATTTAAAAGTGCTGATCCTGTCTGGGCAAGCTGGTACACAACTATAATCCCAATACTGAGAAAGCTGAAACACTAGGATTACAAATTCAAGGCTACACAGTGAGTTCCAGGCCAGCCTGAGGTTTTGCAGGAAGATCGTGTCTCAAAAATACAGGCATAAAAAGTGTTGCTCTTAACCACACTATGATATGACACTGTGATATGTCTTCTATCACAGAAGATAAAGCCTAATCAGAGGCATTTTACACAAAACTAATGAGGCAAACTTCATAGTTCTTCAATTGCTCCGTCCCTTCCAAAATCCCTTAAGAGGTCCAAGGAATATATTCATATGGCCATGTGCCTTGGCAGAGTTTGTAGAAGATTTTAAATCCAATCTGTAAGAGCATTCTTTCCACTCAAACTTTACATTTGTCCTTATCTGAGGTAGCTTGGATGTGGCTCTGGGACAGGATGATCTGGATAGCATTAGTTCCAATTGGGAAATGTGTTTAAGTGCCTTCTGTAGTGCCATCTTGGCAGAGGAACAGTTCTCAGGAGTATTCCCACTGCCCACTGTGCTAACTTAGCATAAGCAAAGGCCCGGATGGGGAGAGTATGCCATGATGACCAGATGCTACATGAAACTGAAAGTGACACAACCTTTCCACAGGACCAACAGTTACTGAGACTGCACTAGAGAGGGGCTGCCAGGCCACAAAATCCTTTAATGCAGTAGCCCTGCAATATAATAATCAGTAAAGCAAGCTCCCTTCCTCTCTTTCCCTGAAACAGGATTAAGTGACAGTAACCACTGAAAGATACTACCCAAGATGTGGCTAACCTAAAAAGGAGCACCTCACCTAGGTAGTACCAATCTAATCATAGTGGCCTCAGAAAACTCAAAGTGACAATGACATGGAACAAAATAAAAATTCTTACAAAGTGCACAACAATAGCATCCCCTGCTTCCTGCTTATTGAAAACATGCTCTTTGCAAGGTCTCAGAACCATGGAGCTAGAGAATAGGGGTGCCTGAGCTAGAATAATGAATTACAATCAGTATATAAGGTGTGCATGTTTTAGCCCTTCAGTACATGAGTCTTGGTTTGCTCTGACACTTCCTGCTTCCTACACACAACCTGCCTCCCTGCCACCATCATTCCTGACCTTCATGTGGACTGTTAGTCACTAAGAAACATTAACCCCAGGCCCCCAGGAAGTCTCAAGTCATAATGCCAATGTGCTAACTTCACATTAGGAATGAAAATTTTAAGTAAGGTGTGCTCACCTCACAGCTATGAAAGGTCTTTCCACCTAAAGGACTGGGCCGACCTTGGGGTCCAGGGAAAATACAAGATGCACTGTAGAGCTGGTGCTGGCACTAGCCTCATGAGCACCCCAGAACAAGGCCAATTCTCAAGGCTGCTAAGCCCACAGATGCTTCAAAGACTCATCAGACCCTCAACTGTTTAACCGTGAAACTAAAGCAAGAATTCTCTATCACAATCATGAAATCAGAATGTTTCGGCAAGCAACCTAAATTTGCGCACAAAATGAAATAAGACATTACTGTGACTAATTACTCTTTACTACCCTTTTCAAAGATAGATCAAAACATCCTTTAACAAATGTCAATTTAATTTTACTGCTAAAGATTAGCAGCAGGTGATAAACAGGAAAGGCAATGTCCCTAAATACAGTGAAGCAGATCAGCTTAATCTTCACATATCTAAGGGAAATTAATTCAGAATCAAACCATGAGGTATTTAACTACTAGGAAAATGAACAAAAAGTACGTGATAACACACTGTTAAAATACATGTATCCTCAGTTATAGATAGCATAACTAATGCTAAAAAAATCCACCAAGTCCTTTCTTTCCAAGTATTGCAAATCAGTCTTCTACCTCAGATGTATAAATGCACCAGTATCCAGGTGTACAGATTTGAAAACTGTTCCCACACCACATGGTAAGCCTCCAAAATAGGAGAGAAATTAATAAATACCTTCCAACTGTTTTACAAATCATCTACCCTCTTCCTCTGCCCTGTGCCTATAGTTTCCTAATCTTTTAGTACTAAGCAGAATTATGTCTCAAAGTTGAGATTTTTGTTGTTGTTGTTCCTGTTGTTTGTTACCAGGGATCAAACTCAGAACCTTGCGCTTGCCAGGCAGGCTTGGCACCACTGAGCTATAACCCCGGCCCCCAAAGTTGAGATATCTATGTAGGGAATAAAGACTTAATTCATAATAGCACCTTGACATCCAGTCACCCAAGACAAGAAGTAAAGCATTTATTTTGTAAGCCCACTGTGACAAAAACTGCTTCAGTAATCCCTTAAGGAGGGTTTGCTAAATACTAAATACTGATTTCAAGTCCAGTTAAAGACAAGTAAAACAATCAGGCCCTAGAATACAGATAACCTATAAAGAGACATGAACGTGAATGAAATGTGTATCAACTGTAATCTGTAACTTGAGACTAAGCAGACCCTCTTCATTTCATGTGAAATAGCCTATACACATGTATTTTCCTCCTGAATAAAGCTATCGAAGAACTACTGTAAATCCAAAAATTAGATCATATTAAATATGAAATTCAGAATGAAAAGTAATATGTTATAATTTAATTACTGAGGGAGCCTGAATAAATGGTGTATGCCCGTAACCCACACCCAGGGTGGCTGAGGCAGGAGGAGGTTGAGGCAGCCTGGGCTACATAGTGAGACCTTGTCTCAAAAAAAAAAAGAAGAAAAAAAAATTAAAGAATTCTAAGAGGTAACTGCTAAGTAACTGATTTTTAAATATCTCCTTTCTTTTTCTGGGCAGATCCTATATATTATTTGCATATACCTCCTACTCCTAAGGAAAAAATAGAATTTACAATTTTCTGTAGGTGGTTTCCTTTCTTTCAGAATGACTACCAATGATGGGCATGATGCAAACAATGAAGAAATTATCTGTAGTCTGAATCATAAAACATGCCTGTTTAAGAAAGGTGATTATCAAAAACTGCAATTTTAAGATTTAAGTCCATTTATATCCAACAGAACAGAAAAGCAACTTTCTCATGGCTGTAAGTACAGCTAAGCTGCAACAGAGAAAACAGTCCATCATAAAGGGGAAGGTGCCACCGCTCAGTGGTGCAGCCACCTGCCTCACGAGCACAAGAGTTCAAGCCCCAGTACCAGAAAAAAATTAAAAACAAAAAAATAAAGAAAGACAGGGAGGAGGAAGAGGGAGAGAAAAAGAGGGAGGAGGAGGGAGCCTTCAGAATTTCAATCATCATTGAAAAGAGGAAGCCGATTTGCTATCACAGGGATACAAAGAATATCCTGTCTATATCTAGCAAATGGCTGTAAATCTGGCAATTCTAAAATACAGAATAGAAAATGAGGTTTTTCCAACCATAAATTACAATTGTTAAAAGGACTTTTTCCCTGAAGAATTATCCCCATCCCCCACTTATCTTTATAATAATGGTGAGACTGTTGCCTGTGATTCATTCACTTCCTAGCATTCATTATGGTGCCACATATTAAAACTGACGGCAACAAAGGTCTTAGTGAGAAACTATGTGTCCTTTTTTGTTGGGGGGCGTGTTTGTTGTGAGACTGGGTTTTGCTATGTAGCCCAGGCTGGCCTCACATTCAGCAATACTCCTACCTCTGCCTCCAAGTCCTGGGATTATAGGCATGCGTCACCATGCCCAGCTCATCTGTTCTTTTTTTTTTTAAGTCAAAAATAAGTTCACTAGGACTAAATCAAGCAAAGTCAAAACACTATATCTTTAAGAGGTATAACATCTGAGAAAGGTTAAGTCCATGGGCATGAACCAGCTGTACCTCCAAGCCCAAAGATGTAAACTTGCCAAGGTACCCATGAAAGATAATTCATCTAATCATAAAACAGAAACAGAATACCTACTGTGCAAATCTATTAAATGTCTATAGCCAACATATTTGTATGGCTATAAATCACCTGAAGGTATATTCTCACAATGAGAAAAAGCTCTAAAAGGTATTTTTAAAAGAAAATAGTAAAATTTAGATTGTTAACTTTAAAAACATCAATCTGTAATTTCCACTTGCAATGAAGATTTGGATCACAACTTATTAAGACAAGATCAACCCACTTGGATCTCACCTTCAAACATACATGCCTGAAGTTAAAATCAGCACAAGCAAAAAACAAAATACCTAATAGAAGGGGGAAAATCCCCTGCTATTAAAAGATTAAATTTTTTTTGGAAGAGAAAATTCCTCTGTTCTTGTTGCTGAAGCTCAATCTGTTGTTTAGCAGATACCTAGTGAAAATTAAGACATTTTAAAAACCTTTAGAAGCTGGAGTCTAAGTAATATTTTTCTAGGAACCAAAGAACAGAGAAGAGAAGCATGTGGAGTGTTGCTCTTATTTATTTCCAGTTTGCTCAGCTTGCTTTATATTGATCTGGCTCATGATAACCGGGACCCCTCATCCCAAGACAACACAATGTCAGCTGGCTCCCGCCACAGAAGCCCTCTCCACTGCGCACCAGAGGTCCTCACTAAGTAGGATGACTAAGTGGGACCTGAAGACTGTGCTGAACTGCGTGCTGTGAAATCAATATCCTGTAGAAACAATCTGAATGGAATGTATTTACCAGGTATCCTGGTTAGTTTCTCAAAAAGGAAGTAACAGTGAAAAGAACAGGCTCTGTCAGGCAGAAGGGATTCGAAAAGCTAAGCTCTTCTCACTTTGTACTTGTAATGGCCTTAAAGAAGTTACCATCTAAATTCTAACCCCGTTTCTGAGTAAAGAAGAATGCGTATTTCAGAGTTAAGAGAGAATTAAATCTATGTACACAAAGCTGATAGCACACTGCTTGGCATATTACAGTCCTCAAGTACTATTTGCTGTGAAAATGATCTTGTCAATCTCAAATCTCAAAGTACTTCTTATTTTCAGCTTGGTCATCTATGGAAAGGGGGAACTGAAACAGATGATTTCCACAGCTGCTCCACATGATGATCCATCAAAGTGCTGCGCCTCTATGGGAATTGTGTGCAGACATCTTTAATGGATTTTAATAGCTCAATTTTCTATTTGAAACTACAAATGCACAGACTGAATGAAAACCTTGAGCCATTTAATTCCAGACCTCTCTCATGGACTGCTGTAAAAATTATTTTAAGATAAGGATGCCAGAGGCATGCCCTTCCTTATTCTAGGACTCTCATACAAAAATGCTAGCAGGTAAAGATGAATGTATACATGTAAAAACAGTCATTACTGTAATAATTTAAAAATTGGAGAATACACTGTGATATATTTCTATAAGAATTTTGGGCAGAATTTTTTTTTGATCTAGGAAGTATTGCTATAGTGTAAAAATTGCTATATACAAATGACCCCAATTAGGGTTTTTTTTAAAGGCTTTGCTTTTTTTCATTGAGCAGTCATCAGTCTCCTTTCTTTCTGTACACAAAGAAAAACAGGACAAAAATGCTCACAGAACTGCAGAAAAGATGGCTGATTCAATAATGATGATATGCTAAAGGGTTAGCCACTGTCTTAATTTCTTATCATTGAGATAACAATACCCAACACTCATATCTTAAAGCAAGAAAGGTTTATTTTTGCTCACAGTTTGCAGAGCTTTCAGTCCATGTGATTTCAGTCAGTTGGCTCCAAGGCAGAGTGGAATGGCAAAGGAGAAAGCTCATGGCATGGCTGTGCAAAGCAGAGAGATTAAGGGAGGAGGAAGATGTCCCCCCGTGACCCACCTTCTTCAACCAGGCTTCCCCTTCCAACATCACCTTTCATGTTTAGCTAGAAACATATCAATGGAGTAATCTGCTGGTGGATATCACACCCCCTTGATCTGCTCACTTCCCCAAATCCCAAACTATGAGTGCATAAGGCTTTGGGGGAAGACATCTAAATATAAACCGTAACAGCCACATTTTTTTAAACTAAATGGAATACTACTCAGCCATAAAGAATGAGAAAGTAGATTCATTCATAGGTAAATGGATACATATTGAGGATATACTCCTAAGTGAAATAAATAAG
>NW_022900929.1:42449429-42480424 GCF_012274545.1 Fukomys damarensis
AGTACTCAAGATCCTAACGGGACAATTAGCAACATGAAATAGGAAGAAAAGGACCAAAGGTGTAGGGACAGTGAGAAGGATAGGGAAAGGGGAATAAGGGAAAAGGAAAAAAATGTGAGAAAATGTAAAAATGGAATTAAAGTGTTTGAAGGTGGGGAGGAGAGGAGGGGGTGAAGGGAGGGTGGGGACAAGGGGAAAAAATGAGAACCAAGACCTGGCATGTAAAGGTACAAGACCCCAGTAATGAATGTAACTGTACTGCCTACCTAGAATGTACCAATAAATTCAATTTAAAAAAAAACTATGGACTTCATAGTATCCCCCCATCCCAAAACTCATACTTGTACCCATAATCTCCAAGGTGATAGTATTTGGAGATGAGCCCTCTGGAGAAACAACAGGCTTAGATGAGGTCATAGAGGAAAAGCCTTTACGATGAGATTAAAGCCCATCCAAGAAGAAACATCAGAGAACCTTCTCACTTTGCCCTCGGACAACACAGTAAGAAGGTGGCCATCTACACCCAACAAAGAACCTTCACCAAACACTGACCACGCTGGCACCTCATTCTTGGGCTTCCAATATCCAAAACTGTAAGAAAATAAATTTCTATTGTTAAGCAACTCAATCTATAGCATCCTGAAAAGGAAGGAGGGAGGAAGGGAAAGAAAGGAAAGAAAAAGAAGAAAAGGAATCCTGAGTTTATTAAGGTGCTGTACTAAATGTAAAAATAAATAAATGTAAATGAAAAACATATATTCATAATATTCTGGAGTCCAGCAGGATTGTTTGTGGTCCTGAGGACAAAAGAAAGAGCCTCCATGCATGCTAAGCCCTTACTCTACCACTCAGCTACAAACACTCTCAGCCCATCAGCAGGACTTCTTGAAGCAACAAGTCTGAAACAACAAAGAGAAAGGCTAAACAGTAAATTTAATTTTCCAACATCCAACTGTTCAAAGTTAAATGTAAGACTTCCCCCTGCCCAACACAGGCAACTAAAGCCACCGACTGAAGAATACAGTCAAGTGTCACAGAAATCACCACCAGTGATTCTGTCCAAATATGAGAATCACTATTACCCGTCACAGTGCAACAGGTATCCACTCTTACCCAATTCTGTTGGTATTAGTTTGGAGAACACACAGCTTACTTAAAAATAAAACTTTTAAGCAGAAATAATTAAAAGTATAACATGAGAATAACTTAAATCACCAGCAAAAGAAAACCTAAAAACGATCAAGTACTGAAATATATCCTGCTGTGGTTTAGACAAGGTTTGTCTTCCCACAAAGGTCCGTGCACCAGGAGTTTAGTTCCCAGTGTGGCAATGTTGAGGCGAAGAAACCAGTAAGAGGTGGCACTAGCAAAAGACTCTTAGGTTAAAATGGACTAATGCTTGTCTAGCCGAGTAGTCTGGCTCTCACAAGAGTGAATCACTTCTCGCCAGCAAACTATTACAGAGCAGGCCCACCCCACATGCATGCTCACATCTGCAGGTAGCTGGCCACCCTCTGGCTTTTCCACCCTCCAGAAATCAAAATCATGAACCAAATAAACCTCTTTACTTTTAAGTCTCCCAGGCTCAGATACTTTATTACTTTTTTCTTGTTTGGTTTTTTGATGCAGGGTCTCACTATGTAGTTCAGGCTGACCTTAGACTTGCTATGTAGCCCAGGATGTCCTTGAACTCACTGATCCTCCGGTTTCAGCCTCCTGAGTCCTGGGATCACAGATGTGCACCAACACACTCAGCTGATATTTTCTTGTAATAACACAAAGCAGACTAAGACACACACTATGAAAAAAAGCAAAAATCAAGACTTACGGAATAAGAGGCTTACACTCACTATACACAACAAAAACATCAATAATCATTTGAAAGAAGACTGCCTTAGATTTACACAGGATGGGGCAGTGCTTGGAAAAGCAAAACACTTTGTTAGTGCCTATATACTTCAGTTCTTCAGCATCTGCCTTCTTGGCAGTAAGTGTTCTTTCATCTTGTTAGGTCAAAGAAAAAGACAATAAAAGGACCCTAAATCATAATCATCAAAAACACTCAGTCCTAGGAGATTATATAACAAAACGGTGTTTACCAAGCGCCCTTCTGTAGCCATTCTAATTTTGTGACACAGATCATTATGGCATTTGAAGACGGTCAGATCTCAATGAAAATCACAAGAAAAATAATAAATCTGTCCTCACTAAATAAACTTACAGTAACTACTTCCCATTGCAGCTATTAAATTCAGAGAAGAAAATTTATTGAATATTACTCCCACTGTCAAATTCTATGTTATATGTACATGTACCAATTCTCCACAAGGAATGTAAACATTATGTACTACAAACATATATACTGCTATGGTTTGGACCTAGATGTCCCCCCAAAGCCTCACGTGGTCATAGGCTGGATCTGGAGTGTGTGACGATGGAATTGATTCATGGCGCAGTGCTAGGCTCAAGGGCACTAGGATTAAGGGTGTGAGTGCTACCTGCCCTAAGCGGTCTGAATATGATAAAAGGGGCAGGAAGATGCTGTTAGCTCTCTTGTTACCTTTGCTGCCTTGTGGGCACCATGTTGTTTCTGCTCTGCCAGGCCTGTTTGTCAACCCTGCCTTGAAGTTGGCCAATTCTGGACTGAAACCTAAGTCAAATAAACCCCTTTCACTTCTAACTTTGGATGTCAGGTATTTTGTCTCGGCAATGAGAGAAAAGTAACACATACACTAACTTAAACTTCTTAAAAACCAAAATGAAAAAATTCTGCTTATGTAACATCCATCATATTCTCCACCCACCCACCCCTGTGGGCAGTAAAGCCAGGGCTTCCACACTGAGCAGTGGCCCCACCCATTTTTATTTTGTTTTGTTTGAGTTTTTGTTTGCTTTTGAGACTAGATCTTGCTAAGTCACTCACTTGCCCAGGCTGGGCTCACACTTATGATCCTCCTGCTTCAGCCTCCTAGAGTGCTGGGATTACAGATATGCAACCACCATACCTGGTTCACATGCTGTTTTTTTTTTTTTTTTCACTTGCTTTATTTTAAAGCATACTCTTCCTGCTGTGAATTTTCATTCTCCATCAAACCCCAATAGGCAAGGTATCACTTTCACAAAGTCTTCGGTTATTCACATAATTCTGGAAGTCTACCCAATTTCTATGGTACTAAGTATTTAAATGAAGTTCTAACTTGGTGATGTGCCAATTTTTATGTATGGGCATGAAATCTTCACAAGTAGATTATCTTGAGGACTTCTTTCAAAACAGGACTTCTCAAAAGTTGCCCCCAAAGTTTTTCAGAAAATTTGCCATAAAATAAAAACATATTTCAAGTCTTATTGTACCCTTAAAATTCTCTGAAAATGTAGATTCAGTACTATTTGCTTTTGCAAGTGTTGGTAAATACACGGAAAATCTGGAACTCTTGTGCATACTTAATGAGGTTGTAAAGTGGTACACCAATGTGGAACACACGGCAGAGGTTCCACAAAAAATTTAAAAATACACTTACCCACATGATCCAGCAAACCCACTTTTGAGGATATAGCCCCCAAAGTTGAGAGCAGAGCCTCACAGGGATATGTGGACATGCAATGTTCACAGAAGCACTCATCACAATAGCCAAGAGGTAGACACAACCCAAGTTATCCATTGGCAGATGAGTGGATAGTCAAAACATGGTATATGCAGGCAATGGAATTCCATTCAGACTTTAAAGAATGATATCCCTGTTATATGATCCAACACAGGCAAACTCTGAGAATATTATACTAATTTCAATAAAGGTCACAAAGAAAAAAATGTGAGGTATCTGAAGTTGTCGAGTTCATGGAAACAAAGCAAAATGATGGCCAGGACTGAGGGAAGAGGGCCAAGTGGAGTTGTTTAATGGTTACAGAGATTCAGACCTATAAGATAAAAAAGTTATGTACTCACTGTTTCTGGGCTCAGCCATGGTGGACCTGTGGAGAGCACTCTGTCTCCAGCCATTTTCTCTGTGCCATAACAAAGTCCACCGATGAGAATGCTAATTCACCAGCTGCCCAGCTGAACAGATTCAAGAACAAGGGAAAGGACAGTACAGAAATGAGGCAGCAAAGAACAGAAGTCAATGTGGAGCTGAAGAAAGCTAAGAAGGATGACCAGATGCTGAAGAGGAGGAAAATCAGCTCATTTTCTGATGCTACTTCACCACTGCAGGAAAACAGCAACAACCAGGGCCACTGTGAGTTGGACTATTGATGACATGGTCAAAGCCGTAAATAGGAATAATCTGGAGAGCCAGCTCCAAGCTACTCAAGCTCCCAGGAAACTGCTTTCTTGGGAAAAAGACCACATAATCTAGGCTGGTTTGATTCCAAATTTTGTGTCCTTCTTGCAGAAATGATTGTAGTCCCATTCAGTATGAGTCTTGTTGGGCACTCACTGACTCTGCTTCCAGGTCATCAGAACAGATCAAGGCTATGGTGGATGGAGGTGCTATCCCCCCAGCACTCATTTCTCTCTTGGCATTTCCCATGATCATACCAGCGAACAAGCTGTAAGGGTTCTAGGAAACACTGCAGGTGATGGTTCAGTTTCCCAAAACATGGGTTATCAAATATGGTGCAAATGAACCACTCTTGGCTCTTCTTGCAGTTCCTGATATGTCATCGTTAGCAGGTGGTTGGTTACTTATGTAATCTTAGCTGGACACTGTCAGACCTCCGCCACAATAAGAATCCTGCACCCCCATTAGATGCACAGTTCCAAAACCTCATTTGGAAGAAGAGACCTAGCATACCAAAAGCAATTCTAGGCAATAAAGACGAGGTATTGGGTATCACTTCCCCAGCTTAAAACTATACTACAAAGCTACTGTGATAAAAACAGCATGGTAGTGGCAAAGAAAAATACCCGAGGACCAGTGGAACTGATTAGAAGATGCAAATATAACTCCAGACACACTCAGCCATGTCAATTCAAAAAAAGGAGCCAAACGCCCTCACTGGAGGAAAGATAGCCTCTTTAATAAACGGTGCTGAAAAACTGGGTTTCAACTTGCCAAAGATTAAAACTATACCTATTATCTCTCACCATACACTACAATAAAATGAAAATGGATCGCAGATCTAAATATTAAAACAGAAATACTAAAACGGGCTGGAAGAGAGGTTAGGTAGAACTCTTGAAGACATTGTAGGAAAAGACTTTATGAACAAAATCTCAGTCACATGTGAACTAGCACAAAGAATCAACAACTGGGATTTTATCTTACTAAAAACCTTCTGCACAGCAAGAGAAACCACCAACAGTGGGAAGAGAAAGCCCTCAATGTGGGGAAAAAAATTTTACCAGCTGTTCCTCAAAGGTCTACTATCTAGAATATATAAAGAACTTTAAAAAATCAGACTTCCCAAATTCAAAAACCCAATCCAAAAAATGGGCAGCTGAAATGAACAGACATTTCTCAGATAAAGAAGTAGAAACAGCAAATAAACATATGAAAAAATGCTCAATATCATTGGTTGCAATTACAACAATGCTGAAAAAATGGCTGCTATCAAGAAATCAACCTGTGACAAATGCTGGTGGAGCTGTGGGGAAAAAGGAACTCTTCTCCACTGTTGGTGGTAGCATAGACTGGTGCAACCACTGTAGAAATCAGCATGAAGATACCTCAAAAAATTAGGATTGGAAGTCCCATTTGACCAACCTATTCCCCTGCTGGGTATTTTCCCAAAAGAATTAAAAGAATCATATCACAATGATATATGTGTATCCATACTTACAGCATCACAATTTTTAATAGCTAAAACTTGGAAATAGCCCAATTGCCCATCAACTGGTGACTGGATAAAGAAGCTACAGTTGTTTTTATAAAACAGAGTACTACTCAGCCACAAAGAATGAGAAACTAGAGACATTTATAGCTAAACAGATGCACACTGAGGCAACACTCTTAAGTGAAATAGTGTAAATACCAAATAATTTCTCTGGTATGAGAAACTGAACGTATAAATGAGGATCAAAATACATAATAGATGGGGCTGCGGATTTAGCTTAGTGGTGCCATCACCTGACTCGCAAACACAAGGTCCAAAGTGTGATCCCTGGTACCAAAAAAAAAATGTGTGATAATGTGAAGCAGGAAGAAAAGGTCCAAAGGGGAAGGGGAAGTAGAAGGAGTAGAAGGAAAGAAGGAAAAGGATTAAATATGAGAACAGGAAAAAACAGAAACAAAGTCTTTGTAAATAGAGAGGGGAAAGGGGGAAGAGGACAGGGGAATGGAAAAAAAAAAAAAAGTAACAACCAAAATGTATCACGTAAGGGCCGGGGATTTAATTCAGTTGCACCGTGCCTGCCACGTAGATTTTTAACAATGACTTCAACAAATGTTTTTAATTATCTTATTTGTTCCAAATCTTCCAGTAATATTGATGTTATCATTCAAATCTAACACACATCCACTGAACAACTTTGACTAAAAACCCACCTAGGTATGAGCATGGCTCACAGAACAAAGTCTTCATTTCTCACATCCCCCTCTCAATTCAGTGAGCATTTATCAAACAAGCAACCATACTGTGGTAAGTGAAGAGGACACAGACTCATCAGGGCATGATCCCTGCCCCTGGGTAGATCAGAGAAACCCACAGCACCCAGCTCAGTGCTGACAACCTATTATGTGTGCAGTGAACAGAACAATTCTGGATTTCTCTTCAGTTGCTTGCTAAATTGTAGGAGGGAAGATGATTTATTTGGCCTGAAGACCCTTGGGACAAAGGTTCCACAAGGATAAATGTGAAGAATACTTGCACGATGAATGGAGATCGATGGAAATTTTTTTAAACACCCAATCAAAAGTTCTTCTTTAAGAGGAGAAAGCTAAATCAAAATGATAGAAATGCCCAATAAAGCAGATATATAGAAAATCTTCGTGGCACACATTAGCCTGTCACATCCTGAAGACTCTCCATAGCAACCACAATGAGCCCAGCTGTCTGATGAAATAGAAATATGCAACAGAAAAATGTAACAGAAAAGGTACGGGTGAGATAACTATAAACAAATTTATTATTAGAGTCCAACATTTTATCCATCAAGCAGAGGAATTCCATTCTGAGCAATGTCTGGAGTCACAGCACAGAGAGCTATTCCCTGAATAGCAATGATCTGTGCCACTTTTGGTGGATTTCTTTGTATATTGCAATGTCGATTTTGTTGTGAATCCCAGGATTGTGTCTCTGGATGCAACCAAAAGGGACACTCTACAAGAACCCAACTGTCCAAAATAATGGCCAATCAGCTGATAATGTTACTTCAGACACAGCTTAACCTACCAAGAACCTGATAAAATGGGCATTACGGGGAAAGCTGCTTTTCTCCATCCTCAGTGTCTCGTGTCAGGCCTTTATCACTTCTGGATTATTGTAAAAGCCTCAGTCCTGCTCTCCCTTCTAGTCTTGCCTGCCTCAGGGCCATACTAATTTATACTCAGACTTAATCTTTCTAAATTTCAAAGCTTACCATGTTACCCAGCTCAGTGGTTCACAAAGCCTTTGGAATCTCAGGCCTAGCGTAAGCCACTCTTTATAATTTAGCACCTACAGGACATATTCTCAGAAAATTTTTATGTTTAAATAATTTCAAATTTACTGAAATATTCTAAGAATAATAAAAGGAACTCTGAACCAGGCATGATAGTGCACGCCTATAATCCAAGCACTCAGTAGGCTGAGGTGGGAGGATCACAGAGTTTGAGGCCAGCCTGGGCTATACACTGGGACCCTATCTCAAAAAGCAAAAACAAAAGAACTCAACTTTGTTTCCATTTTTTCCTTGTCTCCTATTTTTTTTCTTTTCCCTTCTTTCCTTTCCCCTACCCTTCCAACTTTCTCTAAAATGAAAACAAAGTCTTTGTAAATAGGAAAGAGTGGAAGGGGTGAAGGGACAGCAGGGGTATGGGGAAAAATAAGAACCAAGATGCATCATGTAAGGTACAAGATCCCAATGATGAATGTAACTGTACTGTATACTTTTAAAATACCAATAAACTTAATAAATAATAATAATAATAATTAGAAACACAGAAGTTAAAATACGTTACATTTTGCAAAAATGGACTTGAGATCCAGAGTTCCAGCATACCACTGGTAAGTGTGCTCACATCCCGGGGAGCAGCGGTGTGGACCAGAGTGGCACAGCTGCAGGTGGATCCCAGCCAGGCCCCACCCCAACCCCAGAAGCATGGGCACATGTGCCAAGAAAAGAACTCCACAGGCATGCAAACTTCATCCAGACTCCCACCATACCATCGGCCACTGCGAAGGACCCACCTGGAAAGGAACTACACAGGCACACAAGCAACAGCCACAGACTTGCCCCGATACCCCTGATAAAGGGCTCAAAACAGTAGCCAGAAGCCTACACAGACAAGAGAAACTAGGATACACAGCCCCCAGCTAAAGACCCCCCCCAGATAACAGCTACACACCATCCCAAGTGTGCACAAACCCCAGTCAGAATTCCACCCAGACAACAGGTCAGCTCAGGGATATAGAAGGCCACCATTCTAAACCCAGGAATCGGTGTACTGGGGAGCAGCAGAGTAAAGGCTGCTTGGTGGCTGGCTTGCTTAGAATTGAAGACCACTGCAGTGTAGCTATGATGGGTAGTGTTAGGGTGAGGCTTAGGCCTAGAGCTAGGAATAGATTCAGAATTTCACAACCAGTATACTGGAGTATGGGTTTAAAGGTTAGTGTTAATTGTAGGATTAGAGTCAGGAAAAGTGTGAGATTGCAGTTACCTATTTAGGGTTAGGGGCAAGTTTAGGATTAGGACTAAGGTTGGGGTAAGTCATAGTCTTGGAATTTAACTAGCTGTCTACCACAGTGGGGGGGGTTCATAGTTTGTATCATGATTGGACTTGGCATTAGGGTTAAGAATAGTGTAGTATTTCAAGCTCCTCCATATTGGACCATAGGCATAATGGTTGGGTTTTGGGTTAGGGTTAGGTTTGGGGGTAGGAATATGGATGGAATTGAAGTACCTCCTAATTGGAGTTTGTGTGTGACGTTTAGGGCAAGGATTTGTATGAGGGTGAGGTACAGTGTTGGAATGCATGTTCCTGAGCATTGCAGTGTAGGTATGATGGGTATGAAGGTGGGGTATAGTGTTGAGCACTACACTGTAGCTATGATGGGTAGTGTTTGGGTGGAGGTTAGGGTTAGGATTAGGCATAGAGTTAGGAACAGAGTCAGAGTCTTACCACCTGTGTACTGGAATATGGGTTTGATGGGTAGTGTTAGTGTTAATTTTAGGATGAGGGTTAGGAATGGTTTAGGAATAAAAGTACCTGGGTTAGGGCGCTTGGTAGGGTTAGAGTTTGGGTCAGTGATAGTCTTGGAATTTCATTCAGTACCTGTATATTGGAGGGTGGGTTTCGTAATATCCTTATTTCTAACCTTAGGCATAAGTCTCACCCTAAAGCTAACCCTATAAACCTAACACTACTCATAATAGCTGCACTGCAATGCTCAGGTACTTGGAATTCCACACTGTACCACCCCACCCTCATAAAAATCCTTGCCCTAACCTTCATTCTCACACTCAAATTACATGTCCTTGATTTCCATCCATATCCCCGTCACCAAACCTAACCCTAACCCTCATCCAATACAGTATTCCCCAGTTCCAATGCAGCAGTACTTGAAATCCTACACTATTCTTATCCCTAAGGCCAAATCTAATGCTGACAATAACTATGAAATCCACATTCTGAAACACAGGTAATGAAATTCCAAGACTATCACTGACCCAAACCCTAACCCAGGTACTGACATTCCTAAACCATTCCTAACCCTAATCCTAAAATTAACACTAACACTACCCATCAAACCCATATTCCAGTATACATGTGGTGAAATTCAACTCTATTCCTAACTCTATGCATAATCCTAACCCTAACCTCAACGAAAACACTACCCATCATAGCTACAGTGCAGTGCTCAGGAACATGCATTCCAACACTGTACCTCACCCTCATACAAATCCTTGCCCTAAACGTCACACACAAACTCCAATTAGGAGGTACTTCAATTCCATCCATATTCCTACCCCCAAACCTAACCTTAACCCAAAACCCAACCATTATGCTATGGTCCAATATGGAGGAGCTTGAAATACTACACTATTCTTAACCCTAATACGAAGTCTAATCATGACACAAACTATGAACCCCCCACTGCAACAGACAGCTAGTTAAATTCCAAAACTATGACTTACCCCAACCTTAGCCCTAATTCTAAACTTGCCCCTAACCCTAACCTAGGTGCCTATAAACCCACAGCACGCCTAGCCCTAATCCTACAATTAATGCTGACACCAACCATTAAACCCACACTCCAATACACTGGTAGTGAAATTTTGACTCTATTCCTAGCCCTAGGCCTAAGCCTCACCCTAAAACTAAGCCTAAACCTAACACTACCCATCATAGCTACACTGCAATACTCGGGTACTAGGAATGTCACACTAACTCTCTTTTTAGCTTGTTTACTCACAGGCATGAGGAGCCCAAAACAAGCAGAGGGAATCTTAGCTTCCAGTTCAATGGAGTCATTGTTGTGCTTCCTGTTATAAGCCTTCCCCTACTTTGGAACTAAAACTTCTAGGCCAGCAGAGCACATGAGTGCAGTAACAGGAAGCAGAAACTTTGCTAATGAGTCACCAGGTATAATGGTATGTGATACCATTCTGACTTCCACCCCTTGATTCCTGGACCTGTGAATCCTGGCTGTTATGGCTTGTGTCTACATGTCCCCTCACAGAAAGGCTGGATCTCGAAGTGTGTGATGCTGGGATCAAGGGATCAGTGATAAATGACTGATTGGTTTGGCATAGTTCTGAGAGATAATGGGAAGGCCTCCCTGGGTGTGAGTGCTACCCACCCGGAAGAAATAGAAGGGACAGAAAGAGGACTGCTAGGGTTGCTTGTCATTGCTTGCAGCTTCTTCATGACTTCACTGCCTTCTGCCCACCATAAACTATTTCTCTTCTGCCACGCCACCCTGCCTTGGAGCCAGGCCAACTATGGACTGAAACCTCTACAAACTGTGAGCTACAATAAATCTTTCCTCCTTTCATGTTGGGTGTGAGGTACTGTTTCACCAAGGAGAAAAGTAACTAAGACACTGGGGTGGGTCCTCCCCTCCTCAGTTTGTGGCCTACATGTCAGTCATCACCAACACACCCAGAACTTTACTAATCTCCTAGGCAGTTCTTACTCAACTCTACATATCTCAATTAACAATCACAAGTAACATCCCTTTCAGCATGTATTCCCTATGTAATTTCAGTAATTCCAGAATCTCTACACAGAATCTCTAATTCACTGTCTTTCTGAACTCATATTTCTTACACCGAATGGAGCAGAGAACCCTCATCAGGAATCATGCTATTGATTTTATGTCTACTGAAACTCCAGGGTCTTGGGTATAAAGGATGAAAATAAGCAAAACTAAGTAACTTAAAGAATAGTTATTTGTATTATTTATCCTCTCCTCCTTTTCAGGCTTTGATCTACAGATTGAAGATTAAAGACAAAGAGCTAGCAATCTGACATTTTTTGGTTGCTGCTTCTAGATCCGCCAACAAGCTCAAGGGTGCTTTGAAAATCCTTCAATCATTCATGCATACCCTATATTTGGACTTGTGTCTCCTTCAAAGACTCTGCGTCTTCAACAACCTTATAAAACTGTAAGCTACTCTATTTTCTTCTCACTCATTCTTTGAACCCCTACATTCTTGGCTTCTGCACCATGGCTCCACTGGAGATACCCACATGAAGGTAAATCCTACTCAAGAACCACAGATGAACTTTGGAATCTCCATCAAGGTAGGGCTGTAGCTCAGTGGTAGAGCTCTTGCCTAGCCTATCTGAGGCCCTGGGTTGGATCCCCAGAATTGACAAACTAAACTTCATCCAACTTGACCCTTCTGTGGTATTTAAGATTGATAGTCACTTCTTTCTTGACATTCTTGCCTTTTTCTTGCCACCCCACTCTTAGCTTCTCACCAATATCCTGTTTCCTGCTCTCCCTCCCAGACCACCTCCCCTGCACATAGTTTCAATTTTTTTTTTTTTTATTGGTACCAGGGTTTGAATTCAAGACCTTGTACCTGCAAGGCAGGCACAGTGCCACTATGCTAAATTCAATGAGACAATGTCTTAACTAAATCACTAAATTGCCCAGTCTGGGCTTAAACATGTGATCCTTCTGCCCAACTCTCACTTCAATATGAACACTCTCAAGTGGGAAGGGTAGGAGAAAGGAAATCAGGGCCAAGAAAAATATGAGAAAAGGAAAAAATGGAAACAAAGTCTTTTGTAAATAGGGGAGGGTGGAGGGAGCGAAGGGAGGGAAAGGGTATGGGGAAAAAATGAGAACCAAGATCTGTCATGTAAGAGTACAAGATCCCAAAGATGAATGTAACTGTACTGTATACTTAATAAGTACCAATAAACTCAATAAGATTTTTTTAAATGTACACATTATGGTAGTAGAAAGGGAAATATGAACACTCTCTGTAGGAGTACTTCTTTGTACAGCTCTCCTGAAAAGTAAGCTTACTTCCTCTTTCATTCTCAAAGATGTTCTGTGTGACATGTGAGGCACTGGTCATCTAACCTACAAATTCTCCCAACCCAGAAGCCTGGAAGGTCCTCACAGACAAAAGCCACGTCTTTGTCCTCTTTGTACCCTTATCAACATACACCAGCTCCCAGCACAGTACCCCAACAACACAATGCTCTCCAGTAGATGTTTCTATAGTGAATGATGAATCCGTAACCAAAGATGATATAAACTGTATTTTTAAATATACACACAAAATATTATGGTAATTTTATTTAGAAGTATACTTCTATGGCAGCCAGTTTCAGTTCTCAAAGTCTATAAAATGTAACAAAATACTTCTGTCAAAGGAGCCAAGGTAACCTTAAAGCTAAGACCACTTCAGGCCATATGACGAGCATCTCTTGTCCCTTTCACGGGTATAAGGCAAGTTTTATTATTTGTCTCTAGAAAGGGAAGGTACCTACACAACATGGGTCACCCTAAGAATAAGCCAAACAAATAACAGAACTATTAGTACAAGATGATACAGCTAAGGAATTTAATTATGAGAAGACATTATTTAAGGAAGACCACACTAGTACAGGAGGTAAGTTTGGCAACTTCAAAGAAAAAAAAGAAGCGGAAAATGGGGAGAGATCTTAACTGAGAAAGATCCTTCTATTCCTTAGAGAAATCCCTCTCAACTCCACATATAAAGCTGGACAAGGGCAAAGCCAAGCATTAACTTCCCAAATACCTACCACACATAATTCACCATCTCCAAGTAAGCACAGCTCTAGAACTAAGAAATACATTTAATTTCAAGGGCAAGATCTGTACATAACCCATGGTTTACAGATCTACAGTAACTTTTGTTTTTGAAAGTCTTTTAAATTTCTCTGCCTAGCTCAGCTTTAGAAGCCTGTAAGCCCGGGATTTAGCTCAGTGGTTCCACCGCCTGCCTTCTAAGCACAAGTACCCAAGCTCAATCCCCCATACCAAAAAAAAAAGTCTGTAAAAATGTGGCTATGCAAAATAAGGACAACTCACGAACAAGGACGGGAATAATATTTTCAATTAATAAGTCAATTTTCCTTATCAAAAAAAGAAAAGTACAGGGAGCAAGTGGTGCAAAACTCTACTCTCAGATGCTTGGGAGAGAGGCTGAGGCAGGAAAAGCACTTGAGCCCTAAATTTAGGACCAGCAAGGCAAACAGCAAAATCCTGGCTCCTAATATGAAAATTTTTTAATTAAAAAGAGAAATTACTCTAGGTTTCAGAGGTACAGATGGAAGGAGCTGAAAGAGGCAAAGCCTTAGAGAAAATAATGACATACCCTGCAACCTATTTCATGAACTATTTCTTACTTTGCCTATCTAACCAGATGCTTGTCTTTAATTGCCAACACCCATAATAATAACTGACTGGAGAGAAATATGAAATGAATGGTCATTCACTACCATTTCAGTATTCCTCTTTTTTCTGTGTTGAGTCAGGCACCAACACACCCTATGGCAAAAAACATCCCTGAAGATACAAAATTGCAGAAATGACAAAAGAGCAAGAAAAAATTTTAAAAGGTTCCCAAAACAGCATAAAGAGGAAAATAGAGATTAAACAGTCATTAGTTGGAAATTAAACAGGCATTTTTTTATACCACCACATTTTTACCTGATTTTTTGAGATGGTTGAGCTAGATATAGAAATGAAACTTTCTGAGAGAACCATGTAGATAAGAATTTGTCAAATAATATTTGTTATGTTTTAAAGGGCCCTATAAGAAAATAGCTCTACATACCCCAAAACACCAAACTTTGATATGACTCCTACTCTATCAGAGGCTAAAGGAAAAAAAAAAAAAAAACAATTCAGAGACTTCGATCCCTATGTGTTAGTATTCGAAAATAAAATGTTCCTTGGATGGGCTTTTGGCTCCGTGCTGCCACACCTGCCTTGCAAGCACAAAATCCCTAGAAAATAAAATGTTTTCATCTGTGTCCAGTCCAACAAACTCAACTCTTAATAAATGACACAGGTTATCAAGCATCAACATTTTCTCAATTGATAATGAAAGGGCTGCTGAAAAGTACCACAGTTCTCTCTCTCCAGCTCAGCACTGGAGTGAAGCCAAAAGACCTTAGACAGTGACTGGCTACACAGAATCCACACAATATAAGTCTGCTTTCCAGATACCACAAGGAAAACTAGTTCTTCAACCTCACAGTGCTGTCTTTTTATATTATTATTATTTTCATTATTATTATTATAAATACAATCTACAGCCCTACTATGAGAGAACACGAGAATCTATTCTGGTCAGAATTCAAGGTACTGTGCTAGGTACACCTTTCTATTTAAGTTTTTGCCTTAGTGACTCAAAGGATGAAATATATTTGGGCATTTTTTTTTTCAATCTAGAGAGCAACCAAATTATGAGAAGGAAATGTAAATGAAGTTAACTTTTGTGGTTTGAGCATATAATTACATTCTTTGTTAGGAATGCAGGTAGACAAGAATCTCATTAAATATTTGCTGCTCTATTTGCCCCTGATATGCATGACTCTGATGGCATAATCTACAATGCACAATATTTAAAACCACATTATACTGCAGAAAATGATAATGTCCTAGAGCAAAAGGTATCTTAAGCAGTTTATCTGATCTAACCTTCTGCGTCCAACACTAAACTAGTTAGAAAATGTTCATTAAAATGGTATCACTTTCCTTATTAAATTTATAATTCTGAGAACAAAGTGAGCAATTAAGCAGAATAAAAGGGGGATAAGAAATATAGGAGGGTGAAGAAATTGGAATAAAAAATCTAAGCATATGAAGTTACACCTTACCTGGTTTTCCAAAACCAACTACTAACAGTTTCTCTCTCTCCTAACCAGTAAATTGTGCTATTTATTTCTTTGTAAGCAAAGGGAGACAGAGGGGTGCCTGGATACTACTTTTTAGGAACATTCAGTGATACTTAACAGCAAGAAGCAACAAAACACCAGTAGAAATGCATTTCATTCGTTCAGCATTTGCAAATATATTCTTCAAAAATTAAATGCCATGTAAGTGAAAATATATGTACTTGTATTAAATATGCTAAATTTTCACTTGACACAAAATTCTACCTTAATGCTTTCTGAAACAGAAATGCTGGGAATGAAATAACCTCTCGGGGTGGCCCTGATCGAGCATTACGAAGTGACCCCATGAACTCGCGCTGGTGTCCATGGGGCTGTCTGCCCTATCGTGACTAGCATTTTCACCTACTGACTTTGATGGTTTCCTTTCCCTGCTTCTCTTTTGTCGCTGTTTTGCCAGTTGTTGCTCCTTCTACTGTCACTATGCCCGTTACCTGCCTGCCCTACTCTAAAGGCTGTCCCAAATTTACAGCCTCCACCAATCTTCCCGGCTACTCCCTTCAACCCAAAACCCCCTTCTTCCTCAACACCAAACGTGCTGATCTGTCAATCTGGTAGTTGAAAATATGTATTTAGGTGTAATTAATTTGCATTTTTCTTATAAGTGGGCTAAGCATCTTTTTAAAAAGGTTAAGAGCGGATGCATTTCATTTTCTGTGAATAATCTGTTAAAAATGGGCAAAGGCTATGAGCAAAGTCAAAATTAATTGTATATTAGATATCAGTCTTCATATACAGTCCTCAATCCATCCACCTATGCAACTCATATTTGACTTTTGGCTTTCGTTATGGCAGGTCTTCATACGCAAAAATTCTTAATTTTTATATAATCAAATTTAATAGTCTGACAGGATTATGTGTCATATTTAAAGTACCTTCCCTATGCTGCCATTAGAAATGAGTTTATGGCTGGGCCTGGTGGCACACGCCTGCAATCCCAGCACTCAGGAGGCTGAGGCAGGAGGATTGCTGTGAGTTCAAGACCAGCCTGGGCTACACAGTGAGTTCCGGGTAAGTCTCAACTACATAGTGAGACCTTGTCTCAAAAAAAAACCAAAAAAAAAAAGAAAAGAAAAGAGTTTATCCATGATTTATTCTAATACCTTCTTGCGGGGAGTATTGGGGATCAAACCCCACGGGGGCTGAGCTACATCTCTAGCTCTTTACAGTTTTTTGAGAAGGGGTTTGCCCAGACTGGCCTCAAACTTGCCTCAGCCTCCCAAGGAGCTGTGATTACAGGCATGCAGCAATACACCTGGCTTTGGGTTCCTTTGTATTTACATTAAACTTTTCGACACAAATGTTATCTTACTGTACTGTATAATGTTTGAATTCCACTTTTTTTTCCCTAGATGACAACTCCACTTGGGCAAATACCATTTTACTGACAAATCCGTCTTTTCTCCTACTGGTCTGAAAGGTTCTGCGGTGTTGTGTGTTTTTTTCTTATGTCTCGATCCTCTGATGCTCAGACTTTCTGGAAAATGGCATTCAGGTAAATTAGAATTAAAGAGTACTTTAAATTTAAGCCATCGCTCACACTTCCCTAAACTGTAAGAATTTGGGTTGGTTATGAGCTCTGCAGGAGCAGTACTGGAAACCATGTACAGTACTCCTACACAACTGGCATACTTACTACTTAGTAAATGTCCACAGAAAGAAGAATGAGCTGCATTTGTTTAAACCTAAGCACATATTTCAATCCCTCAGGATTTCTAAGAACACTCTGACAAGATTCCCAACATACCACAGACCCTTCTTTTTTGTCCAAAGCCCTACAGTTTAGCCCACATCTAGAAACTTCACTAGAGTCAATGAAACCGCAATTCAACTACTTACAACCACTATGGAAAATCATTTGACAACTACAAAATTAAGCATAAATCACACAGCTGACAATTCTACTCCTACATATTTATCCAAGTGAAAGTATTGCACACTAACATGTGATGTTATAGAGTTCTCAGGAACTCTATAATACCCTAAAACTGGAATAAGATACATGCAACAACACAGGTGAATTTCAAAATCATTGTATTATATAAGAAGAGACACAAAAGAATACTGTATACTGGGCTGGGGACTTAGCTCAGTGGTTCTGCCACATGCCTCGCAAGCATAAAGTCCCAAGTTCAATCCTGGTACCAAAAAAAAGAATACTGTATAATTCAACTTGTATTCAATTTGTATATAATCCAGGAATTGGCAAACTGACCATGAGAACAGAAGTCAAAATGTGGTTATCTGGGGAGGAGTAAAAGGGGAAAAGAGAGCCTTTTGAGAGTGGAGGTGACATTTTAATATCAGTAATTTTCAAACTATGGTCCCTGAACTAGCAGCAGCTGGCCACCGTTAGATATGAAAATTCTGTCTCCACTCTAGATTCACTACATCTGAAACTAGCAGTGGGCACAGCCATTTGTGGTTTATCAGGCCACCCAGGCGTACGTGACACATGCTCAAGATTGAGACCAGCTATTCTGTAATTGGTCTGTAGAGGTGATCGCACAGGTGTACATACACTGTTAACACTCATCAGGTTGTTTGCTTTGATCTGAGCATTTTATGATGAAATTAATACCTCAGTTTTTAAATACTCTACGCCAAATATGTCTTTTCTACCTGTTTTCCTTAAATTTTGGATAGAATTTTTAAATACTATCTTTAAGCTAAATCTGTCTTTTCTGCCAGTTTTCCTTACCTTGATAAATGGCAAAATACCCACCTGAAGCTGGAGTAAAAACACTTCCGCCTCCGTGTTTCCTTTCCTTTGTTCTAGACTTCAGTTGCCACACCTGGCAGATTTACCCTGAAGGGTCTCTCCCCTTTAGCGCTTCCCCTCCACATCTAATCTTCTAGCCTCACTTCTTCAATCCATCACTGGATGCTTGTTTTTACCTACAGAACAGACTCATCATTGCCCCTCCAGGCCTTTTCTGAACTGCCACGGCTGCTTCTCCGTGTCACGGGTCACCTCCCTGTCTTTTGCTACCTGCTCCCATCCCCGCCTTTTTTTTTTAACTCTGGGGATTGAACTTGGGGAGCACTCAACTAGATCCTGGCCCTTTTTACTTTATTTTGGGTCAAACACGGCATCCTCCTGCCTCCACTTCTAAATTCTGAGATTACAGGCATGTGTCACTATGTCTCTCTTTTTATTTCCACTTTTTAAAATGTTATTGGTACATTTTAGCTATACATAACAACATTCATCATATGGAATGTGAATCTGTACATGACACATCTTTTCTCAATTCCCTTCCCCCCTTCAACCCCTATTCCCCTCATTTACTAAAGCTTTGTTTCCACTTTTTCCTATTTTTTCCTATTCCCTTCCATCTGCCTAGTTCCTCTTCCCAGTTGAACATTTTCTTCCTTTTTCACAATATTATACATTTCAGTCCTTATTTACACTTTGGGTTTCTCACCCAAAACTGCAATATTTGAACATGTGTCTGACTTATTTCACTTAATACGGTCTCAAGGTGCACCCAATTACCTAGAATTGTCTCACATTTGTCCTTTTTATGGCAGAGTAGTGCTCCATTGTATATCAGTACAGCATTTTCTTTATCCATTCATTGATTGATGGACATTTAGGCTACTTTCAAGATTTAACTATTATGGGGCTGGGGACTCTGCTCTTGGCACTGCTCCTGCCTCAAAAGCTTGATCCCCAGCACAAAAAAGTATTTTCTTTTGGGAAGATACCAAGAAAAGGAATAGCTGGGTCAAATGAAACCTCTAGTTTTAGTTTTGTTTTTTTCTTTTTGGGGTACTGGGGATTGAACTCAGGACTTTGCATTTGCCAGGCAGACATGGTGCCACTGAGCTAAATCCCCAGCCCATAGTTTTAGTTTTTTCTACTTCATCTGAGAAGTGTCTATTCATTTCAGATGCCCATTTTTTAATCAGGTCTTTAAATCTGGGGGTCTGCCTTTTTAATTTTATATATTATACATTTATCAGTCTTTTGTCTGAGCAACAGCTGGCAAAAAATTTTTTTCATTTCCTTTTTTTACTCTGTTGGTGTTTTGGGTTTTTTGGGTACCAGGGACTAAACCCAGACCCTGCTGCACCTGCACGGCAAGCAGCAGGCGGAGCCACTGAGCCCAAACTTTGGCCCATGTTGGTGGTTTCTTTTGCTGTGCACAGGTTTTCATTTTTATTTTTTATTTCATTTTGTGAGCTTTATTTATTTTTCATTAAGTTTGTTGGTACATTTTAGGTATATAATACAGATACATTCACCATTGGGATGCAGAAGCTTTTTAATAAGATATCAGGCCCAGGATTTAGCTCAGTGGTTTTGCCACCTGCCTCACAAGTGCAAGGTCCCAAGTTTGATCCCTGGTACCAAAAATAAATAATAGAAAGGAAAAGGAAGAACAAAAAAAAAAGATGAGATCTCAATTGTTGATTCTTTTGGGCTATTTCCCAGGTGATCCAGGGTTTATTAAGTCTTTGCCTATACCTATGTCTTCAAGAGTCCTACATATTCTGTCTTCCAGGAGATTTCATGTTTGTTTTAATATTTAGATCTTTGATCTATTTCATTTTTAGTTTAATGCATGGTGAGAGATATGAGTTTAGTTTTAGTCTTTAGCGCATGGAAAGCCAGTTTTTCCAGTGCCACTTATTAAAGAGACTTTTTTCCAATGAACCTGTTTGGCCCCTTTGTCAAAGATAAGGCAGTGGAGTGTCTGGAGTTGTTTCTGCATCTTCTAGTCTGTTCCATTGACCTTTAGGATCCTTCCAGAGATTCTAAAACATCTTTGGTAAGTCAATAGGTAAACAATGTTAATGGTGCTTTGATTCACATTTCTTTAATTGGTAGTAAAATGGAAGTTTTTGTTGTTGTTGTTCTTTTGGTAATTTCTATTGTTTGATCTGCCGTTTCATGCCTTTTATATGTTGCCATGTTTGTTTTCATTTTGTTTTTTGTGGTACCAGGGATTGAACTGAGGACCTTGTGCTCGTGAGGCAGGTGCAGTACCACTGAGCTAAATCCCCAAGCCCAGTTGCCAAGTTTTTCTATTGGATTATCTTGCTCTTTTTTTTTTTTTTAAGAGAATCTTATTATTTAAAAAATGGGTTTTTTTTTAAGACAGGATCTCACTATGCAGTTCAGACTGACCTTGAACCCACTATGCAGCCCAGGCCAGCCTTGAACTCCCAGTGATCCTGCTGCCTCAGCTTTCTGAGTTCTGCGATTACAGGCACATACCACCACACCCAGTTTGTTTGATTCCACAAATGTCAAATTTTATTTTCCAAAACTAGTAGTACATCTGGACTTTGGGGAAGTTCCTTCTCAAAGATGCTAACAAGTCTATGCAGCTACTGGAAACAAATTTTAACTGGATTGTGGACACACCACTGACCAGCCCAAAAAGGGAAAAGGAACTAAAATGAACCCACAAATCCCTCCTCAACATGACTACTCTCTCCTATCTCACACCCCTCCTAAAAAGACTGACAAGAAGGTGGAAATGCACACAGCTCCAGGAGCTGTAAGACTCAATGCCAAGCTATAAAGGTCAAGGCAAAACCAGGTGAGAGAAAGTAATAAAGATGACTATCTGGGGCCATGAATATGCACAGACTGGCTTCCACAGAGGTCAACACTCCACACACTTGCCTCCCACACAAGGATTTACTCCACCAGTGTTTACTTAGCCTTTCTTTATTTCTACAAAGTTGTAGTGAAAGTTGGCTATGTATCTGTTCTGGTGTGCACAAAAGTAACAGGGCCATGGTCTCTTCTGTCAAGATATTTAAAAGTAGCTTGGCCAGAGGAGATGACACATGCCTGTTACCGAGGATCCCACGAGTTCGAGGCCAGCCTGGGCTACATAGTGAGTTCAAGACCAGCCTGCGCTACTGATCCAGAACCTGTCTCAAACAAAACAAAAAGCAGCTCTTCCAGCGGGTGTGGTGGCACACAATTGCAACTCCAAGACCAGCCTAAACCACATAGTGATACCCTGCCACAGCAAAATACAAAAACAAAACAAAACCTCCTCAAGAGACAATTATGAGCACAGAAGGATCAGACAGAATAAAAACTGTAAATAGCCCTCACACAGGAGTGGAGAGGACAAAGGATAAAGGGACATCCAGCCTCAGGGAGGCTCCACTGAGAAAGCAGCACTGAACTGAGATCTGATGCACAAGGTGGCCAAGTGCTGGGCTAAGACTGCAAACAACCCCGCAAAAAGGTAACGTGCAAGGAACGGAGAACTGGAGCTTTTAAATTCTTGGACTGTGGAGTCCCAATTGGGAAGTGGTAGAATAGGGATGGAAGAACCAGCCAGACTTAAATCACAGAAGGCCTCAGCAAATAACCTATGGTCAGTGGTCCACCAGTAGAGCAGTTGAAAGCCCTAGCACCAGGGTCATCCTGGTTGCCTTCATGGCAGTGGGGAGGCCAGAGGGAACGAAGGCTGGACAAAAGACCTCTACCTCTTTTCAAAAAAGCTTAGAAACGTAAAAGGAAAAGACAAGTTGCTGTGCCAGGTAGGGTTGCTCAGACGAGCTTCTGGGTTTCTCCGGTGCTATGGGGTTCTAGACCCTGGGCTGACTCCTGGCTTCCACCTTTCCGTGCCTCGGGCTAGGCCAGTCCCTTTACACTACACTGCTCATACAGGATCACAGCCTCAGTAGGAAAACATGAATTCTGCTGTGAACAATTAGTCTGCGGCGTCAGGGCCGCGGAGACTACGGAGCTCCGCCGGGGAGAACCCGGGAACCAACTCGACACTGTGTGAGGGCCACGTCCACTGCACCTAACTTTTTCCTCGGCTCAGACTACGGATGCCGCTCCAGTACCACATTTGTGTCCATGCTATGGGCCACCAGGCCTCACCTGAGCATTCACGAAGGTCGCTTCTCAGTTTCAAGCTTTCTCCGGAACTCCAGCCAGTCTCCGGGAAGGTCTTGGACCCAAGCCAACCCGGCCTATGTCTAACTCTTTTACTTCTTTTTTAAAAAAGCTCCTGACTCCATTCTATATAGAGCATAAAGCCTTCTCTCTTTAGTGGGCAACCAAAACCCTTTAGCAACCTGGTCTCAGCCCATCATACCCAGTCCCCTCACAATTAAGACTGCACTGACACCTTGCAGAGTCGAGGTTTTCCTAATGTGCTACCCCCAGAACACTTCCTTGCCCAGTGTAACCCTAACTGCTCTTTAAAATCCAATTGAAATATTACTCCTTTCATAGGCAGAGTGAATGGCTCCCTTCCCCACGTTTACATTTTCCTAGAACTAAGTAAATGCTTATCTATCTAAACTGCACTTTTCATGCAAATTGCCATCTTCCAGGACCTGAACACTTAATAGTTGCAGGTAGTCCCTAAATATCACTCCCCTGCTTATGATCTTTCAGTACGCCCCTATTACCTACTACATAAAGTTCAAGTTTTTTACCAGCAAGTCCAATACATGTCCATCTTCAGGCCCCTTAATGCCTCTGAAACTTTCCGCACCACTCCCTCTACATTATCCATAGCCACAGGCCTCAAAGACATTAGCTATGCCCCCACCCACCTGTGACACCCTCCTTTTCCCCTCTCTGCTCCTCTCTATCTCACACTCTGATTTCAGAGTGCCAGGAGTCAAACCTATAACATACCAGTAATAGGTCTCCAGGTCCAAGGACTAGGCATATGCAACAAATAAGGTCAAAAGCCAGAGAAACTGAAATGAGAGCAAGAAACAGCAGAATTGTCTTTCTCAGAAAATGCTGCAGAAACTACTATGAGTGAGACACAGTGTGCGCCCTGGAGAAGCTTAGTGCAATAGTGAACTGAAAGAAACAAGTGTGTATGACAACAATGCGCTATAACATATGCACATCGAAGACACACAGAGGCACATCTTCAAGCAAATGAAAGGCATGCCAATGTAAGATTTAACCAAAGAGCAAAGAGATCACTAGGCGGAGGATTCTGCTAAATTCCAAGGATAACATACTCTAGTATCTTAGCTACTAAGCTCTGGTTGAATGATTTGCCCTTGGGCCAGTCATTTAACCTTCAAAGCCTCAACTGCCTCATTATAAAATAAGACCTTGCTCAGAATTAGAGGTTCTTTTAGCAATAAAATACTCAAATTAACAAATTAACAAAAATCACAATCTTAGAAATGAAATGTATAGACTTTTTAAACACAGGTGTGGAAGGGTGACTTTGGATATCCAACTGTGAGGGAAAATCAAATCAACAGATGGAATTTTTATAAGTCATGTCTGTGAATGTGACGTTGAATTTTAAAACTCTGAGAATTGCAGCTTATAATGGAACTGCTGACACAATCTCAACCACAGCAGCAGACACAGCACCAAAACCAGGTTGTTATGGCAACTAGAACACTTGGGGGGTTAAGAGAGAAAGAGGATCTCTGTGTCAAATCTTGCTGCCACTTCCATTAGAAATATTAAAAATGTTTAGATATAATCTCAGAACTACTCCTTTGGGATAAATTAAAACAAAATGGGCTTAAACATAAAAATAAAACTTACTCTTTTGGAAGACTTCCAAGAACATCTACCTAATATATGCCACCAACCTAAGCGTGGCTGGTCTTGCCCCACCACCACCACCACTGGGGATGGAACTCGGGTCCTGGTGCTTGCAAGGCAGATGGTGGCACCATTGAGCTAAATCCCCGGCCTCCATCTTGCTTTTGACCTGCTGACCTCCCCAAGTCAAACTAGCTATTCTCCCTTCCACAAGCCCCACCTTACCATCTACTTCAGAGGTGCCTAGGTGGCTATCACCTAACTATGGTACTGTTCCTTTATAGGGCTGTCATCTCTGCTCCATATCAGCTGCTTAGGGAAAGAGTCCATCCCTAGTCACCTTCCTACATCCACAACCTAGGACTAGAGTATTTAGGTGATAAGACTGTTCAGTTGAGGACTACCTTACAAATCAACTTATAAACATGAAATCACTCCACAGAAATGACCCTTTTGCCTTATCAAATATATCTCCTATAAAACATGTTTCATTTCTATTATGCCTAATAATCTTGCTATGGAAGAAATTTAGAAGTAAATGACACATATCATGGAAAACCTGGATTCCAATTCCTGGGGTTTAACATACTTACTGTGAACAAAAATGCAAGGTCTGGGTGAAGGCTAAGCTCTCAGATGCTTAGCATTCTCATCTAGACAATGAGGTGTCCAATCATCTATCTGAGCAGTATCCTTCTTGCCTATGAGCCAGGAAGACTAAGAAAAACTTTTACATTAAACAAAAACAGTGCCTCAAAAACCACTCTGGTGGTTCCCAGTGTCAGGGTGAGGTGGACCTGTAGGAGATAACCAAGGTCAGAGAGCCAAGTTCAAACTGCCAGGAGGCACCTAGAGTTTGTTGTGGGCTAAACAACTTGTGTTCCAACCTCACAGTCAGAAATGAGGAGCAGGCTGAACTTCAGTGAGGCTGAAAGGGCAAGCCTGCTGGGATTATCAACAAACCAGCATTAATTCTTCTGCTGGCTTGCTGGGATCCATCTACACAGATCTGGAATCCGCCTGCCCCTCTGTCTGCCAGGGACAGCAGAGATATGCCTTGAAGTAGACATTTTTCCTTTTCTTCCTTTCTTTGCTTTTTTTCCTTTTCTTGATTGACTGCTCTTATTTTTTTATGGGTGTAAAACATTGTTAAGTTTTTTGTTGTTGTTGTGTTGTTTTTGTTTGTTTCTTCCTCCCTTCTTTCCCTCCTGTCTTCTTCACCATTTTGCCAAAGTTTGCATATTTTTCCTTGGTCAGACAGATTTGCTTCTTTTTCTTTTTCTATTTCTCTATTTTTTCCCCTAATCCATTTTAAATTTTTCTCCCTTGAGGGTTAAATTGTCATATTGAAGGGATATTTACTGTATAGAATTTTCTAGTTTGTTCCAGATTTTGTTATATAACTACAAATCTTTTTCATATGGTTAAAGATGGCAAATTATAGCCACCATAGTTCGTCATTCTCTAGGCTATGCTCCATGCTACTATTATTATTGATTGTACTACTTTAGCCAAGGTGACATTGTTCTAATCAGTTCCTCCTCCTCCTGTGCTAAGACAGATTGCCTGAGGGTTATAAACAATCCTATAAGGCCAGTGCCAAAGAACCAGGGACTAGGCCAAATAAGCAGCAACTTCTCATCACCAATAAATTGAGCTCACTTTGGGTATTTTTGTTTGTTTTGGTACCAGGGACCTTGTGCTTGCAAGGCAGGCGGCAGCTCCACTGAGCTCCACTGAACTAAATTCCCGGCCCCTCATCCCCAATAATAAATTGAAAAGATAAGATCTTACAGCAGTAACAAAAGCCAAAAGCCAACTACACTGGAAGACATCTCTGAGAAAGTCATTTCCTAAAGGTTCTCAATACTAGCAATAAAGCTATCTACCATAAACAACTACCAACAAGCCATCAACACAGAAATTAAACTAAAAAAAAAAAATACAAAATGAGAGAACAAGATGCAACCCCAGACTTCTAGTTCACCAAAGGTAAACCCAAGAGGCAATGAGATGGAAAATATTAAAAAGCCATCCACCCGGATTCTCTGAAGCAGAAACAGTAGAAGTTATAAAGCAGATAAATAAGGCTCTAAAAAAATCAAATTAGAAATAATTTTTCAGAAAACTAGAGAGAGTGATCATAATGAAGGACATGGTTAGTGAATCTAGAGTAGATAAAGATTTTAAACATTGAGGAGCTTAGGAAAATTATGGAAACCATTAATATCTAACATAGGAAAAAATTTGAATACACAATATAGATTCAAACAGATATCCAAAATATTAAAATGTCTATTAAAAATATATGTGTTAGAATCAATCAATCTGAGTACAATATATGAGATCTAGAAGATAGGTAGGTTTATGGTTGGCAAACATGAAAAGCAAAATTTCTTAATAGCAAGTGACTATGAAAAATCAATCCAAAGGCTTCTAGATGATGCAAAGAATAAGATTGATCGGAGTCAACGGAAAAACGGGAGATAGAGTAAATGGAATAAAAAATGCGTTCACAGAAATAATGGCAGAAAACTTTTTGAGCATGGAAAAGAATATCACATACAGATAAACAAGGCATATGGAATTCCAATTAGACATGACAAAAATATATATACATCAAAGTATATATAGTAATCACGATTCCAGAAATTGAACACAAGAACATAATATTAAAAGCTATTAGATGGATAGGGGATTTAGATCTATGGCACCACATCTGCATTGCAAACACAAGGTCCTGAGTTCAATCTATCATACCAAGAAGTGGGAAGAAAAAAGCTAATAGAGAAAAAAAAATCACCTATAAGGGAAAGCCCATCAGAATCATAGTAGACTTCTCAACACAAACCCGTAAGTCAAAAAGAGCTTGGAGTGAAATATTTCAAGCCCTAAAAGAACCCCCAATTCAGAATGATGTACCCTGTAAAACTTTCAAAAATGATAGAGAAATAAGATATTTCCATGATAAAAAAAAAAAAAACTAAAGAAATTCATGACCACCAAACCAGCACTCCACAATGTTCTGCAGGACATTCTAGAAAGAGATAATAAAGATTAGCTCCATAAATCTCAACAGAATGAAGCCACTAGGCAAAGCAAGCAATTAAAGGGGAAAGAAAAAGAACCAACAACAGGAAAATAACATGACAAGGATAAGTAAATACTTGTCAGTTATAACCATCAATGTTAATGGTGTCAATTCACTAATCAAAAGAAAACAGACTGGGAATAAACAAAATCCAACAATATTCTGCATATAAGAAACAAATTTAACTCAAAATTTACAGACAGAGTCAAAATATGAAAAATAATACATCATGTGACAGTAACCAGAAAGACGCAGGAGTAGCTACTCTATTGCCCACAAAGTAGATTTCAAGCCAAGACTGATTAAAAGAGACAAAGAGGGCTGGGGATTTAATGCAGTGGTTCAGCCGCCTGCCTTGTAGGTGCAAGGACCAGAGTTCAATCCCCAGTACCAAAAAAAAAAAAAACAACAAGAGACAAAGAGGTCACTCCATACTGAAGGGAACAATCCAAGAGGAAGAGATATCAAAAATATATATGCACCAAATACCTAGCAACCAACTATATAAAACAAATATTAACAGACATAAAAAAATCAAATAAGCACTAACACAATCATAATGGGGGACCTCAATACCCCCACTGTCAGAAACAGAAAAACTAGACAAAAAAAAAAAAAATCAACAAAGAAATATCAGAACTGAACCAAACCTTTAAACAAATGGACTTAGATGTCCACAGGGTGTTCCACCCCACAACATCAGAACATTCTTCTCACCTGTACCTGGAACATTGTCTACATACTGTCTCCAAGAACATGCTTAAGTAAATAAATGCAAAGGATTTCAATTTTCCCACATATAATATCAGCTAATAGTGTAATGAAATTATAAATCAATGGCAAAATAAACCACAAAAACTGCATAAACACATGGAAATTAAATAACCCCGTCTGGAACAACCAATGGTCACAGATGAAATTAAATAAAAAATTGGAAAGTTTCTACAATTAAACAACAATGCCAATACAATATACCAGAACTTATGGGTCTCAATGAAAACAGTCCTATGAGGGAAATTTACAGCGGTGAATTCCCGTATCAGAAAATTTACAGCAGTAAATTCCTCTATCAGAACTCCATAGAGTGAGTTCAAATAAACAACCTAATGCTGAACCTCAAGCTTCAAGAAAAGTTAAGCCCAAAGCTTGTGTGAAGGAGGAAATTATAAAGATCTGAGCAGAAATTAATGCAACCCAGTCTAAGAAAATGAAAAGAATCCAAGAGTCAGTTCTTTGAAAGATTAAGTAAAATTGACAAACCCTTAGCCAACCTTGTCCAAAAACAAGACTCAAATCTATACAATTAGGAATGAAAAGGGTGAAATCACCAACAAATCCTGCAGATATCCAGAATATCAATACCTATTTCAAGAACCTGCATTCTAGTAAGATGGAAAGCACAGGAAAAAATGGAAAGATTCCTAGATACACATGAATTACCAAAGCTGATCAAGATATGGAAATTCTAAATAATCCAGTATCAGTCAATGAAATAGAAGTAATTAAAAATCTTCCAACAAAGAAAATCCCAGGCCCTGATGGATTCACTGCTGAATTCTACAAGAAATTCAGAAAAGACCTAAGGCCACTACTCCTAAAACTCTTTAATGAAATCAAAAGGGAAGCAATACTCCTAAATTCATTCCTGGAGGCAAGAATTGCCCTGATAACAAAACCACAGAAGGATCCAACCAAAAAAATAACTACAGGCTGATCTCCTTAATGAACATAGATGTAAAAATATCCTCAATAAGAAACTGGCAGACAAGGGGAAAAAATGAGAACCAAGACATGTCAGGTAAAGGTACAAGATCCCAATAATGAATGTAACTGTACTGTATACCTAAAATGTATCAATAAACTCAATGAGAAAAAAAAAAGACACTGGCAAACAGAATGCAGCAAATCAACAAGAAGATTTTACACCATGATCCAGTAGGATTCATCCCAGGGATGCAAGGATGGTTCAATGTACACAATAACCATATTAACAGAGCCAAGGACAAAAACCACATGGTCACCTTTATACAGAAAAAAACCCTTGACAAAGTGCAACAGTCTTTCATGATTAAAATCTCACAAACTGGAATAGAGGGCCTTTATCTCAATCTGATAAAAGCCATCTATGACAAACCTACAACAAACGTCATACTAAAGGGTCAAAAACTGAAAGCTTTCACTCTAAAATCAGGAACAAGACAAGGATGTCCACTATCACCACTTTTACTCAAGAGAATTCTGGAAATATTGATCGCCCAAGCGCCGGGAGGTAGGCCGGGTCCCGATCCACCATGGGAAGGAGAACCCCGCCTGTTCCCAATCCAGCAGCCATCACTCAAGCGCCGGGAAGGTAGCCGTGCGGGCGCCCCTGAACCTCCGTAATCCCCCCGCCCCCCCACTTTCAGACCTCCTGACTGTGCTAGTCTTTGGACCCATTCTGCAAAGACAGAGGTGGTCATCAAGGGTATTTTTCTGAGTTCCCAACTTTGAACATCTTTAAAGAAAGGGCGTGGGAAACCTGTAATAGAACATTGCGGAGTTCAACCATTCAGAAGGATGGGGAACTCAATCTGGGCCTTGCAGCCCGAGGTCAGTCAGCGTCATGGGGTTCAGCAATCAGCTAACTGAGATCAGGGGTCTTGCATCCTCGCTCTGTCTGAGCCATTAAGTGGTAAATATACTATATTGAAAAGTTTGTTCACTGCAGACATGTTCTGGACTGCTTCTTGATTTCAATTTAATTCAAATGATTTAAGGGCAATAGACTAGTGACTACCACAGGGGGTCAGTGTCCAAGTTGTGCTTGATCTCAATGTGTTGCTGATTGTGTCAGTTGGGGTAAAGCATTGCCGTTGATTTGATGAGCTGTTTTCTCTGATGTTATGAAGATGAGAATGTCTGTGGGTCGTTAGAGACACAGAAGCTAGGGTGCAACTATATCAGGAAGATTTGGGTGATAATTCAGAGATTAGACCAAGGACAGTCTGACAACAAAAATTAAAATGAGAAAGCACTTAAGCAAGACACAAGGACAGACTTCCAGTTCACCAATGGCAAACAGTAGGGCAAATGAGGATGAAAAGCCCGATAGTGAACCACCAGGACACCCTGAATTCAAAGCACAGGAAATAACAAAACAGATCAATCAGGCTGTAGAAAAATTCAAAACAGAAATAATTTCCCAGATAACCACAGAGATAGTGAGCAAAATGGAAGTCGTGATTCGAGACTCTAGAGCAGAAAAATGACAAAAAAATAGATGAGCTCAGGACCATGATAGAAGCCATGAAGGCCCAGCGTAAGAAAGAAATGGAATCCATAAAACAGATTCAAACAGAGATCCAGGAGATTAAACACTCTATTGAAAGTGTACACAACAGAATAAAAGAATGCGAAGATAGGCTCTCAGATATAGAAGATAAGATTGCAGTCAGTGACCATGAAAAGAGAGGTCTCTTAAAAACAGTAAGAGATCATGAGAAATCGATCCAACAACTCCGAGATGATGCAAAGAAGAATAACATAAGACTGATAGGAATACATGAAGTAACAGGAGAAAATACAAATCACTTTAAAAAGCTGTTTGCAGAATTAATGACAGAAAACTTCCCAAACAGAGGGGAAGAATTTGACATTCAGATAACTGAGGCATATAGGACCCCAACTAGCTACAATAAAAAAAAAATCTACACCTAGACATATAATAGTCAAGATCCCAGAAACCCAACAGAAGAACAAAATACTACAAGCAGGAAAGCCCATCAGAATCACAGCAGACTTTTCAACACAAACCCTTAGGGCAAGGAGAGCCTCGAATGAGATATTTCAAGTACTAAAAGAGAACAACCTCCAA
>NW_022900929.1:42481517-42537376 GCF_012274545.1 Fukomys damarensis
CAGAATTAAGGATTATTTTGATGTTACATCATTGCCTTTTCTCTTTTACTTTCCTTTTTAGTTTTATTTTAGGATTCCCTATTTTTAATGTTCATACAGAGATTTCTTTAACTGAAATACTGAATAGTTTCTTTGGTGTAAAAAACTACAATAGTACAGAGGATCCTAATGAGATAATTAATAATGTGAAATAGGAAGTAAAGGGCTAAAGGTGTAGGGAAAGTGGGAAGGGTGGGGGAAAGGTAATAAGGGAGAGGAAAAAAATATGAGAAATTGAAAAAATGGAAATAAAGTGTTTGTAAATGGGGAGGGGGGTGAAGGGAGGGCAGGGACAAGGGGAAAAATGAGAATCAAGACCTATTATGCAAAGGTACAGAATCCCAATGATGAATGTAATTGTATTGTATACCTAGATTGTACCAATAACTTCAATAAAAAGAAGAAAAAAAAAAGAATTCTGGAAATATTAACCAGAGCAATTAAACAAGAGAAAGAAATAAAAGGAACATGGATAGGAAAGGAAGAAGTTAAATTATCATTATTTGCAGATGAAATGATACTCTCCATCGATGACCACAAAACTCCACCAAAAGACTTCTAGATTTAGTAACCCAATTCAGTACCATAGCTGGACATACAGTCAACACTCAAACATCAATAGCATTCCCGTACACAAATAACTCACTGAAAAAGAAATTCAGGAAAACATATCTTCAAAACTAGCATTGAAAAAAATGAAATACAGTAGATCCTCAAGTTACAACTGGCCTGACACATGAACAACTTGGGTTAATTACGTTAATGGAAGGTTCATCTGCCTGTTATCTATAGCACATACCTAGATAAACATCCAGATCTCAGCTGTACTGACTTTCACCAACCTGAGTTACAACCAGCCATCAGAAATCAATCAAGTTCATAAGTCAAAGGTCCACTGTACTTAGGGATTAATCTAACAAAGAAAATAAAAGACTTTACACTGAAAACTACAGCACTCTGAAAAATGTAGGAGAAAATATAAGAAAATGGAAAGATATCCCTTATTCTTGGGAAGAACCAATACAGTGAAAAACGGCCATATTTCCAAAGTTATTATACAAATTTAATGCAACTCCAATAAAAATACCAGTAGCATATCTCACAGAATTATAGAAAACAATCCTAAAATTCATTTGGAACCAGAAGAGACTTAGAATAGAAAAAGCAATTCTGGGCAACAAAGACAAGGCAGAGGGCATCACAATTCCTGACTTGAAGTCATACTACAACACTACCATGATAAAAACAGTCATGGTACTGCCAAAAATCAGACCCAAGGATCAATGGAATAGATTAAATGATGCAGAAACAACTCCACACACACTTAGCCACTTTATCTTTGACAAAAGGAGCCAAACACCTTCACTAGAAGAAAAACAGCCTCTTTAATAAATGGTGCTGGAAAAACTCTCTTTCCACATGCCCCAAATTAAAAGTAGATCCATTAACTCTCACCACACACTAAACTAAAATTGAAACAGATCAAAGATCTGAACATTAAAACAAATACTAAACCTGCTGGAAGACAGAATAGGTAGAAGTCTTGAAGACACTGGTGTAGGCAAAGATTTTATGAATAAAACTAATCGCACAGAAAATATTACAAAGAATCAACAACTGGGATCTCATCAAATTAAAAAGCTTTTGCACATCAAAGGAAACCACCAACAGAATGAAGAGACAACCCATGGAATGGGAAAAATTTTACCAGCTGTTCCTCAAAGGACTAACATATAAAGAACTCAAAAAAAATCAGACCTCTCAAATTTGAAGTATCAATCCAAAAATTGGCATCTGAAATGAAGACACTTCTCAAACGAACAAAAAAAAAAAACCACAAATAAATGTATAAAAAAAAAGTTCAACATTACTGTCATTTGAGAGAGGTAAATTAAAACAATGCTGAAATTCCATCTTACCCCAGAAAGAATGGCTTTTATCTAAAAATCAAGCAATAACAAATGCTAGTGAGGCTGTGGGAAAAAGGAACCCTCTCCATTGTTGGTGGGAGTGTCGGCTGCTGTAACCACTGTGGAAATCAGTATGGAGGTTCCTTAGAAAACTAAAACTAGAGGTTCCATTTGACACAGCTATTCCCCTTCTTGGTATCTTCCCAAAATAATTTTTTAAAAAATTAAAAGCACACCACAGTGATATATATACCCCCATGTGTATAGTGGCACAGTTTGTAATAGCTAAATCTTGGAAACAGCCTAAATGCCCATCAACCGAAGAATAAAGATGTGATTTTTTTATATATATAGTGGAGTACTATTCTGCCATAAAGGAAAAACTTGAAACATTTCTAGGTAAATGGGTGACCTTGAAATCATACTCTTAAGTGAAATAAATCAGATACACATGTTTAACTTATTGTTTCTCTGGTGTGAGAAACTGAAATGGTAATGAAGGACCAAAATGTGTAACAGATTTTGAAAAACAAAATGTTTGAATGGGAAGGGGAAAAAGGAAGGAAATAGAGAAAATGAAGAGGGGAGAATAAAAGGGAAAAAATTGAAACAAAGCTTTTGTAATTGGGAAGGGGAAGACAGGTTGAAGAGAGGAAGGATGGGGAAAAAGAAGAATCAAGATATATAATGTACAGGTATATATTCCCTATGATGAATGTGGTTATCGTGTGTGCATCAAACGTACCAATAAAACTAATTTTAAAAAAAGATCACATTAGAGGAATATTTTGGAGGTATAAATGATAGAATTTGCTGTTAAGTAGGTATCTGGCGTAATAGAGGCATGGGGAATTACCCCCGAAGTCTTTCTGGAATAACTGTGGACAGAGATCCCACTTGCTGAAACTGGAGAAAATGGACAAAAGGCCAATTTAGGAAGAGGTCTTAAGATCAAGAGAGAATCTGAACAAGTTGGATGATGGGCCTAAAAATTCTTTTCCTGCTCCAATACTTGGGGTATTGAAC
The DNA here is from genome assembly GCF_012274545.1 of Fukomys damarensis. Classification (NCBI taxonomy): domain Eukaryota; kingdom Metazoa; phylum Chordata; class Mammalia; order Rodentia; family Bathyergidae; genus Fukomys; species Fukomys damarensis. The sequence continues at coordinate 42,484,493 of NW_022900929.1, forward strand.
TTGGGTCCTTGCGCTTGCAAGGCAGGTGGCAGAACCACTGAGCTAAATCCCCAGCCCAAATATATTTCTTGATGAGCATTGCTATCGTCTTAAATGTGTTACACAGCCACCCAATCACCGCAAGTTCTATCATTTCCAAAATAACTCTCTGATGTCAGCTGGGAACTAGGGCATAGGAAAGCGCGGGAGAATAAGGTGGAGAGTCAGCATTAGGTACTCTGTTGGGACATGCAATCAAAATCCTTTAAACCATATCAAATCATGGAATTCAATTTCTTGAAAACATTCTATAATGCCTATCTTATTGTACATCATAATTATGATCGAGATTATTCATGACTACACTAAGGTGCCATTTCTCACTTATAGAGTTCTTACCCTACACAAGTTATCCCTGAGGACTTTATAGAAGTTATCCCTTATGGCTTTTATGTATTATTACCACTTCTTGGAGCTTTGTCTTTCAAATCATTCATGTAAGTGTAAAATGAAAACTGTCCTGGCTCTCAAAGAATCCTCAGTACTCATTCTAAGAACTGATGTCTATCTATTCCTACAGTTCTCTCGCTGGCTCAAACAAGTGACTATTTAAAAGGTTTCGAGAATGCTTACGTATATACGAAGATTTTTTTACATGGACTCTAAAGTATTAACTTCATTGAAATATCATTGAGTCTAAAATATAACTCTTACTTTTAATCATCCATACAGTTTATTTCTGAAACTATGCTACTTTTCAATATTAGCCTACGCATTCAAGAATTCCACACTTCATATGTGTATGTGCCTGAGAGGAAAAGGAAGAAGGAGAGGGAGAGAGGTAAGAGGCAGACGGAGAGGGAGGAAGGACAGTATTCCACTGGACTTATCTCAGTCCCCCCTGGCTGTTAGATTAGACTCATCTTCAAAAATAATGCTATGATTACCATCATTAGCTAGGTATCATGGCACAGGAGTTAAGAACACAAAATACTTAGGTTTAGTTGAGTTTGCCACTCACAAGCTCTATAAACCTTGGGCTAATTACTTAACTTCCGTATATTATTCAAAGATTGTTTTATTCCTTTAACTGATACACAAAACCATACAGACTAATGGGATCCCATATAATGTTTGATGCATGTACACATTACATATGTTTGAAGGAAATAAACATCTGTCTCTTCAAATATTTATCATTTCTTTAAGAAAATGATAAAATCCTTTTAAAATCCTTTCTTCTAGCCCCCCTCCACCCCATACAAGGGATCAAACTCAGGACCCTGCACTTCTGAGGCAGGCATGGTGTCACTGAGCTAAATCCTCGGCCCCTCTTCAAGCTTTTTGAAATGCACATTATTGTTCTTAGTGGTTACCTGACTGCAGTAGCACAGCAGAACTTCTTACTTCCATCTAATTATAAGTACTCAATGATCTCAATTTCTATGAAATTAACCTTTTCACTTGCTACAATGAGTGAATTCATGCAATACTCTGAGTGTGTGTGTACACACGTAGGTGTGGTATTGGGGAGAGAATCTAGGGCCTTGCACATGCCATACCAGCACTCTACGATTAACGTACATCCCTAGTCCTTTCAATTTTATTTAAAGCACAGTGTCACACTAAGTTGTCCAGGCTGACCTTAAACTTACAATCCCCCTGTCTCAGCCTCCCAGAGTTTGGATTATAGGCCTGCACCACTTTACCCAGCTATATAAGCAATTATCTTCCAATACCTGGTTTATTTCACTTAGCATAATGATCTGCAGTTCTGCCCACACTGAAGCAAATTAAGATTTCATCATTTTTCATGGCTGAAGAGTATTCCATTGGGTATATGTACAAGGAGTCTCTACTTTTAAAAATACAGGCTCTACCCAAAAACTCTCTATTCTATAATTTTCAGAACTCCCTATAGAAATTGTTACAGAAAAGAGGCTAACAAATTGTTGGGCTATCTATATATCATCAATGTCTAAATTTAAATATTTTCCTTATCACTATCCCAATGTCTCCCTTAAATTCTTTTCAAACTGACAACTGCTATTTAGTTCAAAATATTAATTCGTGTGAAATTCTTATGTAATGGTATAATCATTAAGGTGATCATGAAAATGCCAGAAGTTTAGTCCTTCTAATATGGAACAGATAGCGCTAAAGAAAACAAATGTAAAAAAAAAAAGAAAACAAATGCAAGGTGGGTGTGGTAGTGCCTCCCATAATCCCAGCACTCAGGAGCTGAGGCAGAAAGATCATCATAAATTCAAGACCAACCTGGGCTAATAAGACTGCGTCTCAAAACAAAACAAAGCAAAACAAAAACACTCCAGCAACTCTACAGTCTATTGACAAAAAGAGTATTAAAATGTAATGTTTTAAATGAGCAGCTACTCTATATTCTGCGTAGAGTCCCATCCAGGATTAACATGAAGTCAATTTCTGTAAGAACAACAACTGCTGACAACTATTGAGCACGTGCCCTCTACAGGCCAGACGCTGTGCTTGGTGCTTTCATGGATACTCAGAATACAATGGATCCACAACTTAGAAACTCAATTCATTCGTGAGGGCTGGCTGGTTGTAAGTCGACTGTCTTTCCCCATAAGAAATAATGGAAATAACCATAATGCATTCCAAATCTCCTATACCACCCCTTTAGTAACCTTTTCATAACACAAAAGGGTTACATCGCGTACCAGAAACACCAATAATTTTCCTAGCGCACTCAACAAAAAGTTGTAAAATGTGCCTAGCTTATCTGAAACAATAATTTCATAGTGTATTCACCATTCAAGTTGACATCTTTGGCTTGCAGGGAGGGAAGGTGAAATGGAAGGTGGTTATTGTTTGGAAGGAGAGTCCCCTTCCATAAGAACATCAGGACTCTGGCTCTCTTTGTGTCCTTTCTCTCCTTGGGAGACTCTCTAGCCCACTAGGACCTGCTTCTGGCTTACTAGGCCTCAACCTTTTCAGAATTAAAAGCTGGTCTAAGGTTATCTGTTTTTGTCTTTTAACACTGTTCTGTAGTTTGCCATTACATTGTCATTAAGGAAGTGAATACAATGACTGGCTTTTTCTGAGTGTGTCTTCTCTACAAATGTTTGTAGCTCTGTCCGTGTTTTTAGGATTCCTTTATTTCAAAAGAACTTTACTGCACTGATTCTTGATATTCCCCGTCCACTTCAGAAAGCTCCTCAGCTGCCCTTCTGTTGCTCAGCCAGAAGTTGTTGAAGTTCACCTGTAGACAGTTCCTCTGAGTGGTCTCCACCAGTTCTCAACATCACCAGTGTCTACTTGCAAGCCTATGGACTCTGCTATAGTGACAATGTCATCAACCACAGGGTCAATTGAAGTCTCAGGCTCTTCTGCACAGCCTTCAGAGTCTGTCTACTGAATATTGTTAGGCCACACTTTCTTCCAGGGGATCTCAGTGTCCTTAGGAGACATTGGCCCAGGATTTCTAAAGTAACCCCACATGGGAAAGACCAGTATTCAGGTTGTAACTCAAGACTTTGGTTGTAAGTTAAACTAAAATTCCAGTCACAACCTGTTGTTCATATGTGAGACCTGTTGTAACTCAAAGGTCCACTGTACACCTAGACATATGCTACCTGAGATACATCTCAATAAATAAACCTACCAGATAAGAGACGCAATTGGAACCTAGATTCCCGATTTTAAAAAGAAAAATTCTCTAGAATAAAGCAAAATGGAATAGAAGGTCCCCGAAAAAGTTGACTTTTTTGTAAGATGAGATGCCTATAGCTGCTGAGAATAGTCATCAGAAAACAAAAACCAGAGCTCATCCAAACAATCCTGTGTTGCCAAGAATGGCCTCCCGCCACCCCAAGGAAGATATTGTATAAGCCCTCACCAGGCAAACAGGGCAATCTTGCTGTAGATGAAGAGCTACAAATATATCAGTGGGGCTGTGGCAAACCTGGAATTCCAAGGATCCTAGTAGTCAGTGTCTAAAAGCACATGGTGTGGGTGGGCTCAGCACACCATCCTATGACCATCCTCACTCAACTGTGGGATGCTTAGGGCAGAGACCTTCCCTTACTTTTCAGTCTACTCCCAGGATACAACATAGTTCTGGGAGCTGGAACCCAGGAGCATTTAATGAATCTTTAATGACAAATATTAGTAAGCAATCTCCTCTGGAACTCAGCTATTCCATTTACCAGGGTATGAGTGTAAAATTGAACTTTGTGCACTGTGGTCTGGAGACCTCTAGTGGCTATCTGCTGTTCATGAGAAGTCTGAAGATCGAAGGATTCCAGACAGGGAGGCCTGGCACCAGGACAAAGCTTGGAGCCCAAATCAGAGACACAAGTAAATGCCTTGGCAGAGGAATACCCTGAAGAAGTTTAAAATCAAAGTTTTTTTTTCAAAGTTTGAGAATTAAAAGATAAAATTTTAATCAATTCACCCAAATGTGATATCTACAAAAAGTTTCCTAGTAATGGATTTTATTAGAAAGTACAATAAATCTAGTCCATGTCCCCCTTTAGCACCATATGGAATTTTTTAAGATTTAGCTAAACATAGATGATTAGTACTTAAAACATTGTTATCTGAAGACCATAAAATAATAAAATTTGGGAAAGGGAAAAAACAAAACTCCTTTATAAACTCCATGTGAACTTCCTTCTACAGTGGGTTCATGGGAACTTCTCAGACAGTCAACTCCCAGCATCATCTGTAGGCCACCTGAAATCTCACGGAAAATTCGAGTATTGTTTTGGTAGATCTTCATTTTGCCAGAAAGGAGCTACTTTTTCAAAATTTACTGGGAGCCTCATATTTAAATGAAATGGCATTTACTCTCAGTAAGGAACAGTACTAGACGCTACAATTACCATGCCAGCGTTCCCACCACAGCTCAACATTTACTAACTGGGTAAACTTGAACAAGTTACATCCGTCTGTACTTCAGTTTATTCCTTTATAAAACAAGAGTCTCAGGGCTGGGGGTTTAGCTCAGTGGTGCTTTCACCTGCCTCACAAGCACAAGGACCCAAGTTCAAACCCCGGTATCCAAAAAATAAATAAATATATATATAATAAAATACGACTCTCTGCCTCAGAGCTGTTAGAAGTAAATGCATTATACAGTACATCCAAAGAACAGAGCATGGGGGTTTGTAACCAGTAAAGGAATCAATAAATGTTACTGCAATTAATGTGCTAAAAATTACCCACCATGAATGTAAGCCAACAAAGACCTGATGTCTACCAAGAACAAAAAAGGATATTCATTTTAAAAGGAGCTTACATGACTCTGTAATACTCTTAAAATACAATTTTTCCTCTGTTTATTAACCACAAATATTATGCTCAATTCAGATTATGAATATTTTAAATGTCCTAAAAATAAGTAGTTGCCACTGAAGAAATCATTAACCTCTAATTCCTAATCATCTAATAAGAACTAGAGAACATGGAGGCATTTTTTTCTCATTATAATAGCAGTAACAGTTTTACAGTCTCAAATACAGTTTTGCTCATACTCCTAGGTGTGGACCAAAGGTTCCAGCAAGAAAACCCTTGAGTGAAGGGTGTTATTTTTCACATTATATATGATTTTTAAACTTACAAAGCCTAGGAAACTTTTGGAACTAGTGGAAATGGGAACATTGACACTAAATATATGAGAATAAAAAGCAGAAAAATGGAAGATTGAAATTGACACAGTCAAAAAAAAAAGTGTGCCTCATTATGTACCAAAGAGAACATAAAACTTCATTTCCTTGACATTGTCCCTCCTTATAATCAAACTTAGGAGATAGACAAATCAACCACCCAAATACCTATAAAACCAATGAGATCACCGAACTACACTGTTCACACAGGCAACTCCTTTTTCCAAGCAGAAATCCATCCTATAGAGAAAAAGTACAGCAGCTTTCAGTAAACAAGATCAACATCAGGGATGCCAAGAGCACAATTGTGGACAAAGCACAGTACTTACAAACGGCTGAGGTGCACCTTTTGGTTTAAAAAAGATGAACTGTCTAAGTTGTCAATTGAATCAATGTTTTTCTCTTAATTCCTTTTATAACCACTGGGAGATAATGTTTAAACCAGAGTGGGGACTTATGCCCAAAATATACTCACAGTCTATAACTCTAGTTCCCTATGTCACTGCTCTTTCACCAACGACATAAGCTTCTCAGTAGAAGCTGCATATTTGCAAATACCCTCCTGATGTTAGCATTATATATGATTAAGGAAAAAACTTAGAGGCAACTTCAAAAAGAAGAGAAGCCTTTCTCACCTTTTCCCATTTAACTTCTCTATACATAGCATCATAGTCAGTAACTATTTACTGAGATTTCAATAACTGACTGGTGTATGTGTGAGTAATAAACACAGTATGCTCCTTGGTTAGCAAGATTTAAGTGACAAGGCATATTTTGAGAACACATAGAAATGCTTCACAAAGTTTCCAGGCTTTGATGCTGTAACATCTGACAGGAGACACAGCCAGGAATGAGCACCTCAGGAGAGCAGGACCTGCGAGTTCTCTGTAGCTGTGAGGCAGGAGCACCTTGGGAAAGGGGCATTTTACAGCTCTTTGTAGAAGGGGGAGCACCGTCCTCAGGAGTGGCTTTGTGCCTAGGCTTTAGATCTGTGCAGATCTTAAAAGTGAAGTAACAAAAATTATGAAATTGACATTTTTAGATCTATGGTTTTATACAACAAATCCGAACTTCATCTAAGAGAAATTTGCAATGAAGACCCCGTTAAATTTTATACCAAATGATTCATAATGATTCATTCCAAAGTAACAAAAAGCATTTTCCCAAGAGAGGTATAAAAACAGGTGTGGCTTTCAAAAAAAAAAAAAAAAAAACCAACAACAGCTTTTCTCTGTCATAAATTTAAAACTCACAATATGCTCTCAACCTTAGACTTTTTAAAAATCATTTTCCTTCTTTAGGGAAAACTCAGTAAAATTTCTGCAAATAATATGTAACAAAGCTAATGGAGAAAAGAAAAAAAAAAAAAACAGCCAGTTTCCAGCCAAAAAAGACGAACAAGGAAAAAAATGAACCTTTTCAAAAGCATTTAGAACCTCATTCCAGCTACCTGTACTAAGCTCTATTCTCCTCCCAAAATACGTCACTTAACTGTCTGTCAGAATAACTCTTGCCCATTCTACCTGATCACACTCCCAAGCTGCAGCTTTGCCTGGATTCCTTCTCAGCGACAAGCTGCTGAGAGAGCACCTATTAAAATGAATATGATCATCTGCCGCTCCTCTCTCTCCTCCTTTCAGGGCATACTGCTGTCCATCAGGAGAAGTAATTAATGTGTTTATTATGTATGAAAGCGTCATGGCATCAGTTTGCTGTCTGATTTGAATAGCTCCTATCAGCTCTTCATTCATGCCAAGTATGCTCACTGTCCAGAGATACGATAAAGCCGTACTTCCTTTTGGATTTTTCCCTTACTATTCAAACACCAGCACACCAGAACTATGTCACAGAAACACAAGGAGGACAGGAGAAATCCCTTCACCATTTGCAGAAAGGAAGCTAATGGACTGAAAAGTTGGTAAGGAGAAAACCAAGGGGAAAAGAGGGGTGCAAGAGAACATCCATGCTTGTGGTTGAGATTAAGAATTCTAAAGCAGCATAATTTGGGAGCATGTGTAATTTTGAAATATGGACAAGCAGAACTTTTCCAGAGGGTAAAACATCTATAGAAACAACCAAGATTTCTCTCTGCTGAAACATTCAATGAATTTTTAATACGTTCTGGACACTGTGGTTGGGTCAAATACTGTTATCTGATAAACGGAAATTCACCATTCGGTTTCTACAATCCTATTCAAATGGAGTCTTCATCTGTTGCCTACTGTCCTAGCTGATACTATGAGATCATCAGGACTACAGGCAGAGACCACTGCAAGAAATAAGATGTACTGGTAAAAGCAACACCAAAAGAGAGCAGAAGAGGCATTTCAGGGATCGAAGCCTCCTGTTTCCAGCCAGAGTTCAAATTACTGAGCTTCAAACCAACCACTGCCAGGTAAGATTTAATTTTATATTAATTTATGGCTTGAATTTAAATCTGCTGTTGTGCGAATGAGCCAGGAGATTTGTGGTGTTTTTCTTAAGCTGTATGAAGATTTAAGCCTTCTAAGGTAAACACTTATGTCCACTTACGCTGCCTAAATAAGTCACTTATAACTAAGATAATAAAATATCTCAAAACCCTATGCACTTTGCACTGGATCAATCCCATCTTCATTTGCATTTTTTAATTTATCTAGTAGTTTGGAAAAAATGCAAGAAAGGGAAACCGACATGGTGCCTGAGACAGCCATTCACAGATGCTTTTTATCAAGCATTCAAAAGAACTTTGTTTCCCAGGGCACTTGGCAAAACACAGAAAAATTAATGAGCACTTTTAATATTACTGTTAATGTAAAAGAACAAAGTTCAAGGACTGATTTTTATTTTTAGAGAAAAAAATAACTGTGATGTCACTGTCATTCACACTAGAGAAAAAAAAAAAATCTCTAGTAAACTAACACTACTAGAATGGGGCTAATCTACCCTAAAGATACTGGGCATATTTTTTAACAGATTAAATGAGGACCCTTTTCTGATTAACAACCAAACAAAAAAGGGGTCTGTTATGTTAAAACCTCAAAAGTTCTGACACAGATCAATGGTCCAAACTGCAAAATGAGAAGAACTAGGGAAGCCATCAAAGAATTTCAAAGGGGTATAGTGCCTTTTAGAAATTCCCTAGAAATCAGTTTATAATGAGCCTTCTAGAGAGACTATCATGTAAAAGAAGAAGGCAAGACAGAAAGAAAAGAAGGGGGGGGAATGGGGGAAAGAGAGAGAAAGAGTGAGTCAGACCTCCTTTACCTGGTGATATTTTAATTTCCCACATAAAATGCAATCATTTTTACAAAAGTTCAATTGAAAAAGTTAGGTTCATACCACAGTGTTGCCATAAAGAAGCCCTACAATAAATAATCTTAGAAGAGAGAAGACAAAGAAAACAAAAAGAATCATACCTAATTTCAGAGATCTTCCAATACAAGAAAAACTATCAAGAATAATTATTTAATAGTTGTTCTACAGTCAAATTTGAAATTCTTTTCTTCCACTTCACTGCACTCTTTCCTTTTTTCAAATTTGAGTCAAGACAGTAAAATACACAATCCCTTTACTCTTTCCAAGGCAGTCTATAAATAACCTTAAATGCCATAAACCCCTTGCATTTCAAGTCATTACAGAAATTCACCTGTCATTTTCCACTACCTAAAGAAAGCAGTCATTTAAATAAAATAGTACATACTATATCAATTTGTTTCAGAGAAAAAAGGTTCAGAAATTTCAAAAGTATTTTGTTTATGCACCAGCCATAACTAAATGTATTGATTTTACTTACCTATGAGCCTTATGTGAACCTTTAATGGCTCTTTTATTTCTTCCCTCCTTATGGTGATATATACTATAAACTGGACATATTTCAAAATATGCATATAACCTAAGTGAAAAAATACCAACTGATATCTCAAATCATAATTAGAGGTTTTTATTCAACTTGGGCAAAAAAAAAAAGCGATTTACAACATTGTGTTCAATTTGCTTCTAATAACCAGAATTAAAAGGGACATGAAATAGGATTTCTGTAGTCATCTGAAATGTTCTCAGTGTGATGTAAACAGACTCCTGCCTCACTAGCGGTGGACTTGGGCTGCCCCGCTCCTTCTCCAGTGATGCTCAGTGGGCGAAGGAACACAATCCCACCCCACCCTAGACCCTGCTGCTGTCAGCTTTCATTTCCTTTCCTATCTAAATTGAGGCTTTTCTCTAACAATCCATTCTGAAAAATGACTAATGCAGTTTCATCACCAGTTTTCAAAAACTCCTAAAGCAGCAGCTAGTTTTTAACTCAGTATTTATCAATGTGCTAAAAAAGTTGAAAATCCCTTTAACTTCAGCACCTTGTAGGTAAATGGGTGGGTAGGGCATCTTATCCAGTATCTAAAGATTTGCTCTATTTATGGTAGTTTTCCCCTGGCATCAATAGATTTAATAAACAAGGTTCAGAAAATTCTTGGGGAGTATTTCAATGACTATTTCTATAATATATAATGTATTATATTCACATATATAAATGTATTATATTGTAAAAGTAGTATGATTGTGTATTGGTTTCCTCCATAGAAATGTTTTGGCTTCTATATCCTTCTAATGAAATTATTACCACATACCCTTAAATTCTGAATACTTTAAGTCATCTGAAAGCTATAAGCTTTTTATTTAAACTTGGGAAAATAAAAATAGATACACAGTTCAAAACAGAGTAAATCCACTTAGCATCTTTGTTGAACAGCAATCTTTAAAGTCATTCTGTCTGAAATAATAAGCACTAAAGTTTTAGAATTAGAAATGTATTTAAAATTCATTCTTGTGCATTAACACTTAATGTATTTAAAGTATGTAGTGTCATTCTCTTTAAGTGTGTATTTACTCACATTGATAGTCACATCTTTCAAACATTCACCTAAATTTTTTGAAAGACTTTTTCATTCCAGAATAATGGTAAAGTATTTCAAGCATAATGCAGTAGGGCATTTCTACTAGCCAGTATAATTATTGCTTGTTATGGCTGATATTCTTTATTAAGTGACCAAATTTGAATAGGGATGTAGTTCATCGTGAAGATTCATCTCCTCTCCAGCTTCTCCCTACTGGGAGAGAACAATCTTTGCCCTGTGATATCACAATCCGTGACTGGAGAAGGGGCTCTGGTATCCAACAGACAATTACAACCTTTCAATGGGAACTAGCTGCAGCGGAGGTGTCAGCACTGTCATTCCAAGTCCTACCACTGAGACACCAATGAGATGCACGGCAGCAAATGAACTAGTGAAAGATGCCTTTTTTGCATTTGCTACTTTTTCAGCATCAACTATTAAAGGTAAAGATACACGCTCACAGTGTACCTCATTAATGATTTGAAAGAATAAACATGTTAAATTCACAGATGAGGATAAAATGAGAATGAGGAAAATATCAGTAAGCAGACAAGAATGGAACAGGAAGCTAGGAGAACCAAAAGATAGGTACAAAATTCTACCTTGATTCAAATAAAAACAGTGATGCCTGCCACTCAAGAAATTAAGAAAAATTATCACTATACCCCAAATAGTAATCTCGTTCTCATTGAAAAGCAGTGTCACTCCCAAGTATACATTTAGAGATCTCATGACATAGATTAATTAGTATGTGACACCCAAACACTGAAACGTGAGGGCAGAGAGGAAGGTGGTTAATACCCTTCTAAGAAATCATGAATTCATAAAAGAGGAATCATATTAATTAGCAAAACTATGCTCTATAAGTCTTCACGAAAATTTACAGAAAAAGAGTAAGTTGTTAGGATTTAAGACTCAACAAAGGAAACAAAAATGAAAGATTCTCTTTTAAACACATACACATACATAGACCATGTTTCCTCTTTTTATCATCTTTGTTCTATAGCTAGCTGCCAAAGGACAAAGCAGACTGACCAATCCTTTTGGACACAGATTTACTCTTAGATTACTAGCAATCGCCCCAATTCAAAATGCCAGTCATCTGTGGCAGCCTTCTTGACTCAGGGCATAGATAAATATTATACATACAAAATACCACCACCACCACACATACCCATAAGCCACGCCGGAATCTCATTATCTATAGTAACACAGTTTGAGGTGATGGTATGTCAGAGATTTCTTAAAGCATTCATCTACTCCTATGTACTAGTTCATTAAAATCACTGCAACCAATGTATTTGTCAACAGCTGAAAGATCCTCCATTGTGCTGGAAATACCAGCAAAATAACTCAAGAATCCAGACCAATCAGAGAACACTTTGTATAGATTTTATTATTTAATGTCACACTTCTGTCATCATCAGAGTATGTGAATGTTCCTATTTACTTATCATAAAGAAATGTGGTAGGGAATAATATTCTCCGTAAGTAGCAAAATCCAGGGACAATGGCCAGTTCATTTATCCCAATATAAAGCTTTAACTGTTTACAGAACTCTTTTGGTACAATAATCTAGATCGGCTGGTTGGTCCATATATACTATCATGCTTAATACTGTATATGACATGGTGCTACTCTGATATTTAATCTATCAACTGCTTATTTTCATATGTGTTGCAAGGACACAGTCCTCTACATACAGTAATTTCTGGGTAATTTGTGGTACGTAATGCCTATAAACCTCCTTAGTGCTTTCATAATGCCTTTCTTCTAACACTAAGACTGCATTGAAAATCTACGGAGCACTTGTCTTGCTTATGGAATTCTGCATTCTTTTGTGCGAGGGTCTCAACAATAAAGACCACATCTCATTTGTCCATTGTTCAAGGCAAGTCAGAACTAGTTCAGCTATCGGCTTATTGAATGAATGTGAAAAAAAATCAAGTATTCTCTCAAGTACAATCTTAAATAGGCAGAAAAACAATGATCCTAGAATATACCTGTTTCACTTCACTGCTAATGGGCAAGCAGATAAACCACAGAAAAATCTCAATGTGGGGGTTGGAACAGTCACACTGAAATAGCTATAAAGAGATCATACTGCATTATGAGTGGGGTAAATACAAGACAGCAAATTTATCCCTTACATTTTTGCTGTACTTGGCACATGGAAATCACATGCCCAGTAGAATTCCAAATGATCTTGTTATTAAAAAGTGATTACAGCCGGGCATGGTGGCGCACACCTGTAATCCCAGCACTCGGGAGGCTGAGGCAGGAGGATCGCTGTAAGTTCCAGGTCAGTCTCAACTACATAGTGAGACCCTGTCTCAAAAAATAAATAAATAAATAAAATAAAAAGTGATTACAGAAGATCGGAAACACTTTGCAAAAGAAATTAAGGAGATAGGAGATATTACAATCAGTTTTCTACTTAAAGATGAGAGAAGCAAAACTAACATTCTCCCTTTCCCTTCTTCCCCTCAGAACCTAATGCCACTATCTAAGTCAAACCTCCTTTCAAAGTCCGAGTCACAATACCACCACCCATGATCTTCAAGCTTTCTTACTACTTAAATTTATGCCAACTATGGTGACCTCTTCAAAAGTAGGAACAGAGGCCAAAACCAGTCCACTAAGATAGAAATTAAAATAACACGGTGTTAGCTGGCCATGGTGGCACACGCCCGTAATCCCAGCACTTGGGAGGCTGAGGCAGGAGGATCGCTGTGAGTTCAAGACCAGCCTGGTCGACATAGTGAGTTCCTGAGTTCCAGGTCAGTCTCAACTACATAGTGAGACCCTCTCTCAAAAAAAACCAAAAAAAAAAAAGGTAACAGTGTTGCAATAGGCCGGCTCCACTCCAGCATGCATCCACATGGGATGAGTGGGAGCTGGGATGGACAGAGTCAGCCACAGTCTTGGGGCACTTGGGCAGGGCATGAGGACAAATGCACTGTTGGTATTCACAAAACTTTTGAGCTTTTGACATCCTGCAAATTTTTAGCAATGTTACCTCTTTCAAACACAGCCTTGGATTAAATGTTAAGCTACAAAGGCATAGGAGAGCAGATACACCCTGGCTCAGTGAAGACAGCCAGCCAGCAGCCAGCAATTCTTCTTCTCTGCCCCTCTCACAGATGAGCTCTCTGGACACCTCCTACGCTTCCTTCCACCCTCCTAGACACCTCCTAAGGTTTATGTGCCGCATAGATTTACAAAGGTATTCTTCTCCACCTTAACAGATGCTTCTCATTCCACACAGTCACTGCCAAAGACTAGTCCAAGAGGGCACTGTGCAGACAGGCAGAATACTTCATAATTTTTCTGTTGGTTAATCAACCAAGACCTAGGGTTCAAGCAAACTACAAGTTGATTTTTTTTTAAATGGCTAAGCAGCTATAATTTGGGTCACAACGTGCTACAAATAACCAAAATGAATGAAAGCTCAGTATCATTTGTAATCAAAACATAAGACATACAATTGAACAGAATTTTGCCACAGTAAATAGGATTCCAAACACAATGTGAGAAATCGAGAGAATCTGTTGAAAATCCCAACAAGCAAGACCCCTTTATGATACTCCTCCACTTACTAACGTTGCGCCAAACATTTTGTCTTCAGCCAACTCCACGGCATTCATTGTGTCATGCATTATGACAGTGAGAGCGCAAGCCTTTAAACTTGAGCTTCCATACATAATTTAACGATATAGCAGAATACAGGCCACCTTAAAGAGTAAATGTGATCTTCTATTCAAAAAAACAAACAAAGCATGCTTCAGCTACTGTATTTTGACATACACTGTAATACAACTATTTCCACTCAGTGATCATCTCTTACTGTCCTACTCATATAAGGATTCTCTATTACTCCAAAATCACAAATGATTCCTATTTTGAAGTCAATCTCTTTAAGTGAAAATGTCTTTTCCCCCAACAGTTCTTGAGACTGTATTTATGTACTTTTTCAGACAACCAACATCCATGTTATTACTATTTAGCTTCAACAAGTATCAGTTTTTGACATTCTTAGATTTTTTTTCCCCCAGTACCAAGGACCAAACTCAGGACCTTGTGCTTGCAAGGCTGACATGGTACCACTGAGCTAAATCCCTGACCCCTTAGACTTATCTGGTTTTTTTGGGTATCAGGGATCAAACTCGAGCCTTTGCACTTGCAAGGCGGGCAGCAAAATCATTGAGCCAAATCCCCATCCCATCCTTGTTTTTTTGAGACAGAGTCTAGCTGCTGTAGCTTAGGCTGGCTTCAAACCTGTGAGCCTTCTGCCTCAGTTTGCGGAGCCTGCCTTAGCCAGCCCACTCACCTGCATCATATCTTCTTTTCCAGTACTGAGGATTGAACCCAAGGCCTTTGCACTGAGCTTCATCCACACCCTTTTTTGAGACAAGGTTGCAGGCTGGGCTCAGCCTTGCAATCCTCCTGCCTCAGCCTCCCAGAGTACTAGAAGCATGAGCGTGTGCCCAGCATATCCAAATTTTTTTAAGGCCTGTCCATACATAGATCTAGGAAGAAAAATTCAGTGGATAATACACCTTTATTCTACAAGTATATTGCTAGCAGTTTATAATTTATACTTTACTATGGTTTTTAAGAATCAAAAGAAACTTTGGTGGCCATAACTTTCTTCATTACAAATATTTTAAATAAATATAAGTACCAAGACCAAGACAAAGAATTTTTTAAACATTTTATGTATGCCTTGCTGGTTTCAAGTGCCCAGCTGAACTGCTGAAAGAAATATAACTCAACATAAGCACGGGCTACTTTCTGTTTCTCTACCATCTCCTCCTTGAGCAGGATTCCTGTGGTATAGTATATCCGGGATAGAAATAAAATAATCAATATTATAGGGACTTTGGATAAGAAACCAGCTCCCAACAAATTCTTACACAGGAAAGAAATGCCTAAACTCATGGTCACAACAACATAAATTAATATCTTGTACAAAAAAATGTTTTTGGCTCGGGTAGATACTTTCAACCTTGCTAGCTCATTGGTACCAATCTCCTCACTGTAATAGCAGAAAACCCCCCACTACCCCATTTAGAAACAATATAAACAGAAGCCACAACTATTGCTAATACTTCACACATGTGATCGAGTATTTTCAGAGTAACTACGGAGGCCGGCCTTCAGCACTCTCCCCCAAAGACAGACTCTCTCACACACTGCTACCACAGAAAGACTATCTAATCAACATTTTTAAATGCAGAAGACAGATTCAAATAAAACCTCCTCTTCCCATCACTTCCTACTCTCCCTTATCCCTATCTACAACCATGTGAAAAACTGCATGAAGCCCAACAAATTTCAGTTTCGTGCATCCACACTGTCTCATCAGGAGGCTGACAGCACCCTGAGACTCAGGCTGCTATACCCCAGCCCACATACATTCTCTCTCCTTCGAGGACTCCTGGAAGAAAAAGATGATCCGCGCATATATTTCTCCTCATTAAAGTACTGTATCTAGGTCTGTGAAATTTTGAGCCTTGAAATTCTTTGACTATGAGCTGGGTGTGGTGGCGCATGCCTGTAATCCCAGCATTCAGGAGGAAGAGGCAGGAGGATCGCTGTGAGTTCGAGAGCAGCCTGGGCTACATAGTGAGTTCCAGGTCAGTCTCAACTACATAGTGAGACCCTGGCTCAAAAAACAAAAAACAAAAAAAAAAAAAGAAAGAAAGAAAGAAAGAAATTCTTTGACTATTACTACTACAAATGGAGAATCACGAACTCTATTACAATGAAGTTTCTTGGGGCAAATGAAGCCTCCCTGTGCAAGCAGCCAGATTTAAATTATAAGGGACTACTGCAAAATTCCTATTTAAAACTAAAGTGAAATGAGCCCAGAAATACAGATCCGAATACAGAAGAAAATCTCCCCCTAGCCAGAGACCCAGTGCAGGCCAACCATGTGAGCAAGTTGGCTCTTGTTGTCTACAAACATGTCATGAGCACCCTCTGAATATGTTATGGTTCTGACTACAGCAAATCTACTGCAGACACAGGACTCTCAGGAGATTTCAGAAGGAAAATTACATTAAGAAGTAAAAATGAAAATGACAAATTGATCCCTAAGGGGTTTGAGAAAAACAGAGGTCAGCCGTTTTTCCCTTTCCCGTGGATAATGGGACATTAGAAGGAATAAATCACAAAAAAAGAAAACCATAAAGTAATGCTTACTTTAATCCAAAGTCCCACATCTTAACAGCAGATACGAAAAACGATTACAGAAAGAGATGCATGACCATGCCAGGCAAGAGTGAAGAGTAGGAGTAGCACAAAGTAGGAAAAGAGATAGGACCTACTGCTGCAGGGAGTACTCTAGGTTTCTCCTTCATCCAGTGTAGACCTGCATACGAAGAGCTACGTATCTAAGAACAGTCCAAATTTTGAATCTAAAAAGAAAAATAAAACTCGCTGATATCCAAGTGGGTGTTTGCTGCTTGATTTCAAAGAGGCTGCAACTATGACCTACAGAAAATATTGAGTCATTCATCTCCAGCAAGAACCTATATGGCCTTAGGTTAAGCTATAAGCAACCTACATGAGCTTCATTTTCTCCATGTGAAAAGGGAGGATGAGAACCAGGTGATACCCGAGTTTGTTTTCGAGATGACCATACTGTGATGCTCTCAAGAATGAGGAAAATGACACTAAGGGTTCATAACACACCAGTCTCACTCGGCATAGAGCAGTGTGACACCCTCACAGATCCTGCAGAGAAGCAACAGGTACCTCCAATGACCAGGAGGGAAAAGCAAGACATGCATGGCTGTACATTTTTCTTTTTTATCAGCTGTAGGTTATTAGACTAGCGGAGCAACGTGCAAGATCAAAGATTGGTATTAGAGAAAACTGTTTAGGTAAAACCCAACTTGTTTTAGATATAAATTCAATACGTAATGATAGTTCTTAATTCTCCATTATCTCAGTTTCCAAACATGATCAACTCACTTTTTCACTATGATTTTGAATTTCAAAGGAAAACAAAAGCATAAGGATTATAGGGGAGGAGATGTAAGATAACCTTGGTTCAATCAGTGCCATTTTTCTAAATGATCTCCTAGTAACCTAGTATGGCTCTTAGCACCAAGGTACAGCAGAAGTGAGGTATAAGGAAATCAAACATCTACAGGTGAAGATACACTGTTTTAAAGTTACATCAGAAGCAGCAAGTTTTTATTTAGAAACTGTACTGTATAGCTGACAGACATACACACTCCCACACAGACTGGATTCAAGACCTTTTGCTAGCAGCAAACCTTTTAAGAATCACTGCACTCGGAACGTTTTCACTGGACAAGGAATCACTGAGACAGCTCTAAAGCGACTGCATGGAACCTGTGGCTTTGCTTGTGTAAGGGTGCCCAAGTGCAGTCCCTCCCATGCAGACACCCAGTCTATTGCCTCCCAGGTGGTGGGCTGATGGCTGTACACAAAGTGAGCACAAACAAGAAATATTAAATAAGCATGCCTCAGTTTCCTGGGAGCACTGCCCTGAGAACAGACAAAGCATAAATAAGTACGCAAAACCTTGGCCTGAAATAGTACTCCTATACCTGAACAGGAAAGAAAATAGAGTAACAGAAAAGGAGAGCCAGGGCCTTACAATAAACTTGCTCCGTTTGGCCCATTTATCATTATCTGTATACAGACAGAACCCAAAATTACTTGGGGGGGGCACCGGGGATAGAACTCAGGTCCTTGTTCTTGTGAGGCAGGCGGCAAAACCACTGAGCTAAATCCCCAGCCCAAAATTACTTTCTGCTCTAAGTAGAGATACAAGGCTTATTTAGTTCCCAAATTCGATTTTCATTCCCTTTCATTTAGAATGAAAATTACTGCCCTGTAATACTATTCTGACTTCAAAATACAAGGAGAAAAACATAGCTCTCATATAGCTTAACCTAGCCTACCCTTAAAACAAAATGGTATCGCTAGAGTCTCTATAGTTGGAAAGGATTCCAACCTAAGATTCAGAAACACTTCACAAATACTTTTTCATTTTAAACAAGGGGTCATAAAGTGGAAAATCTCTGTGCTCATACCAAGTTTATGTATAACTATATATAGAGAGAATGCCAACTTTTTCAGGACTCCCACAAGCCTTGAAAGCAACTTCTCTTGACTTTCTCTCAAAATTGTGGGGGAAAAGATACCCAAATAAAATATGAAAAATACTAAGAACAGTGGAGGCCTTATCAATTTTCCTTTAAAAATTAAGATGAATTTCATTTAACTTCCAGCATACACATCTTATAACACATCTTTTTGCTTGAGTTAATTACCAGTAGTCAAGAAAAACTCATTTCCACATTAGAGCTACTTAATGCCTCTACCATAATAATACAAGTCAGACAACTGAAATAAATCCATATTTTGTTTCCAAGACTCTTCAATTTAAATGAAACAAGTAGCAAGTAATAAATGCTCCACTGTGATAACCAGATCAAAAGGCACCAAACTAAACAGCATTACCAATTTTTCATAAGTAGCTAAAAGTTAGGCATGGGGGATTATCACCTGTAATCCCAGCACCCAGGAGGCTGAAGCAGAAGGATTGCCATGAATTCAAGGCCAGCTTGGGCTACATAGTGAGTTCAAAGCCAGCCTGAACTAGACAGCAAGCTCTTACCTTAAAAATAATAAGAAGAATAACAATAATAGTAACAACAACAATATAAAAGTAGCCAGAAGATTTTTAACAGATTCTTTAAAATGGAGGGAAAAGGTTCCCAAACAATAAAAGGACTCATTTTCTATATATCAGGAGACTCTTTTGCTATACAGGCAACTATAGGCATACTACAGAAGGCTACTGTGCAGTAATAATCAGTTTTGAAATCAGAGCAAAAAGGATTCATATTGATGTTCTATCACATACTAGTTATGTGACTATAAGCAACTTGACTGACTTAATTTACTTCACCTGTAAAATGGTCTAACTTATTCTTAAAGGATTACTGTGAATAACCCAGCCAGGTAACACATTTGCTTACACCTACAGCTCTTCTCCATCTTCTCCCTTCTAAACTACCGTAGTTGCCGGGCATGGTGGTGCACGCCTATAATCCCAGCACTCTGGAGGCTGAGGCAGAAGGATCACTCTGAGTTCGAGACCAGCCTGGGTTACATAGTGAGTTCCAGGTTAGTCTCAGCTACACAGTGAGACCCTGTCTCAAAAAATTAAAAAAATAAAATAAAATAAAAAATAAACTTCAGTAGTTGTTGGTCAACCGAACTCTGGGGCTAGTCCTGAAGCGTTTCACACAATATTGCCTTCCTTATGAAATCATCCCTCTCCCAATATTCCCAATGCCTCACCCACCCAAACTCTACTATAGTGATCCTAAAAATGAGAAATGCTGTGCTCTGCAGAAGAGGAAACAAGTGGAACATTTCTGACCACCAACTAAAATGTGCTCTGAAACAAAGCAATGATACCTGGTTACAAAGCCAAACCTCAATCCCAATGGTCAAATTCAATTTGATTGACTGCTACTGCCCCAACACTGCCAAATTTTGATTCTAAAAAACACTACTTAAGAAACTGCTACAAATCTTTACCCACACCCAACACTGTGACAAATACTACCAATTCCTAACTTTCTATTACCAACTCAAATATCCAAAGAAAAGTCCATTTAGATTATGCAATTTTTTTTAATTATTGAGTTTATTGGGTACAATCAAGGTATACAATACAGTTACATTCATTACTGGGATCCTTTACCTTCACATGACAGGTCTTGGTTCTCATTTTCCCCTTGTCCCTGCCCTCCCTTTACCCCCTCTCCTCCCCTCCCCATTTACAAACACTTTATTTCCATTTCTTCATTTTCTCATATTTTTTTCTTTTCCCTTATTCCCTTTCCCCCACCCTTCCCACTTTCCCTACACCTTTAGCCCTTTTCTTCCTATTTCACACTATTAATTATCCCATTAGGATTTTGTGTACTATTATAGTTTTTCACATCAGAGAAACTATTCGGTGTTTACACATGTAATGGATACATATTGAGGATAAACGCTTAAGTGAACTAAATAAGTCACACATGTGTAGATTATGGAATTTCTGAGAATGATAGTAAGAAATAAACAATTGTCATACATCAGAAAATCATAATGCTTTTCCTTTTACAAACCTGAAAGGAATACTAAGCTTAATATCTCTCTGAATCAATCTATTTGGATAATATCCCTGAAGAAACAATGGCCACTCTACAATTAACTCAGCTTCCAAGGGAGACCAGCCACAGGGTTGGGCGTGCACTAGGCCAGCTGCATGACCATAGGAAACTGCCCATTTCTTGCTCATCAATCCTACCAGGTCACACTGTTAGAAAAGTGCACTTCCTAATTGCATGGACACAATGACTATCTCTAGCATAAGAGACACAATATTAAGGAGTCTCGCAGCAGACTTTAGACACATAAACAGAAATCACTTGGAACATATTTTATCATACATCATTCACACATACACTTATGTGGTAACCAACAAGTGCTAAGCATAGCCAGTAAGTTTCTTGGAACTGATTAACAAGGAAGAAATCCAACAAACTTTTTTTGCTTTGTTTTGTTTTTTGAGACAAGGTTTGCTTTATAGTTCAGGCTAGCCTTGAACTCATGGTGGTCCTCCTGACTCAGCTTTCCAAGTCCTGGGATTACAGGCGTGCACCACCATGCTCGGCAATTGTTTTATCTTCATTCACACATGTACCCTCATTAATTTCTTTCAGTTAATATGAAGGTTTCTACGCTTCAAAAGCTGACAGACAAGTCAATAACTTCAAAATAGCACCATTTATAATACAAATAGTTCAACAATAAAGCATTAACAAAAGGTCAAGTATTTAGTCATTATAGCTCGACCTCTTGTCTAGGAGAATTCTTGACCTCATTCCAAGAGAAGTGCTTCCCTGAAACTTTAAAAAAAAAAAAAAAAAAAAACAAGGGACCTGGGATTTAGTTCAGTGGTGCCACTGCCTGCCTGGCAAGTGCAAGATCCCAAGTTTGATCCTTGGTACCAAAAAAAAAAAAAAAAAAAATGTATAGCCTCAAAATATTTCACCCCAAATATTTACTTACTCTTCAAACTTCCCTATGCTACTCCTTTAGTAAATGAAGCTTAATTTCTATCTCCTTGAGTGTAAGTGGGACTTAAGTGATTCATTTGTAATGACCAAAGAATAGGAAGAGAAAAGGAAGGAACTTTACAATGACAAATACCATCTTAACCAAGTGATCAAAATTATCATTGATAAAAGTCATGAAAATACCATTTGTGCACTGCTATGATCCAACAAGAAAGGCATATCATCCTGGTGGCACTCTCAAAAGTCCAGAACAGGGCTGGTGATTTAGTTCAGTGGCACCACGCCTGCCTCACAAGTGCAAGGTCCTGAGTTTGATCCTATGCCCCCCCCAAAAAAATCCAGAACCAATCTAAGCATGAGAAAACACCAGAATATCCCAAATTGAGAAACAATCTACAATATAATTTGATCACTATACCTCAAAAGGGTCAAGTTCAGAAAGACCAAGAAACTATCACAAATTAGAGGAGACTAAGAAGAACAAACCAAAAAAGGCAACATAAAATCTTAAATTGGAAGACATAAAAAGGAAATAGCAGGGGGGAATTCAAATAAACCCTGTAGTGCACCAAAGTTAATTTCTTAGTTTCCACCACCTGCCTCACAAGCACAAGGACCCAAGTTCAATCCCTGGTACAAAAAAAAAAATCCTTTCCTTCTCAGAATCTCTTAAATTTTGATAAATGTAGTATGGTTATGTAAAACATTAACATTAGAAGAGCTGGGTGAAGGGTACATGGGAACTTTCTATACTATCTTTGCAATTTTTCTGAAAAATCTAAAAAGTACTCCAAAAGAAAAAGGTTCAAAATAAGCAATCGTGCTTTGGTATTAACCTACGTGCAATGTGGTTCTACAAATCCAATCACTTTCCTTCATTCAGAAGATTCATGCTGGGCTACTATGCGAGTTGCTTTTCATTGAAGACTATCTTACTGAGACTTAAGGTTTTTTTAAAGGAGATGAACTTTAGCAGAAAAGTATAGACTTCTGCATTTGTCTGTTTTCCAAGAGGGCTTCACTAAATTGCCTGAGCTGGCCTCAAGCACTCAGCCTCCCAAGTAGCTGAACCTCATAGTATCCGTTCATGTGGACTTCTGATTCAGTACATCATAACCACAAAGAATAATTCATTCAGCGAGAAAGCATTATAGTTATGAACCATGCACTGAGTACTGCATCATCCATTTAAGATAAAAAGTTCCACACCCAACAGATACACCATCCGGTATCATTAGTTCATAAGGAGTGGACTCGACTCAAAAGCCTCCCTGCCTCACTTGTCCCATAGCACTCTACATCTGCCATGTGGAACTGTATTTGTTGGTTTCCTCATCTGCATCACTTCACGAGGGATGATCCCCAAAAATATGCAGGGACGGGAATTTTCTTCATCAGGAAGAATGTAATCATGGATACTAGCAGATGACATGATTCACTTGGACCGGAGACAAAGAACTTTATACTCATGGCCAAAGCAGCCATGAATACTTCATATTCATCTGCACTGGCTCCTGATGTCCCCTCAGGCCCAAAGGGGCAAATCAGTGCATCTACTGAGGCTACCAGCATGTGCTATGGTCATGCTACAGAAACGGGACCAAGCAGCTGAGGCCAGGACTCACCACTTTTAGAGGAAAGAGAAGCAAGTTGATCTTTGTCTGGCAGAAATACCACAGCACCATCCTCTTGGTTGAATGCTTGAAACACAATGGTGAGAAACGCCCGGGACAAAAAGCAGCCAGTGCCTGGTGTTCTTGATGTACTACTCAGCAAGAACATGCAGGACTCAGACTATCTCTCCCAACAATATTCTTAAAGGCAAGGAATGTGCTGTAGGCATTGCTGTCAAGGAATGCTCAATGAGTGCTGGGGATTGGGCTCAGTGGTTCCATCGCCTGCCTCACAAGTGTGCGAAGGCCCATGTTCAATTCCCGTTACCAAAAAAACAAGAAATGGACAATGAATGAGTATCTGTAAGGATTCTTCTCTCTCAATCTGTGTGTTTCCACAATTCTCTAAACAATGGCATGCCACAAAGCCCAAGTGCCTGATCAATTTTCTCAGATCCGACCTACATAGTATTTCCACCATGGAAATAGAAATTATCATAGAGAATTCAGAATTCTATTAAGTTATCCAAGATTTATAATATCTCATTTCACTGTACATTTTCATGACAATCATGCTACATAAACAAAAAGAGAGGCAGCTTGCTGCCTGTTGCTTTCTGTCCTGCCATGGACAGTTTCTCTTCAATGCCCCTCTGCCATGCCACCCTGCCTTGGAACCAGCTGACTATGGATTGAAACCTCTACAAAATGAAGAGGAAGAGAGAAGCCTAGAGGACACCAACATGAACAAATTGAAATCATCACAGAAAGGATAAAAATTCAACAGTTTATGATCTTCACACAATCTAGTGAAAAGACTGCATTAAGTTATCATTCTCAAAATGACGAAGTTAGATGTTGCGACAGAAAATTTTTTCCAAAATTCTGAACTTTATAGATGAAAGAGTATAAGAGGGTCATTGGACAGAAAGAAGTTAGAACTACACAAGTACAGAGATCCTCAAGACGAACATAACATTGGAATAGATGGTGCACAGCGATTCTGTGATGATCCAGCCCTTGATCCAGCTAGCATTATTGTTTTGATCAGTGAGTGGAAGTTTCAGAGCAGCGACACAGTGAGTTCTCCAAGCAGGAGTTCATGGATGGTGTGACAGAATTAGGATACAACAGCATACAAAAGCTAAAGGCCAAGATGCTCAAGACAAAACAAGAATTGAAAGAACCAGGATTTAAGGATTTCTACCAGTTTATTTTTAATTCTGCAATGAATCAGGCCAAAAAGGATTAAATCTAGAAATGACCATTTCCTACTGGGTCTTAGTGCATAATGGAAGATTTAAATTCTTAGACATAGGGAATAAATTTTTTAAACAAATTTTCATTGGAACATCATAAATGATCAATACCAAAAGACACTTAGGATCTTTTTAGTCTTCAGTACAATGATTATAGATGGCATGTGTAATTATGAGGAAGAAGGAGCACAGCCTGCTCTCACTGATGACTTTGTGAAATCTGCACACCCTCAAATTTCAGGGACAAAAAGTACAACAGTGTAGCAGTTAGAGAACCTTCTAGAATATATGCAGTTCATACAATACACACACCAGAAAAGTCACATGGTCAGTTTCTGCTGGCTGAAATGAACTGAAGATCAGTCCTCACTATTCAGACTGACAGGCGAGACAAAACTTTAAGGCTACAATTTGGACCATATCATATTCCACTCTTCTAATGGTGATTTGGGCTTGTCTTCTAGCCTGCGCCCCTCTAAACATTTATAATTTCAACTTTGTGGATTTCATCTTAATATCCTTGGACCATCCTCATTTATTCTTCCACAAGTCTTAGAAGCTTTATGGTGATTATTTTGAGGTTTCCAATCTTGCATAAAGCACATGCTGTCTTCATCAAAAAGTAGTTTGGCATAAGAATTAAACATAAGGAACATCACAATTTATAAAAATTTCTTAAATGTAAGCTTCGGGCTAGTTGCAAAGACTATACTAATACCTCTTCCAATGAGCATTGATATATTAAGTGTATGGGATCTGGGACGGTGTTTTGGTTTGGGGGGATTTTTTCCTGGCAAATCACATGTATTATTGATGTAAGTAGGGTACCTGATGAAAGAAATGTGAAAACAACCTTCATGAAAAATTCTTAGGATAACCTGGTGCCTACCTGAAAAGTATTGTGTTTTACACTCTCAATTTCAAAAAGGTTCCACAGAATTAGTCCATACTCATCAATGTTTATATGAAATGGTCCTACAGGGATCTTTTATTTAGCAAATGTCTGCATAATGTTAGATTCCACTCTGGTCTACACTATGCACCACATAATTGGACTTCCTTATGGTATTATAGCCTGATCAAATAAGTCCAACTATTTAATGTGTTTTGAATTGCTATAGAATATCCTAAATTTAGACACAAAGATTCTTTTTTGTTTTGTTTTCTTCTTCCTCTTTGGTCATCGCGCTATGGTACGCAAATTAAATTCTCTCAATTTATAAAAGGATAGTGTGAATTAAATTTTGGAAATGGTTCTGATGAGCCATGAAATTCAATCTATACAATATAGGCACTTCTCTTTCACTCAAGTAGGCTTTTTCCTTCTTTTTGTACCAGGGACTGAACTCAGGACCTCACTCGCCAGGCAGGCCCTGTGCCGCTGAGCTACATCCCCAACCCAAGTAGTCCATTTTTGATGACTTATTTTGTTGAAAGTGCTTTCACTGCTAATTACTGCAAATATTTACTTCAGGAGCAAAGATATTCAGACATATACTTGATGAAAAAATACCAATCTGGCCTCTATTTTTATAAATTATCTAGTCTCTTTACCATTTTTTGTTTCACTCACATTTGCTCCATTTTCACATGAAAGCAGAATGCTACCTTAAATGAAACCCCCCAATTTTTTTTTTTTTGTTACAAGACCCATGAACAGCTATCTTGCCTAAATTGCTCATTTTGTTTACTTACGGTCATGTAACAAAGGGTTAATTGCTTTCTTAAACATTTCTGTAAGGCAGGTTAAAAAATATTGAATTTCAAGTTTTAAATGATGATGGTCTTCACTAGGAACAGATTTTGCCTGGTGTAACCAGGTACTCTCTAGGCCCTAGTATTGATATTAATAAAGGAATACACTTCAAAATAGCGTACATTTGAGTCAGATGCAGAAGTGATGTCAAGAAACTGACTTATTAAAATTGCTTATTTACCAAAAAAACAAAACCAAAAGTCAGGAAGTTCTCTACAGAATTTTAAAGGTAAATACAAAAACCATGTTATCTACTTAGCAAACATAAAATAAAGTTTCTAAAACTATCATTTTAAAAGATCAGTAGTATCATTATTGAAGACTGAATATTTTTCTATACATACAACACATAGGACACAATATTTGAGGCCCTTTCACAAGGATCAAGTAGACAAGTAAGGAATAAATTCAATTTTCTAAGAATTCTCATCAGATTATGAAAAGCAGTATGTTGACATCTTCACTATTCTTTTAGGGATATGCAACATACACTCTCACTAAATTAAGTAGTATGTATCGCCATTCCATTAGCATTAATTCCATTCTCAGGCCACTGAATTCAGGGACCTACGTAGTATTCTCACAACAAATCCTAGGGTATTGTTTCCATTCCATTTCAGGTCTGACAATGCCACTAAAAAATATACAAAGTAGTATCTCACATGCAATTTCTCTTTCTGAGTATGTCACTCAGGTACAACTGGAATCTTTTGTTTGATACCCTCAATAGCTTATGATACTGTTTTTTTTATCCGAAACAATGGACAGTCATCTGGCAGTCTCTTGCTTCAAGAGTTTGGGTGGAACAGATAGATCTGCAGACTCAGGGATGTCCCAACCCCTACTTCATAACATCCTTCAACCTCATCTACATCTGAGCCTCTGCAACCATCTCCTTGCCCATCCTTTTTTTCTCGGATCAGCGTGCATGTGTGTGTGTTCAGCACTTGATCTCCAATCAAGCATGAGCTGAGATCCACGAGCACTATGTCAGGTTGCTGTTACCTGACCAGTCAACCACTGTCTATGATCTCTCCCTCCACGTCTATTTAAATTGTGACAGGGTAGCCCCAGAAAGCGGGACCACTTCTTTCACCAGGTGAAAAAGCACAAGAATCCCAAGACTACCTGAAGATTCAAACCCAGATCTGCAGGAGCTGCCCTGAGTGGGTTCCATCCTGGCTGCCTAGAAATTTCCCCAACCTAGAGAAAACCTGAAGCAGGTGATACTGGATGTGTTTGCCCTTGGTCCCGCCCCCACATGGCCGCCTATCTGTCTTTCTAAAGCAGTGACAGGGAACCTTTTAGAGCTTTCAGTGTTAACAGCCCGCTGTGACACACGTGCCATAAGTTTGCCACCACTGACCTAAAAAACACTTCTCAGGGGCGGGAATTTAGCTCGGTGGTTCCACCACCTGCCTTGCAAGCACAAGGACCCGAGTTTGATCCCCGGTACCAAAAAAAACAAAAAACACTTCTCAGGAGGACAAGTGCTGCCCACCCACAGGCCAGCCCCAGGGAGAGCTGGACAAGGCTTCCTCAAAAGGCTCACCCCTGGGAATTTAGCTCAGTAGTTCCCCAGGCTACACAAGGTTCTGAGTTCCAACCCATGGGGGCGGGGGGCGCTCAGCCCAAATACTGTGTGAGACTAAATGCTTCTCAGCACACTTCCCCTCTAGCATCGGGATTTCTCCCCGTTTCTGCCTCCAGCACAAAGGCAGCTTCTTAATCAACCATAATGCCCACTCCCAAGCTAACGTGCAGGCCAAGAACAAAACCACTTTTTGCAGATAAAAAAGTATGTATCTTACATAGCATATATCACATACATAGATTTTAATGAGTATCATCAAGTGGGGAAAATACCAGGCATGTTCCTTTCATTCTACCTTCACTATGCCTTTGAGTCCAAGTATTTCATACTTTTTATATTAGAAGAGATTCTATACTAATCTTCATTAAAGATTTTACTAAAAAGACTTTATTCTAAGTAAAGAACAATTATCAATAAGCATTTACTTATTCTCCTTCCCAGAACTCCTCTAAAATGATAGTAAACTCTTTTAAACAGAGGTATGACTCCATAAGATGGCCAGGCAGAGAGGAGACAACAGCACTTGGGAGGAATGTGCTAGACGTTATTAAAATACAACACCCAAATCTGATGATACAACTTGACATTTACCAATGTGAAGAGCATCTGGAATACAAGTCAAACCCAAAAGATTCATTAATGTTCTCTTATAAGCAGTAAGAATCATTTAAATTACCTAATAATCAAGATAAACATCCAGTCATTAAAATGAACTTGACACCCACCATATCATCACTGCTAGTGGTCCTGCAGGGAAACAAACACACACACACACACACACACACGCCCGCGTGCACCACTGTGACTCATGGGACTCAGATGAAGAAGCACAAAAGTGAAAAAATGGTTACAGTGGCTACTCAGCAGATCAAAATCAAACCAAATCAAATATTTTGGTGAATTTACAAAGGGACAAATTTTTAGAACTAATCAAACTGGGTGAAAGCTGGGCTACTTCAAGAGATAAGGATAAAATTCAACAGGTTAAACTACAGAGCAGACTTTAATATTAAAAAGTAGTAATACTGAGCAAATCAAAGGCAGAACTCATACAATAAAGATAAAAACAAGATCTCCATACAAACCTCTGACTATAGTCTTGTCAGCTGATGAACATTAAAAATGTCAACACAGATCCACTGTATGAAATGCTAACTGATACAGTCCTTGGTGACATAAAAATATTAGAAGTCAAATATTCAAATGAGACATTACACAAAGCATATAAGGAATCGACATGCACAGCATTTGACAGTACTAAATCTGTTAAAAGGGTTATATATAAAGACCCCTGGTCCTGACCCCTGGTTATAAGACACAGACTTGACTTTGAAAGAAAAAAAAAAAAAAAGAACAAAGAAAGCAAAACAAAGTGAAATCAAAATTAAAGGCTAAGCACTACCTCCTTTAAAAAAAAAAAAATCAACAAAAAGAGAAACAGAAGTGTAAAGAGCTGAAATGAAGCCAGATGTTGTGGCCCACACCTGTAATCCTAGCACTCTGGGAAGCTGAAGCAGGAGGATCACAGGTTTGAGCCCAGCCTGGACAATTTAATGAGTCAGTGAGACCCTGCCTCAAAAATAAAAAGGGCTGGAGATGCCCCTCACGTGTGAATGCCCTGGGTCCAAAACCCAGTACTGCAGGCGGAGAGGTGGAGAGAGGGCTGAAATTAAATCTCTAAGCAGGACAGCTCCTGAAACTGCTAGGTAACTTAGATAATTAGACCCATAGAAAAGATCCACCACACATTGTTGTAAAATCATCAGGGAAGAAAATGTATACACCTTATTAGAGGAGCAAAAGAGGAAATAATTCTATTTAAGGAAAAAGCTAACAAAGTACTTAATAAAGCCAAAGAACCCTATAATGGCAACTCCAAGCAATGAACAGAGAAGAAATGTGGGAAATACAAGAGGCAGAAAAATAAGCACTGAAAAAAATTCACAGGAGAAAAAAAAAAAAATCAAGAATCCCTAAACAAATAGGAACCAAAGGTCATAGATTTAAAAGGAAAGGAAAGGAAAATAAAGCTACCCAAGGCTGAGGCTGCTAAGGGACAAAAACAGATTCAGGGCAAGAAAAGGAAAGTCCAGTGATGATGAACATGACAGAAAGGAGGCAGCTGAACCAGCAAGAATAGACGAAGAACCCACATCAAAACCAGAATACTGAAAAAGGGGCTGGAGATTCACAGATTAGCAAACAAATCCTTTTGTTCAGCTGCTTGTATCTGTGAGGTTTTGAAAAAGAAAATCATCTTTGACCCATTCAATCTTCAGCTATAAGACTACTTTGTTAGTTGAATTTTTTTTTGATTACTCAGATTTAAATTTTCTTACTGTAGTTGTTGTTCCAAATGATTTATACATCCAGTGGAGGGTTCTCTCACAAAACTGTAAAGGCTATATTAGTGCAAAATATAAACTATATAAAAAGAGGATAAAAATGAACTGACTCAACAATGACAAATCAAACTGTTCCTTGCTTCATGGGAAGAAATAACTCAAGGTTTAAGAATATTGCAGGAGTGGGCTGAGGAGGTAGCTCAAGGGCACCACACCTGCCTGACGAGCACAAGGTCCTGAGTTCGATCCCAGTTTTAAAAAAGCCTACTGCGGGAAAGATATTCTTGCTTCTCCTTTTGAGAAGCTAGCACAGGGATACAGAGGGAGGGTGGGGGTTACAGCTCAGCAGTGCAGCCACGTGCCTGCCAAGCTCATGGTCCTGAGTTTGAGCCCAATACCGAAAAGAAAAAAATGAAGATATAGAGCAGATAAATAAAGAAAAAAATACCCTTACAATTACAATCTGCCCCCCAAATTAACTTTTCACAAAATTACACTGAGGAGGGTAGCTTGAAACAAAAATATACCTAGACAACTCTTACTGACTGAACTCTAGTCTGGTCTTCACTTTTGTTTGTTCCACTTAAAATAAACAGAACTTACAGATTCGCATACATTTTCCCCTATTTTTATCTTCAGTGGTGCTCCAGTGTACTCCCAGAGCACTGTGAACATTTTTCTAACTCTGGCTATCCGTAAACATTTTCAAAAAAGAGCAGAAAACATACATAACATGAACTCAGTGATTCATTCTTCAGGGAGAGTAGAAGAAATTCCTTAAAGATGGTGTTAGAATGCAACACCCATAATTATGCCTGAAGGTGAGTGAGTACAATTCCATTTTCAAAACTTTTGAGATATACCTTAGAATTGTGAGGATACTGTTCAAATAAGAAAAGCTGAGGGCATGATTATCTTTCTCAGAATCCTAAAGAATCCCAACCCTAACACAAAGAGTCTGATTTCAAACAAACCATTCCCCACGGCCTCTATAAGAAACAATGAAGGTGCCACTGCCGCTGGCTAGAAATTCAAAGCAGATGGTACCTGTGTGGCTTGAGCTGAAGAAGGCTAGAAAGAAATGACTTGTATAGAAAGATCTGAAAATTTTAAACATATAATGCATATGAAGAATTTAAAGAATTGATCAAGACAGAATGCTGCCCACGTCACAGAAGTCACCGCCCTCTCAACTGCCAAGTCCCTCACACATACTCATTATAGCTCTTCTCTTCACTGGGCGTGATCAGTCTCCTGGCTTTGGGGATAATCATCGACTTTTTTTGTTGTTGTTATTTATTTTTGGTACCGGGGATCGAACTCGAGGTCCTTGCACTTGGGGGGCAGGCGGTGGCACCACTGAGCTAAATTCCCGACCCTCATTTTTATTATTTAAATAATATTGTTAAATGACACAGCTTACATTCTTCCTGTGTTTGAACGTGTTCTAAGTAGAACCCTACCACAGTATTCCGTGAGTCTATATTGTTTCTTTCACTGTTATGTTTGAGTCAGCCATTTACATGGAAATTCACCGCACCTATCTATGCATATTGGCGTTGCTTCCATTTAGGCTCTCCTGAACATTGATGCATACCTGCCAGAATTTCCCTAGAGATTCACCAGCAGTCAGAGTACTGGATTCTCTATATTACTAGAAAATTACCTCACAAAGCAAATATAACAACACACAGAAAAACCAAATGATAATTAAGGAGTATATTTCTATTTCACCCAGACTTCAAAAATTTACTGTCACAACCAGGCATGCTGGTGCATACCTGTAATCCCAGCATTTGGGGAGGCTGAGGTAGGAGGATTACTGAGAGTCTGAGGCTAGCTTGAATTATAGTGAGTGAGACCCTGTCCCAAAACACCAAAAATAAAAAAGAAGAGGAACAAGAAAAAGAAATGTACTGTTGCACTGGAAATGCTACTTAGAGACTGCACATTAAGTTATGTATACTCTTAGCAAGAGATCCTGTCTTCAAATTGGCATTTGAGGGCCAGGGATTTAGCTCAGTGGTTCACGGCCTGCCTTGCAAGCGCAAGGACCCGAGGTTTGATCCCAGGTACCAAACAAAAAAACCCAATACAAAATGGCATTTGAGAATTGGAACAGAGTTGTAGTCCAAGGCATATAGCCTTTATCTGCTAAATTAAATCTGTATTACACATCCTAGCGACAACAATCAGCATCTTTCAGGGCACAATGCCGACACTGATGAAGAAGAAAAATGCATGAACAATTATAGGCAGGAATGATAACAGTGGAGAAAAGGGAAATACTTATCAACCTAAAACCACCAACCTTTAAATACTTAAGAGACTTAGAACAACACTGATAATCAGCAATAGTATACCAAGAACTTCTAGTTTTTCAGAAAAATTAAGACATGAATGCTGTTGGCAACCAACATACATGAATGCTATTCATGTATAGTATTCAAGGAAAAATGAAATTTGACTTTATTTGAATACAGATTAAGCTGCTATCAAAATTTTTCAGATAAAGACCTAATTATTTTTTATACTTAACTGTATCATTATGAGCAGCTATAACAGTTGCCCCATCAAATCTCAGCCTCAAGCATTCTAGTCTACAACCACCACTTCCTACCTAACACACACTCATGGAGACCAATGATCCTTCTGTCCACAGGCTCCCTAATCCACGATCTCAACTGATCTCCACTGCAGTCCCTAGCCTATTCGCACTTCACTTCCCTCTTACCCACCTTACTTCAGTGTCATTAATCCCCCCACCCCAGGTACCAGGGATCAAACTTGGGTCCTTGCGCTTGCGAGGCAGGTGGCAGAACCACTGAGCTAAATCCCCGGCCCACCAGGGTCATCAATTCTAATCACTCCCTTGCTCCTCTCTCCACTGTGTTTTCTCAGCTGAAGTACAATCATAATTAAATCCTACTCTCTCATTCTTCTATGCCTGCACCCACACAGTAAAACATGAGGGGTACGTCAGTTGTCACCTTCACTATCACCAAACTCAAGTGGGCCCGGCTCCTATTTCCACCCAACAACCACACTTTGTTTTCCTACTGTATTCACTCTCCCATCCACAGGACAACTATTTCTTACCTTCTATTCTCTCCCTACACTTCTAATACATCCTCCTCAGCACTCACAGCTTTCTGTTTCATAAAGCAAACAGAAGCAATTAGAGAACCTTCTCAAGCCCACCTGCCACCACCTGTGTCTACATAGTCTCCACCTTCTGCCAACAGTGGTGAAACTGCCCACATTGCTAGCAATGGGCGATCCTTCCACCAAGGAACAGGCAGATCCTATCCCCTCCTATCTACTGAAGGATAGAGACCTAGAAATTTGCATGCTCCCTACATTATTTTTCCCCTCTCTTCCAGGTCAACAAGTAGAGATGTGGTCATTTCTCCAGCCTTTCAAAGAGAAATGTCCTCAACTGCTCTCCTGAGAGCTTGTTATGCTCTCTTCCTTTACAACTAAGCTCCTTAAAATTACAAATTTTGACTTGCTGTCTCAAAAGTCACTCCTCTCATATTCAAAAATATATCCATCAGGGCCAGGGATTTAGCTCAGTGGTTCTGGTGCCTGCCTTGCAAGCACAAGGACTTGAGTTCGATCCCTAGTACCAAAACAACAAAACAAAACAAAAAATATATCCTTCACACCAACAAAACTGCACCTGTAAAGATAAGCCATAAACTCAGGTTAAATTCAATAGCCAATTCTTGGCTGTCATCAGCGTCATTTGACACAGATCTCTTCCGAAACCACTTAAGGACACTACTACCTATTCCTACAATCATTCGAGCTCAGTTTCCTTTGCTAGCTTATTTCCCTAACTTTGCCACAAGTGGAAGATTTCACACCTGGTCCCCTGTGATGGATCACAGCTAAAGTGTAGGTACAATGAGATAGTGTACAAAATTACTTTCAGGCTATGAATATAAGATTTATATGAAACAGATGAATTCCATGTTAGGCTTGAGGTCTAATACTCAAGATAGCTCATTATGTATATGCAAATATTCCACAATCCAAAATACTTCTCATCCTAAGCATTTCGGATAAGGGATACTACACTTGCAATTAACTCCCTTATCTATACTTTCTCATGACTTCAATTATTCAATTCAGGCTGGTATCATCGAAATGTCTATTTCCAGGCTTAAGCTCAGGCCTGAACCCGAGCCCTTACCCTGTTCTATGTTGAACTGGGTGCTGTACTCGTCTCTTCTACCTGCCTCTGCAGATTCGCCCTCCATCCTGCTCTTTCCTTGGTAAGTGACTGGACTGTATTATAACAAGTTCCCCTTGTCTTCTGGCTTCCGGTAGGGGAGGCTCATAAGAGGCTTTAGCAGAAGAGTAGAGGAAAAACAGATTGGTTATAAGTTAGCTGGCCTTACAATCAGTGTGGGGCTGTCTTCGCTGGCTGTATCCGCTAACCAAAGGTGCCTGATCCTCTGAAAGTAAACTTGATAGGAACCTCATCTGCGAGCTGCCCTCCCAGAACAGCAGAATCTACTTCCTTTCCTTTTATCTACCCCTACTTCAGTACATGGTTTGTCAAAACTTGCTTCTAACTATACTGAGCGGGCTCTTTATTTCTCACACGAACTCTCATGCAGAAGCCTAACTAGCAGCTCAGTCTCCACATACCAACCCTGAATACCTCCCTCCAGTTTACCCATCTCAATTAATGGCAACTTCCCTTCTGGCTATTCAGGACACAAACCTCCGCCATCCTTACATATCTTTTTTTCTTATTCCCTCATTTCAAGTCCTCTGTGCTTTTCCCTCAATATAGGCCCAAAACCTACCTGTTCCATCTCCACTGCTATCGCCCTGGCTGACCCCAGCTACTGCCACTGCTTGTCTAGATTGTTGCAAAAGCCTCCTAAAATGGTCTACCTGCTCCTTCCACATGCACATTTTTTCCCTGTCTCCCAGTCATTCCCAAACAGCAGGGTGATCCTATTAAAAACACGAGCTGGCGGCTTCTCATCCCACGCTGCGTAAGAACACCATCTACATGGCTCCATGTGATCTGGTCACAGGACACTTTCTGACCTCTTTGCCTACTTGCACACTCTGCTTCTACTATGATGGCTGTCCTTGCTATTCGCTACACATCATCCCAAAGCCTTTGAGCCTGCTACCTCTGCCTGAAACACTCTTCCTGTAGATGTCCTCAAGGCTTCCTCCCTCACCTGCCTCAGGTCTTTAGTCAACCACCTTCCAAATCGAGAGCTTCTCTGGCTACTCTTTCAAAAAATGTAACAAGCCCCTATTCACTCGATTTCCATCCTAAACACTTATCACCATTTACCATTTCTTGTACTTTCTTCAACCTCTAGAGTATCCTAACTCCATGAAGCAAGTATTTTAGTCTTTTCTGCTTGTTGTCATAACCCCAGCCTCTAAGACAGGACCTGGAAACACTAAGTACTTAATATTTGTTGAAAAAGCCACAGCTAGAAATGACACAATCAACTGATCGCAATCTGAAAAGCATGACAGTTCTCTTGGCAGTAAGGATGGGAAACACTATGAACTCTAGTTCATCTTGACTTTGGAGAGCAACTTGGCATATCTAAAAAAGTTTATGATGTACACACTTAAGATAGATTATGCATTAATTTATACAAGTAAGGACAGTATAATAAAAAAATCATTCTGAGGAGTATGGTCAGCCTATATAGAGGATGCCCTTAATATTTTATGATCAGACAGGCCAGGGATGTAGCCCAGTGGTTCTGTCACCTGCCTTGCTAAGCGCAAGGACCCAAGTTCAATTCCCGGTAACAAAAAAAAAAAAAAAATTTATGATCAGAGAATGAACTCTACCTCTCTAAAAGAAACCAATTGAGTGATACTGTAACACAAATGAAGACAGCATGGCAGCTCTTAGAATTATGCTATGGTGAGAAGAAACTGATAAATCAGCAGCAGAGTGGAGCAGAAATGCAAGAGCACAGCAATAAATATGACTATTATAATCTTCCAAGAAAATAATCACATATAAAACACACCATCTGAGAAGAAACCAGAGGACAATGGCAGAGTACACATTTTAAATTCTATTTTTTTAAAAAATGCTAAAATAACCAAAACCATAAGCCAATGGTACATGCCTGATGGATTAGACTAGAATTTTTAATTGATTTCAAACATTCATCTCTCATTGCCAAATACTCTCCAAATAACTGACGGTACAACTGATTGCACTTGATCCACCGGTAGTGCATATTAATTTCACTGTGCTACTTTATAATTTTCTTCATGTAGATCTTTTAGTCAAACAACTGATAAGAACTGATACTAGCCAGTCACATTTTACCTCTATGCCCTTTCTTCCACCTTCAATAAAAGTACTTAGAAACCCGTCACTGGCCAAAATGCAGGTAATGAGAGTGAAGTACTCATTTGACTAGCAAAATTATATAGTTTTCAGTCCTTGGGCAGCCCATGAGCTGAATGTCATCTGGGAACCTATAATATTAAAGGGGCACTATCTATCAATGAGACCAGACTGAATCTGTGCTTTTCACTTGCAATTTGGTACTCTCCCGCTTCTTTCCTACTCAGGGAAAGTTCATTCAACCAAGTGAAAGTGTGTGCATCATATTATAATCTTTAAGCCTGGGGCAGGCATTCAAAACTACAGGAATATGAAAAAGAAACACTGAACTTAGTTGCAACGTAAAACTTGTGGCAAAGCGAGAATTCAAAACTGCCTGAAATAGTATTTTTGATTTCTCTGCTCCCCTAATTTTCTTCCTTTTAACCTGGCAAAAAATACTTTTTCTCATTAAGTTTATTGATACTTTTTAGGTGTACGGTACAGTTATATACATTATTGGGATCTTGTACCTTTACATGTTGTATTTTGGTTACTTTTTCAAAAATATTTTTATCGGGCCAGAGATTTAGCTCAGTGGTTCCGGTGGCTGCCTCACAAGTGCAAGGACCCAAGTTCGATCCCTGGTACCAAAAAAAAAAAATTTTTTTATTAAGGTAATTCACATAGAAAGGAAAAAATAGAGGTCACGTGCACATCTTGCCCATCTTCCCCAGTGCTACAGTACAATATCACAATCAGGACAGTAACACCGATAGGATCCAGTCTTACTCAGACTGCTCCAGTCTTATTCATGCTCATTTGTGTGCATTTGTATATTAAGTTCTACATAATGTTCTCTCTAGTGGGCTCGGTACCTGCCAACAGAGTCAAGATACTGACCGTGCCAGCAACACAGGGATCCAGCACATTGCCCTTCTGTAACCACATCCACGTCCCACGTTCCCATCTTCACCTCCGGCCAACCACTAAGCTACCCCTCCACTTACCCATGAAACTGTTATGCCACACCCTCATGGTATCTAGCTGTGCCCCAGCTCTCCTCCACTGCCTCCTGTCACTGCTCTTTAGCTTCCCGGCACCCAACATGGAGGCAATCTTTGGAAACAGCTCGTCATGAAGGAATAAGTTGATATTACTGATAGAGCAAACTGTCCGAAAGCAAAAACAGTTCTGGTGTTCTTGAGCACACGGCTCTAATGCATGAATATCCACTGATGTGCATATTCCTGGCTATAAAAGAAGGGGGAAAAGTATATTCTGGGAATTTTGTAAAGCTTCTCATAATCATAAATATCAATTCCTGTAAAAAGCAAAGGGAACGCTTTATGCTTCTAAGACTAGCAAATTTAGAATGACGAGGTTCAGCACCCCATTTATAAAAAGTTTTTTTATCCATCTCAGACTTCAGTCATCCTACATTAAGACATGGAAACCCTGACTTCCACTTAAAGAAATATTTTCCCCTTGCAAACCATTACAAACATTATCCTTGGGCCAGGGATTTAGCTCAATGGTTCTACTTCCTGCCTCACAAGCACAAGGTCCTGAGTTTGATCCTTGGTACCAAAATAAAAAAAATCATCCTTTACTTGAATTTAAAATCCAAAGAACAACCAAGATACATCATGTAAAGGCACAAGATCTAAGTGATGAATGTAACTGTCCTGTAGATCTAACAGGTACCAATAAACTTAATGAAAAAAATCCAAAGAACAAAGAATGAATTGCTAGTTATAAAAATGCAATTTTAAAAGTAAAACAAAGGGCCTGAGCAAATTTCATAGCACTAAGCAGTAAGAACACAAGTGGAATTCATACCTGCAGAGCTCAGGAGGACACTAAAGTCTGTTCCCCTCTGTGACTCTCCACTTTCATTATTGACCTCTTTTTCAGCATCTTGGTATCGATCCCAGTTAGAGGTAATTTTTCTTTTAGGGTAATTTCTCTGTTCATCATTCTCTTCACTATCGGTCTCTGCATCACTGTCATCTCCCACCTGCAACCATTAGAGACAAAGCAATAAGCAGGCAGTAGGAATCTGGATCTCGGCAGCCTTCTCAGTAAAATAAACAAAACTACTCAGAGGTATCACAATAAAGAGTAAATCTATAGACCGCATTGCTTGTGGATATCAAATATTTCCAAAGAACCCCATTATATCAGAGTCTTCTTTCAGGATAAGTCTTTCAGTGAGCATTAAAAAGGAAAATTGAGCCAAGTATAGTGGCACATGCCTGTTAATCCCAGTACTTGAGAGGCTGAGGCAGGAGGATCACCAGGAGTTCGAGATCAGCTTGTGCTACATAGTGAGACCCTGTCTAAAAAAAGGTGGTGGGGGGGAATTGGCAAGTTCCTGCCTGGACATTTGTGTGCCTGACCTCTCTAAATCCTATCCCTGTGTATAATATTTCATACAGTTCTTTTCATACATGTTAAGTAATGAAGGCTCTAAGAGTATTCAATTCAAAAGACTTTAGGATGAAAATCAACTCCTTCAATTTACAGATTTTACAAACACATTTTATAAATATGTTTTATAAGCTTTAAATGAGAACCCTACTCAGATTGGTTCTAGAGAAGTTTCCAGTCTTGTACATGAAAAAGTTAAGAGAGCATGCAGAGAGAAATGCAGATTGTGAGAAGATAAAGGGCCCGGTTTCATCAACAAATAAACTGCAAGGGAAAAATGGTGAAAAGAAGGGAGAAATCCATAGATCGAAAGAGCTTACTGGGCCAAGGATGCAGCTCCATGGTACAAGGCTTGCATGAGGCCCTTCTTTCCGCCTCCAGAATGTGGAGAAAGTATCTTGTAACTTGATCGACACTCTAACCAGAGAAAATGATCACTGAGATAACTAGGAAAATGTGAGCACAATGACTATTAATTATATTAAGGGTGCATTGCTAATTTTGTTTGGTATGATACTGGCATCATGATTTCTGCATGTTCTTAACCTATAAGATGCAAATATTAAACTATGGATGGCAAAACTGCTCCAAACCTAAAGGTTTCCTGCAATTTCCTGCCAATTTCTAAGAACCAAAAGATACTGGCAGATTAAAGGTGTGTGATTAAATTGAGATCTGCTATATAAATTACCAAGAACATTCCAAAGCGAACAAAAGTGCAACTGGTGAGAAATTAAGGGAAACAACTAGAGCTAAAAATACTAGCAGTGTTTAGTCTGGAAAATTCAATATTCTTTTGTCACCCACTGGGCAAATAAAGTTCAAAGAGCCTTCTCCTGTTAGTCCAAAACCTTTCAACATAGCTGTAACACACAGCAAAGATGTAAACTTGGGCAAAATAATCATTGAGAATCAAAAGAAGATTATGATTTGAAATACCTAAGGAAGTATTAGTGCAGTATAACAAGCACTAAAATGGCAGGCCAGAGACCTAGAGAAAACTAATGGCCTTACCAATACCATCATTTAATATCAGTGAAGTGCATGTAATAGGCTGGCCTCATGCAGACAAGTGGCTCATTAACCCTAAATTACAAGAATCACCAAGCAAGAACCCCAAACGCAAACACAAGAAGAAACAATAAATATCATTAAGCCACCATTGTAAGAGAACAGGTTTATTTTTATTTTTTTGGTACTGGGGATTGAACTCAGGACCTTGCACTCATGAAGCAGGCAGAAGAACCACTGAGCTAAAAACCTGGTCCATCACAAGATAATAGTATGAGTAAAGTTTAGAAGACATGAGATGTAGAGAAAGATGTGCTTTTAAAACTCTAGAGATTCCATTTCCACAAAGGCTTATTGTGGTCAGATCTAGGACAAAAGAAAAAAATATCCAAAGCTTCAAGATGGAGGGAATGGACAAAACAAGAAAATACTAACTAAACCAATGTAAAAACTCAAGGCACCATTGTACGTTAACATCATTTCTAGATTAGTCTGGTAATTTTCACTGTAATATTTCATAACTGAATCCTGGTCACTGGTTGCAAGATTCATAAAATAACATGTATCCAACTAGGATAAAAAACTAATGACAGTTCTTCTGTGTCCCCTGATCCCACACACTTTGAACAAGTTTAGATTCTCAACCAGAAGAGGAGTTTGATGCTTTACTAGTCTTCTAACAGGCAAGTGTCAATCTGACTTTACCTACCCACAGAATGGAGATGGGAAAAATTATCCCACTAATGACTACTCAAAGTTGTCAACAATCTAAGCCTCTCAGGGAAGAAAAGCTAAGACAAGGAATGTGGAATCTGGCATCTATATGAATTCATCTATAGGTGATCAGTCTATGATCTATCATTTTTCCACTCTAAAAACATTAACATGTTTTTGTTGTTGTTGTTGTTTGGTTTTGTTTGGGGATTGTTTTTGTTTGGTTGGTTTTGGTTTTTTGCAAAGTCTCACTTTGTAGTTCAGGCCGGCCTTGAACTCACTGTAGCCTAGGCTGACCTAGAACTCAGAAATCCTTCGCTTTAGCCTCCCTAGTGCTGGGATTATAGGCGTGTGCCACCACACTCAGCCTACATTAACATGTTTTTAACCCATTTTCCAGATAATAAAAAGCTCCTCAAACACCCTATTAAAGAAAGCACTGCATCACCATAAGGAAATACAGCCTACATTCAGCCACCTACATAAATGAGATTCAAACCTATTAAATTCACAAATATCATAAAATGTCACTAGAATCAATAATTACAACCTTATCAAACTACCAGCAAAGCTAGCAGAATACAGGATTTTTGCCTTACTACTGAATTCAAGTAGCAGCGTTAAAATTATTAGTCAAGAAAATAGCAAAAAAAAAAATAACCCATTTTCCAAGTCAACTCTATTTCACGCTGAGAACCAATAACCCTTTACACACACACTACACAGTAAGACAATTCAACCAAGTCTGTGCCACTTCTAACAAAGCTTATTTTCCCCCCCAATATCCATCAACATGTTTCTCATTCCTATGTCACAACCTCCCAAAATCACCTCTTTGTCCGTATTTCTGCCAACAGGCTCTTCAAGGCATTCCAGGCTTTTCCACGTGTGTGCCTCAAAGTTCTTCCAGCTACTGCCCGTGAAACAATCCCAAAGCCCCTCCACATTTTAAACTATTAATTAAAGCAGCACCTCACCTCCTTGTACCAAAATCTATACAGTATTTGTTTCCTAAAGCTGCAGTAACAAAGTATCAGGAACAGGTGGCTGAAACCAATAGAAACTTTCCCTCAGAAATGATGGCAGATAGAAGCTTCCCTCTCAAAGCTCTGGGGATAATGTGCTCCGTGAACCTCTCCTAGCTCCCAGCGGCTGTGGCAACCCTTGGCTTTCTTTGGCTTACACAGAAGCATTACGGTGACCTCTGCCTCCACCTCCACACAGCATTCGCGCATGCCCAGGCAGGTGGGATTGGGGGAGGTGCGCATGCGCTTGTCTTCTCATGAGGACAGTCATACTGAATTAGGGTCCATCTTAACCAAGTATAACTTCATTTTATCTAGATCACACTGGCACAGAACCTATTTCCAAAGGTCACATTCACAGACAATGGGGATTAGGACTTACCATATGGCAATTTTTTGGTTTGGTTTGGTTTTGGTACCTGGGATCGAACTCAGGACTTCGTGCTTGCAAGGCAGGCACAGTACCACTGAGCTAAATTCCCCACAGCATATCGCAACTTTGAGAGGGCACAATTCAACCCACAACAGGAGGAAAAATAGCAGGAAACTGTTCATCCGAGAAGCTCAATGAACTCCACATAATATACACACAGAGATCTACAGATACATAATAATAAAAATGCTGAAAGCTGAAAAGAAAATCTTGAAAGTATCAGGAGAAAATGACTCCTCGTCCCAAGGCAATCCACACAGATGAGCTGTAACTTCAGCAGAACAGTAGCAGCTGCAAGCAGCAGTGTAACACCACTCAAAGTAGAAAAAACTGTCGATCAGAATCACACCCAGAAAACTTCAAAAAGCTAAAACACGCTGCAAGATAAAAACTAATAAAAACCAGTTTTAACAGACACACCTTATGAGATACGCCAACCTAAAATTCTCTAGGCTAAAAGAAAAAAAAATGATTTTGAACAGTAATTCTAACCCATATGGGGGAGGGGAAGCAGCGCCAGTAAAGGTGTTATATATATAACTGTAAACCACAGGACAGAAGCATTCCTTCCGCTGTCCTCCCTTAACAGCCTTAAAGCAACCACACAGAACAGTATGGTATAGAACTGCTCTTCTGGGTCTACAACAAATAGAAATATATTTGCACAAAGGAGGTGGGTGAGAACAATACTATTTAGGCTAAAGAAAGGACTGCAAAAGGGAGCTCTCCAGCCAGGAACAAAGAAATACCTACTTTTCTTTCTTCTTGGGTTTTTTTTTTTTTTTTCTTTTCTGATTTTTTTTGAGACAGGATCTCACTATGTAGTTGAGATTGACCTGGAACTGACTAGGTAGCCCAGGCTGGTCTCAAACTCACAGCAATCCTCCTGCCTCAGCCTCCCGAGAGTGCTGGGATTACAGGCGTGCACCACCACGCCTGGCTCTTCTCTCATCCTTTAAAAGACAAAATTATATAAGGTAGTGGGCTAGCGATGGGTGCCCTTCCACATTTTGTCCCTCCTCTGCCACCTCCTCATTTTTTAATCATTAGCATTGTTGGTTCCATGTGCCTTAAATTCCTCATAACCTTTTTACTGGCTACAATCTAAACAGACTTAACACACTAAGGGCTTGACCAGTCCCTTTTCCCCCGTGCCAAATTTTTTTTTTTAAATATAGTCTTCATAGTTGAAGACAACTTTCTTTAACTGAAACTCTTAAGCGGCACTCTTTCCATTTTGTCTGTCCTGCAATATATCCAAAGGACTTTTTTGCGCTTGCACTACTTGATTGCCCACATTCAGTCAACAGTATTCCTTGAGCAGTTGCTGAGTGGTAGCACAGGTTCAGGCTCTGGGATTACAGCCAAGACAGCCAAGGTCCCCAGGCTTAAGAACTCATCTATGGTGTGACATGTGCTACTGTAAGACATTCATGTTTCAGGAGCACCAAAAGCACCATCCATAAGAGGGAAGTAGAGTGGGGGATGTCTTTGGGACCGGTCCTGTGAGCCAGACAGAA
Organism: Fukomys damarensis; assembly: GCF_012274545.1. Lineage (NCBI taxonomy): Eukaryota > Metazoa > Chordata > Mammalia > Rodentia > Bathyergidae > Fukomys > Fukomys damarensis. Next base: position 42,528,160 of record NW_022900929.1, read on the forward strand.
ACCAGAGGAAGAATCTCAGGCTGAGGCAAAGACAAGGCACAACTCCTCAGCTCTAGTCTTTGCCGTACAGCCTGGGACTGGTGTAGTGGAGGAAGGAACCAAAGGCAATTCCCAAAGCCGAGACAGACAGAAGGAACCTTTTCCCCACTGCCAGGCAGCTGCCCACAGGTTGATGGCTATTCAAAACAAACCCGGGGAGACCAACAGCAGTGAAGTCTGAAAATAGAAAACTATGTCTAAGGGTTCTAGAATGATAGTAGTAAAAGGGACATGGTTTTTAGTCTTCCTATATCCCCCCATTAAAAAAAAAAAATCACAAAAGCAACTAGGATAGCAAAATCAAATATCCAGGGAAAGAAGCCACAGAAACAGATGACAAAGTTCTCCACAAAGTCCCAAATATGAGTATGCAGCACAAAGTCACCAAAGTCTTAAGACTTGCAAAGCTGGCACCAGCATCAGTGAGGAGCGAGGGAGGCGGTGGGACACCTGGCAGACTGAGCTGTCCAAGACAAACAGCAGGCACATCTCAGACGTGCTCAACAGGGCCAACGGAGAACATCCAAAAGGAGTTCACAGACAAGTTTCAAGGGTTGTCTGGGTCCTGTGGACTGAAGAAAAAACCCAACTGGCCAAAACCCCACCCTGAATCAGAACACAAAAAATAAAGACAAGGGAAAAAGAGGCCAGCTATGGGGTGAGAAGTAAATCTGGCTGTAGAGAGCGAGCCCTTATTTTTATGCAACTCAGAACAGAAGCAGGTGCTTCAGAGCCATCAATGTAAAAAGCCACTCAACAGCATCTCTCTTCTAAAAGATGGGAAAACTGATTTCTCATAAAGATGAGCAACAACGAAGGATCATGGTCAAAGCCCACACAAAAATGTTATTACAAAGAAAAAGGTAAGAGTAGGGTCATATTTCATACTCAGCCTCAGGCCATCAGGTACTTGTCTCTCCCTCTCTGGCCCACACCGCATTATTCTCCGAGTATGTACTCCTAAAATTCTCTCAATAGACCTCTATGCCATTAAAAAAAAGGAATAGGATCATATTTATAGTAAGTTACATCAAGTATCCAAAAATGTTTTATTATAATACAATTTCACTATTTCACTAACTAACTATAAATTCTACCCTCAGTCTTTAGAGGTTAAGGCTAAGAATGATCATATTTATAGTAAGTTACATCAAGTATCCAAAAATGTTTTATTATAATACAATTTCACTAACTAACTATAAATTCTACCCTCAGTCTTTAGAGGTTAAGGCTAAGAGCAGTTGTAAAGGCTCAATCTTGCAGAAACATTGGCACAGTACAAGGAGGAGAGGAAAAGTGAGGAGAGCCTTACACCCAAGGAAGAGGTCCACTGGCCTCCAAAAGCTATGCTATACATGGACATCTCACAGGGGATTCACTCCTCTCCTCTCGTTCCTCTCTCTTCCCATAGGTGTTTCATTGTCAAAGTGGGAGGCATGAAAGAGTAATGATTATCAGAGTCAAGAAGCAGAGAAGTACAACAGTTTTATCCATTCCCAGCCCCTCAGACACTTTTAGCTGCCCATCAAACCAGAGTCCCTCAGATATGGCACTAAAACTGGGAAGAGATGTCTATTTCCTACGTTATTTATCAGAATGAAGTACAGTGTTATCGGATCAGAGAGATTGCAAATCACATAGTACATTATAAACATCTTAGAACAATGCTAGCCATGAGACGGCCTCTGATGGGCATTTCTTTATCTCCTGGTGTCAGCTGTCCCTTTCGTGCTGTGGCTCCTAAGAGTTTCCCCTTTCCCTTTCATATCGTGCTTCAGTTCACAGTGTCTCTCAGCAATACTCCCCGAGCTACAAAAAGCCTGTATCTTTCTGTACAATGAATGCTGGGACTAGGAAGGGGAACAGGGAAGAGGGATGGAAAAAGGAAGGGAGGAGGGACAAGAGAAAAGTGAAAATAGAAGGAAAAAATGGAAACAAAGCTTCTGTACATAGCAAGGGGAGGGGGTTGGGGAGGAATGGGAAAGAATAAGAAACCTGTATCTTTCGTAAAGTGTTTCTAGTAGAAGTTTTTGATCCAGCCCACAAACTTTTCTATCCATCCTCCAAAATCATATGTAATAAGGAAGAAACAATTTAAATATTCAGAATTCCTCCTCTGGTGACTAGTTCCATTTTAAAATGGCACAGAGGTTTTGTAAAAGACAAAAGGTTTCTAAGGTGGACTAATCATTCTTATATAGTACACCTATGAATCATAAAGTACATCCAAAAAGTCTGCAACTCAAATGTTAATAAATTGGAATAGTCACTCTTGCTGATGCTTTTTGCTCCATAATATAACTCCAGGGAGGCAAAATGGAAATCACTGCCTCCCTTAAGCATCCTTATTCTGGCCCAAGCCCCTGTGTTACCAGGTATTGTAGTAACAGGGCAGTGATTTCCAAGCTCTTACTGTCTGTCCCACACAAAGAATTGGTCAGAAAAATTGGTGAGTGTGAAAGTTTAACATTTTAGGGTGAGGAAGAAAAAGTAAAAAAGCAGTGCTCAAGATAAAGAAGATATATCCTGCATACAGAAAGGGCCACAAGAACAAAAGGGCAGTGGCAGTGAAGTCAACGGCTGTCATCTCTCACATCTTCTGCCCTTAGATTCAGGCTATCTCATCAAAAGCCTACTCATCTCATGCAGAAGATCGGTATCAGGTACAGGGCTCGGCTGGACCAGCTTGACCTCGTGTAAGATTGGTATCAGGTGCCAGGCTCCACTTGTTGTCCTATCAAAAGATTGGTATCAGGTGCCAGGCTTGGGAGCGGCTGCCTTGGTTAACAACTCTCCGTAACTGACACGTCATGCCCAACTGCCGGCCATTTGCCATGCTCGCGTAACACACACGTCATGCCCAACTGCCGGCCATTTGCCATGCCCTAGTCTCCCACCTCACCTAGGCTTTAAAGATGAAGTAAAGTTCTGAAGGGCCTATCTAAGGGCTTAAAAGCAAAGAAAGAAAATCATTTTTTTTTTTTTTTTTTCCAGATGTGCACCACCACGCCCCACCAGAATGAAAATCTCTTAAAAATATATCCAAAACTTTTGCAAGTATGTCTGTTCACTGGGCAAAATCATGGTAAAAATAAAATAATTAGTTGTATAAGATATCTTAAGAGTCTAAAGTCTTTGTGGATGTCCTGCTCCAAACTATGACTACTAACAGGAAAAAATGATGAGATTATTTAACTGGCAGGGGAGAAGTACAAGCCAGCCAGAGACAGAGAATCCAATAATCAAAACATTCATACACACACACACACACACACACACACACACACTCAAGATCAAACCACCCAGGACCTCATGCGTGCTGGGCAAGAGCTCTAACCCTGAGAAAAATTCCCAGCCAAGAATCTTCTGATACGTAAAACAACTTTCCTACTTCAATGACATCTCTTCAAACTCTCCTTCATTCAATTATCTTATCTCATTTCAGTAAAGCCCTGGAGGAGAGGCAAGACCTTACACATAATTATATGCTTACAGATAAACTCTACTCAAAATAGTTTACCACTCCAAAACTTAACCATACTACTGAACAAGTCTCTGATCCAAAATCTTACTCACTAAAACTGACTCTAGCCACTGAAAACAGCAGGGTCAGGGATAGGAAAATGGCTTGACAGTAGGCAATCAGAGCAAGACTCAAAAACAAAAAACACACACCTCCAAGCAGACAAACAGAAATCAGTTGCTAATGAGCCGGTCCCCACCATCTACACAAAACAGGTGTGACCTAAACGTCACATCATCTTTTAGCGATCTTTTTAGACAAGGGCCAAACTCAAGCCCTAAACAGGAAAAGCTGTTTCATCTGCCACTTCCCAGAAAACGAGGAACTGAGCAGAATTCTCTATCTTCTAAGTGCTTGCCTTATGTAGTGGCAGCCTATATATACACCCTGATCAAACAAGGAGGAATGAGTCAATAGACAACGCGTATGCAAAGTCCTTCTCTGTGCAGATTTTCCCCAACACATAGGGAGTAATTACGTAGTATACACTTCACCATCTCTGGTGTCCCAGCATTTTGAAGCCCCTCCTTTGAATTTTTCCTCCATTTCATCTCTTCCCTGATGGAAAGTATCTATAAAATGTGTCTCTTTTCTCTTTTGTGTGCTGGCCAAACTCATTTTATTCTAGGATCTTTGCTTCATCTTTGTGAGCGTTTACACATGACACCCACGTGAAAAAGTGGGCTCCCACAACACACTCCTCAGTGCTTCCCTGCAATCTACAGGAATCAAATGCCAACTTCTGCAAAACCTGCAGACATTTTTGCCACAAGTATTTTGTAAGCAGAGTGAGACAGCACTGTTCACAATGAAGACAAGCAAATACATTATACTTGAAGCCTACTTTTGCCACACAATTTGTGATATCTGATTGTTTGTTTTTTGATACTGGGGATTGAACTCGGGACCTTGTGCTTGTGAGGCAGGCAGCAGAACCACTGAGCTAAATCCCAAGCCCAATTTGTGATATTTGAAAGGCACCTGGCTAGCGACTCTTCTGGAGGGACTGCTTTCTCCTGCTCCCTGGCCATCAGCTGAATGACATCATGGCTACACATCAGCAAACACTCCTTTCCTCCCATCCCGACTTTAATCAGAATAAAGAAGAAAATGCACTTTTCACAGAGCGATTCAAAACCCCATTTCCCTCATGACAGGATAGAATACTATAATCTGCATTTCCCTTCTGCAGCTCTTTTCAAGTGTGACCTTTAGGAAGCTCTTCCAACTTAGGGTGAAAAAAATTTTAATTAAAAGAAAGGGCAGTAAAGATGCCGGAGGAAGGGAGAAAGCTTTTACCTTGCATTAGAGAAAGGTGGATTTTTCTCAAAGCTCCTGATCCGTAAGGACAAAATGCAAATCCCAGGATCAAGATTATGTGGTAGAGCAGGCAAGCTAAGGGCCTGAAAGCTGGGCCACAGGACCTGTAAGCAAGAATATCTATGTGTTTCTAAGAATCCCTTGGCGTTAGCTATACCAACATTATGTGTGTCTCACCTTTTGCATATATCTGAGATTATTTCTCTCTATTTCATAGAAATTTAAAGCAACATTTACTTCCACTTTCTCTAGATCTCCATCTCAGTGTCTACTCTTCGGGGAAAATGAATTCTAGTAGTCCTCCTCTAAAAAGGAGGTCTGTGAATTTAAATCTGTAATGTGAACTCTCAAAAGGAATATATCTGAAAAGGTAAAATCCTATCAGGACACAAGCTCTAACTGTGGCAGAACGAAAAGTTGTCTTGCAATAATCGCTTAGCAAAAAAGAAAGCTCGTCTGACTAAAATGCACCTCCATAGAGACTTCTGGAGAGGCAACAGGGACTAGATTGGAGTGACTTGAAATGTAAAGCCTTTCCCTATGAGCAAAATGCTGTTAGCACAATTTTGACAAGGAGAGGAGAAAGAAAATGTCTGGAGTACGATATAAAGATAGCTCAACATAGAGCTCGACATAGAGATAACTCTAGAGAATAAAAGAACATGAAAAGGCTCTGGGAAACAGGATCTGCCCCCCGCCAAAAAAAATAAAAATACCCCAATAACTAGCAAAATAAACCTTGCTTACTTCTACACAATCCCCAAGACCAGTGCTCAATCCTTATCCACAGGAATTTGGTGCATTAAAGCGAGGGCGGGGGGACCTGAGTGATTGCAACGCTCCTAGTCTTATATATAATGATACGGAAGCCACTCGAAAAAGTAGGAAGAGCCTCGAATGATAGCACAGGCCTGTGATCCCAGAGCTCTGGGAGGGTGAAGCAGGAGGATCACAAGTTCAAGCCCAGCCTGGACAATTTAGTGAGACACTGTCTCAAAAAAATAAAAAAGGATAGGGATATAGCTCCATGCAAAAATAGGAGTGAAGGAGAAAAAGCAGAAAGATTTTAGTAGAACCAAGAGTGCCAACTTTCAAAAGCCAGCACAACTCAGGCATCTAGCTGCAGCACACAAGTTGAGGGTTACATGCCTGCCAAATACACACCCTCACCTTTCTGCCCTCAAAGGCTAAAAAGACTTCCACCTGAGTGCCAAGGTGGTTCATAGGAAAAGTAACCATCCTCTTGGCCTCTCAGCCCATTCAGAATCTGATAAAAATGACAACCAGAAGGCTCCCAATAATTCTTTCAGTTTACGCAATAGTAAAACACAAAGTTCTTTGCCTTTAGACAAATGAATTCAGTCATGTAACCACCACTGCAATCACGACACAGAAGTCTCCTCACCCACAAATTTCCATCACACCACCCCTGTGTGATTAACCTGCTCCAACCATGGCCAATCTGTCACTTCCTTTCCCAAATGTCATAAATAAAACCACAGTGCATAGCCTCTGAAACACTTCTCTCTCAGCAGAGTCCATCTGAGATTTGTCCATATTATTGCAAAGTTGTATTCCATTACACATGCACCCATTTACCAAATGAAGCATCTCTGAGCGGTTTCTGGCTTTCGGCAATTTTTCTTTTCAGTTCTTTAGGCATATACACACATTACAGCGTGACTGCCGGTTCATATAATACAGGATATGTTTAACCTGATAAGCAACTGTGAGGATTTCATATTGTCAGGGCTTTTTCTCTTTACTATTAGTACATAATAATAATTACATTCATCCTGGGAGTTAGTGTATGTATATAACACATCTCAGTTCTTTTATTGCCTCCCCTCCCCGCCTTTATCTCTTGGTCCTCTTACCTTTTGCAAAAGCTCTATTTCCCTATTTCCTATCACCTATCTTTTATTTGGCTCTTTATTTATACTTTAGGTTTCTCATATGACAAACCATGGGCTATTTGAGCTTGTGGGTCTCATTTATTTCACCAAACATTATGGTCCTGAGGTGTTTCCATTTTCCCACACGTGACTCGTTTATTCTTCTTTATGGCAGAGTAATATTCCTTTTGTGTGTAAACACCAGGTCAAATTTGTCCTTTTTCCTTTTTTGTGGCTTGTACTTCTAGTTCCAGATCCGAGAAAACTTTTCCTAGCCCAAGGTCGCAAACATTTTCCCCTATGTTCTCTTCTAAAAGATCTATCCTTCCATTCATTTCAAAACAGTTTAAATCATGTAGCACAGTAAAATAACTGCTTTAAAATCATCATTTTAAGGTTGCAACTGTCTTTTGCCTGAAAATTGGTTACATTTCCCTGGCACAGTGGACCCTCATGTTATGACCGCCCTGACATAGGGACAACTTGAGTTAATTAAGTTAATGGAAGATTCATCTGCCTCTTGTTATCTTTAGCATGTACCCAGATAAACATCCAGATTTCAGCTGTACTCACTTAGGTACAACCAACCCTCGGGATCCAATCCAGTTCGTTAGGTTCATTACCATGAAAATTTTTAATGATATCTGAATATTAATTTGTTTAGACTCGGTCCTGTTAAAGATAGTTCTGAACAGATAAAAAATATAGTAGTTTACTAGTACATGTAAACAGCTGTTCTCAGGAAATGCTCATTACAAATAAAGCCAAATACTGGACCACTTCCCCTGGAAAGGACTGACATTTTTGTCCATTCTGTCAAGCCACCAATCTGATTAAGTCCAAATAGCAAGTTCTATGAGGATTCCAACGTTACTTCAGTTCTGCGGGCTCTTGCAACACTGCTTTGAGTACCGTGGCCCAAAGCTCAAAGTGAGCCTGTACCTTGGGACCCACCATTCACACAATAATGGAGTGGGGGGTCCTGCAGCTCTTCCCTCTCCAGGGATCTCCCAACCCTCTGTCCCAAAGATGGGGGAAAAAAACAAAAAACAGTGTCTCACTATGTAGTTCAGGCAAGCCTTGAACTTACTGTGCAGTCCACAGAGATCCTCATGGAGATCCTCCTGCCTCAGCCTCCTGAGTGCTAGGACTACAGGTGCGTGCCACCATGCCCAGCCTTAGACAGGATTTCTTGGGCACTTCCACCTGCCCACGTCACCTGGGATAGGGGGTGGCTTCAGAGGGCCTCACTCAGAAGACAAGGCAAAGAACACAGAAAAGTAAAATGAAGCCTTCCTTCCACATTCTGGACTGCAGGGCCCTGCCTCCGGATTCCCCTTCAGCACAGAATTTCTAAGCCTTGGACCCTGGCTCTCCAAGACCTCTGCCCCAGTGATCCAACCAAGGGGTGAGTCACTCCACAACACTCTCCAGCTTACACTTCCCTGATTTTCTCGCCAGAAAGATGGGCTCTCTGGGACATTAGCTACCTCTAGACCATGGCTACAGCTCTGCTCGCAGCTCACCTCTGGTCCAAGGCCTGAGGGGAAGGAAAAGCAACAGCTCACTTGTGTTCTTCCCAACACAGGCTTCCACTCCTCCCAGTCTGGCCACTTTTCTTTCCTTCTATGGTCCTGAAATACCTTGTCCGCAGATTTCAGCCATGGTCAGCAGCGCTCACGAGCAGTAGTGGACTGACGGCAGCTTGGCCTCGCCTCCCCTGGCTTTAACCCCAGCTGCTAAGGGCACGCCTCTCCCAACCACCTTGGAGGAGGAGTGTTCACCTTTCACCTGCGCTCAGGCCCTGCCCTCTCCTCCTCTTCCTCCCCACCAGATTGCCAGGGTGGGAAAAACCTGGTCACTGGCTCTAATCATGCCATTAAGCGCACAGTTTTCTTTTTTTTCAGCTTTAATTGAGTTTATTGGTACATTTTAGGGATACAGTACAGTTACATTCATTGTTGGGATCTTGTACCTCTACAGGACAAGTCTTGATTCTCATTTTTTCCCTTTACCCCTGCCCTCCCTTCACCCCCTCCTCCCCTCCCCATCTAAAAGTGCACAGTTTTTATCATCCTCCTGACAAGTCGGTATTTTAGAGGAAGAGATGGAAAGAAGAAACCAGCAGACCTCTAGAACACTGGTCTGTTCTCTGCAAGCCTCTATTCCTTCAGGCCCTTTAATCAGCCAGGATTACAGAGGCAGGGGCGCAACTGACCCTCCAGTAACAGCTTGGAAATGGCTGTTCTTGGGTATGGTCATTAAGTTAAGAAGACCTATGCTAGCCAGGCATGGTGGCACACACCTGTAATCCCAGGCTGAGGCAGGAGGATCGCCCATGGGTTCAAAGCCAGCCTGGGCTACACGGTGAGTTCAAGAGCAGTCTGAACTACATAGGTAGGACCCTGTCACAGAGAGAAAGGTGGAGAGAGAGGAGAGG
>NW_022900929.1:42537412-42542099 GCF_012274545.1 Fukomys damarensis
GAGGGAGGGGGAGAGGGGGAGAGGGGGAGAGGGAGAGAGGGAGAGAGGGAGAGAGCACACGCGCAAGCAGCTCCACACATCTTCAGGCTGTTGAGGGCATCAAAGAAAGCCTGCATTTGAAATTGACAGTGATTTCTTTGGCAAAGGCATTTATATTCCTTCTGGCTCTTTTTGCTAATGGCAGATCCATGCAGACATGACAAACTCAAGGTTTAATCTGGCCGTCTTTCTCCATCCTTGATGCCAAACAAAAGAACTGTTTTCATTTTACCTCTGAAGCTTTTTGTGAAAATTCTTTGTATGGCAGCAGTATTCAGATTTTAATGCCAAAGACATTGAATATCTGTGTAGCACATTTAAATGAGGTTTTAAATATTTACATCAAATTAAATATAGAAAAAAATTATAAAACTTTTAATGGATGTTCATAGAGGAAATAAATGTGCTACCCATTTCAGACATGCTAACCCTAACACACTAGATGTTATTAGCTTTCAGAACCATTTCAAAATATCTTGCTGAAAGTTTAGAATAAAGTATTGAATTCATAAAATATGACATGTTGAAAGATTTTAAAATAGTACATTTTTCCTCTTAAGAGTAGCAATTTTTGAAGTTCTATATATCAATGATACAATTCTTTCTAAAGTCAGTTTTTCTTAAAAGATATATTTTATATAACATATAATCAGTGAACTGGATTTTGCCTGGTAAACTAAGTGCTTTTTATATTTGGAGCTGACTTTAAAATGCCAAAGAGCAGTCCTCAAAGTTTATAGACTCTCAGGCGACTAACAGAATAATGTTCAGTTTTGGAGTCCAGATTAAAGCACCTTATATTTTTTCTGCTTTTAAAATGTTCCAGAGTTTTAAACTATAGAGTAATATTCATCTTATATTTAAGTTACATTTCCCATTAGTGTACATGTGCTTCATGTTTTATGAGGAATGTTTAACATTGCTGAATATAGTGTAGGATCCTGGGACAGAAAAAGGACATTAGGAGGCCAGGGATTGAGCTCAGTGGTTCCGCTGCCTGCCCCGCAAGTGCAAGGTCCTGAGTTCAATCCCCAGTACCAAAAAAAAGAAGAAAAAGGACAATAGGTAAAATCTTAGGAAATCTGAATAAAGGGTGGACTTTCATTAATGTACCAATGGGTTCATGAATTGTTACAAACGTGGTGTACTTCTGTGACACGCTAATAACAGGAGAGACAGGGTGCAGGGTATACAGGAACTCTATTACAGCTTTTCCGTTTTTCTGTAAATATAAAAATATTCTAAAAAGTCTACAAATATAGATATATGGGAAAAGAACTTGCAGGATACATGTGCTATTGTTATTACACCTTATAAAAGAAATCACTTTATCCTACTGCTAGGAGTTGTTTCCCTTGATGTGAGATTAAAAATCAGCTTCTAAGCCATTTGTAATTGAGACTGTATTAGTGGTGGTAACCCTACGGCATGCATGCCACAACAGGCTGTTAGCACTGAAAGCTCGAAGAGGTTCACCATCACTGCTAGGTCTTTTACTTCTTCCAAACAAACACTGGCTGCACCTGCCTCTGCGTATGAACAACTCTAGAAAATACTTGTTAGGCGTGCTCACCTCCTCAACCAAGTTCACAGTAGCAACACAACTACTTACTACCATGAGGTAAATAGGTCTGGTGATAAGAACAAATATTACGCAGATTTGATTTTCTCCCCAGAGCCTAAAATAAACCATAAGTCTAAAGCAATGTCTGAACTGGATAGACATGATTGACCTTATATACAGCTCAGATAGTTGGCCAAAGGGTTGAAAGGGTTTGGTTATGTGAATATTTTGAGAAGCAAAGTGAATATGTTTATTACTGACCATAAGAAAAGCAAGATTTTGATGTTTTTTCCAAAGAGGACACAGGTTTAAAAGGTTAAGAAGCAATCACAGGGCACGACTCCTCCAAGAAAACAGGTTATTCAATTAACAGCAAAAGTGTGAAACCCATTCCGCCTATCTGGAAAATGCTGGACCACCTGCCCCACCTGCTGTTCACAGCTAAAACTGCTTTGGTTGCTGGTTCATCACAGCCCAACACAGGTTCGATGAAGTAGATGAATGACATCCAAGAGTGGCCAGAACTGTCTTCCTTTTTATTTTTTTATGGTACTAGGAATTAAACAGCAGCCTCTGGCACATGCTCAGCAGGTCCTGTAACGCTGAGCCACATGCTCAGCCACTGGCCTAAAATTTTCTATTCATCGTTTTGCAGCTGGAAAGGGGCTTGGGGATTAATACATCTGGTTCATCCTTTGTTGGACCCCTCGGTCAATTTTCCCTTATTTGGTAGTCCAAATGACACAATTTTCTTGTTCTTAGTTTTTTTTTTTTCGTTTTTATTTTGAGACAGTCTTGCTGTGTAATGCAGGCCGGCCTTGAACTTACAAATTGTCCAGACCAGCCTCAATCTCAGAATGTTCCTGTCTCAGCACCTGAAAATAACAGATTTGGTTTGCTTTGCTTTGCTTTGTCTTATCTGCAGTACTGAGGACTGAACTTAGCGGCTTTCCCAATAACCTACATCCTCAGCATTTTTTTTTTTTTTTGAGACAAGGTCTCACTAAATCACAAAGTTGCCCCGTCTGCACTTGAACTTGCAATCTTCCTCCCTAATCCACCAGAGCACTGGAATTACAGGCATGCACCAGCACACCACGGCTCTGTTATTCCCACATGTAAGGCACTTGTGGATAGTAGGGCCACACATTTTGTGCCCTCTTCACAATGGCCTCAGGTTCCTGTTGGGAGTGTTTAAACAGAAAAGCCATTCTTCAGGCCCCCTGCTCCGAGCACACCCCAACTCAGGCATATGCTTTCAACTCAATATTCATTTCTTTAAAACAAAGTCTTGAGCCAGGAATGGTGGCACACCTGTAATCCCAGCACTTGGGAGGCTGAAACAAGAGGATCCCTGCAAGTTCAAGGCCAGCCTGCGCTACATAGTGAGTTCAGGGCCAGCTTGAACAACACAGCAAGACTGTCTCAAAAACTAAAATTTTTAAAAATTTTTTTAAATCTTTCAATGAGAACCTTTATAAAAAGAAATGAAGCATTACCATTTCAGTCACTTTTAAGCAATCTTCACTTTCAGAATGTACTCAATAGAGCCCATTGAGTATGCTTTAAAAAAACTACAAAATAGATTTAATTTTTATAAACCACTTTAAAAGTCTAACAGTACACATGGGTATTTCTAAACTTCTAAAACTGGTCTCTTAAGACTTTTCACATTAAAGTGCTGAAAGAAGGAATGAATTCATACTTGTTTGCTAAAAATGTTCCAAATTTTGAAAGAGAAGAAAAGAGAAATTGGGAAAGGAAGGTAAAGACAAAGGGCATTTCCCGGCCTTTTTAATGTCATGTAACACAGCAGCTTAGAAACCAGGATGTCGAAGGAACTCTGAGAATGGAAGGGAGGCCTGAGCATCTGTGGTAGCAGAACAATATGGTGAAGTCACATCCCTAGACTGTAGGGTCCTAGGCAGAAACTTCAATTTCTAAGTCCTTTGGTGGAAACCTTAAGTTTGCATGTCTGCATTCATCGCATCTTTTACTATCTCCAAGGGTAATAAAATGCATGTCAAAAAACCAAAACGCTTAAATCAACAGACCTAAAGGATGGAGTAAAATGCAGTATGGCCTGTGTTGCTGTATAATAGAAAAGATGTCATAAATAATGGCTGCAGGAAGGAAAAATTATGATTAGTCATTTTGACAACTTATTAATGAAAAACTAAAGCTCATACTAGAAATTAGAAACCTCAAGTGTCAATCCCACACCAACTACTAGGTTGTATCCTTTCAAGAGGCCTAAATCCACCCAACTATTATTTCTTCTCCATTTAACACACCCTCCTTCACAAGCAGGTTCTGTTAATCATTTAAAAATGGGGATATCTTTTAAGGGTCTACTCTGAAAAAGCAGTTGTTTTTAACTAGTTACACTTTTTTTTTCTTCAGTCAAAAGAGTAATACATACTATAGCAACAAAATTCAAATTCAAATAGTTCAAAAAGATAGAAAAAGAGAAGTCCCTTACCTCTCAAGAAAATTCTCTTACCTCATAGTCTTGCTCTGCAAAGATAACTAGTACGTATGTTTCCCATATAGCTGTCCAGAAATATTCTAGAATATGTATGAAATTGGAGTAATACTATATTAACTTTCTAAAGTAATTGTTCCCATAACCATCCCGTTCTTTCACTGCTGCCCACTATTCCAGTCTCCAGGCTTTCCTTATGTTAAAGGATGTTGCAGTGACCAATCACCTACTTATTTGCTAATTTGTTCAGATAGATCTGAGATAAATTGCCAGATACAGAATAACTGCATAAGGAGCTAAATTTTGATATCTGCTTCATTTATGGAGTTTGTGAATTCTTACCAAGCGAAGAGTAAGCTCAGCATAGACTGAATATGATTAAAGCTTCTTTTTTTCCAAGTCAGTGTGTCACTAAATTGCGATCCTCCTGCCTCAGCCTCCCAGAGTGCTGAGATTACGGCTATTACCACCAAGCCCCACTGATTGTTAAAACATACAGTCACAGGCCAGGGATTTAGCTCAGTGGTGCCACTGCCTGCCTCGCAAGTGCAAGGTCCCAAGTTTTATCCCCAATACCGCCAAAAAAAAAAAAAAAAAAA
>NW_022900929.1:42542429-42553933 GCF_012274545.1 Fukomys damarensis
CCCAAAAAAAAAAAAAAAAAAAAAACTGCACATCAATTTTTAGATATTTTAAGTAAGCTAACTTATTTTTGCACTATCTCTTTGAAACAAAGAACCTACAATTTCTATTTGATGAAAGAGAACATATATTAACAATAACAACATTGAGATACAAGAAACTATGTTAGTACTGACCTAACTTTCCAGCCATAAAGAAACACTATTTAATGCTTGTATGCTTTAAGTCTCCTCTGCTACTTAAAAATAAAAAAAGTATTTATGTAACTCCATTTTCTGTAGAAAAAAATAGCACATACAAAAAAAATAAATCCTAGTCAAAATTTATCAAACCAATTAGGAAACAGTTAAGAAAAAAATACTAAAATTTCTACATTTCAAACTTTCTTAAATACAGAATTAGTAATTAGATAATAAAAAGATTTTATTTACTAATTGACTCCCAAAATGGCAAAGAAATCCAAAGTATAAACAAAATAACAATAAAGCTTATAGATATATAAAACTAATTAGTTTATAGAGGACAAAATAGTATGAAGGGATTCTACAGATATAAGACCTCTAGACATTGTAATCTGTTTTACTCTGAGTTTTAAAAATGTTATTTTCATTAAATTGGAAAGTCTATTAATCTATTAAGTCTATTAAGTGAGTCTATTAAGACCTAGATTTTTTTAGATTTATGACTACTGTCTTAGAATGAGGAAAATTAAATCCAAGGCAATTTAAAGTTCTTATATAAATCGGGATCTTGAGAGATCAATAGTTTAGTTACTGAACCACCACCAAAGGCTACTTTAAATAGTACAACAAAGGCAGATGAAACATAAAGGCTTCCCCTATCTGTACTCTCAAAATAATAGTGCTCATAAACACATTTTCTCTAGCATGCCCCACTTCAAAATTGCCTTTAAAATGCTATCACTCACCGGGGACTTAGCTCAGTGGTGCCATGCCTGCCTCTCATGCACAAGGCCCTGAGTTCAATCCCTGGGGGAAAACAAAATGCTATCAGTCATTCAGAAAGAAAGAGAACTCTTTCTGAAATGGCAGTATATTAAGTACAGGCTTTCAAGTAACTTACAATCAACAAAGAAAACATACACGTAATTAACTATAATAAAATGCAAAATGAAAATAAGCACTATATTTATTTACAAAGCACAAAATTGCTAACTGAAGAAAACTAGAAGCTTTGCAAAGAAAGTTGGCATCTGAGCTGAGTCTCTGAAGATGAATAAGACTTTGAAATATAAAAAGCATGGAGGGAAATGTACTAGAATTTAGCCCCAAACTATAGAAACCAATTCTGGCTAATTTAGGCAGAAAAGGAATTTACTAGAAGAATTTCAGGTTGACAAGAAGTGTAGTGAACCAGGCTGAATCAAAAACAAGCAGGAAGCAGACAGCTGAAAACTCAACCACAGTAACAGAAGAGAAATAGATTGCTTAGGGTACCATGGTAACTGCCACAGTGAATAATCTCTAACTGTCCAACATCTATCTGTATGTCAGTTCCTTGAGATTCAGACCCTGTCATGGCTTCTGTCTAGATATCCCACTAAAGCCTCATATAATCATAGATGGGGCTTTTTCAGAGATGGCAGAATCTAGAGTGTGTGACTGACTCATGGTTCAATGCTAGGATTAAGGGTGGTAGGATTAAGAGTGATGATTACTAAATCAGTCCACTGATTGGTTTGGTACCACCCCAAGCCCAGTACCCTCAATGCAATATAAGGGTCAGAAAGAGGCATGTCTGACCACTTGCTTGCTTTGCTACCTTCTGCTTGCCATGAACTGTTTCTCCTCCACTATGCTTACCTGCCCTGGCACCCTGCCTGGGGGTCATCAACTGTGGGCAAGTACTATGCTACACGGAAGCTGGGACTCTATTTAAAACCTGTTAAAAGTGAAGAAGTCCTGAATGTGGGATAAAAATTTGATTAAATGTTTATATCAAGAAAGTTATATGAAATGTTTAGATCCATAAGAAATGCAATTATGAAAGAGAGCAAACTATTCAGCAATGAGACTGTTCAGAGAGAAAAACAAATAGAACTTCTACAAAATAAAAATATAATTATCAACATAAAGAAGAGGTTAGATAAACAGTGAAGAATATGAAAAAAGAATGCTCTGCCTAGATATATCTCAGTTAAACTACAAAGTACCTCAAATATCTGGAAAGCAGCCAGAGAGTATGAACAGAGCATTAAAGGAACTACATAATGACAGAAGACTCTCAACAGCAAAACAAAGACTAGGAAATGCAAAAGCACAGGCTTCATTAACATAAAATTATGCTTAACACAACACTCAGGAGTAAGAGCAAAATAGGCCCAATCAACCCTGGCAATCAATGGGCTGACAGATGTCACAGCCAGATCGACTTCACATCCAAGGGATAGGAGCAAAACAACACTTGTAGGTAAATAAAAGCGGAGGACAATTTTTACTATGAGGCTTGCTCTAAAATAGTTTTCAACTAGAGGCAATTATACCCTCCAAGGGATACTCTATTTAGAAATATCTGGAGACTGGAGACCCTTTTTTTTTCTTCCTTTCTTTGTCTTTTGTGCTAGAGATTGGATACAGGGGCCCTGTACCAGAACTACAGACATCCCCATCCTTTTTATTTTATTTATTTTTATTGGAGACAGAGTCTCACTGAGTTGTTCACACTTGGCCTTGAAGTAAAAATCTTCCTGCTTGAGTGTCCTAAGTAGTTGGCTTGCTTGTAATCTTCTGGCCTCCAGCCTCCCGCTTAGCTGGGCTTACAGAGATGAGCCACTATACCTAGCTGGAGACTTCTGACTGTCACACACATCTAATGAGTAGACACCAAGGATGTTCCCAACAGCAAGTAGTTATTTAGTTCACGGTTTCATAGTATAGCTTTGAAAAACCTTCTAAAGGATTTTGAAGGACTATCTCTGGAAAAAGAAAAGAATCAGAAATAAAAAACTAGTTGTCTAAAATGCAACAGGGTAGTAAACAAATGAAATGTTGCCTCCATGGGACAGCTAAGTTGGACTGTCAAGGTGATTGACTTGAGAGCAGCTTGTAGCGATAGATTCTAAAGAACACCTCTGGGTGTAGCTGGGTGGGTCACAGAGGTACCACCTTGGGTATTGTATCTGGTCTCTAGCCTCTTTCTTCTTGTGCTGTTCCCTTGCTCTGCTTCTTAGCCACTATGAACTGAGCAGCTTTTTTCCATCATGCCCTTCTGCCACTCCTGCCTTGGAGACTTCCAACCATGGACTGAATCCTCTGAAACTATCAGCTGAATTAAGCCTCTCCTCCTCTCATTCATGGGTATTGAGTACTGTGTCCCAGCAATGAAAAGCTGACTTTGTCCTAAAAGTCTTTTCCACTTTATGATAAAAAAATACACATCAAAAAAGTGATTATGACATCAAAGGTAATTTTATCCTTGCTATTTTTCTGTTATTTAATAGCAAAACATATGAAACTTTTAATCTCAAGATACAACTTGTAATTTTAAGATATCACTTTTGAACTGATATAAAGAGGAATGAAAAAAACATTAATTTTGATAGCAAGAAGAGGCAAGTTGAGAGGGCTCACTTGAGATGAGTTTGAAATTGAAGATATCTGATAATGGAGATCACGGAGTGGGTGGGTGTTATGTGTGTGTGAATCACATATAAGTAGACATCGTGCAGGATATAGTGTGTGTGTGTGTGTGTGTGTGTGTGTGTGTATTACAAATTAAGCGCCAAAATCTTCAGAGAAATGATGAAAACAGTCCTGTGAAGTGCAGACTACCACAGTTCAGTTGACTAAACAACTCCATCATCAGTTTGGTTTTTTGTTTGTTTGTTTGTTTTGGTACCAGGGATAGAACTTGGGACCTTGTGCTTGCGAAGCAGGCGGCGGAACCACTGAGCTAAATCCCTGACTTTGGGTTTTGCCTTCTTGATATACTCTTTATGATATATGATCAAATCCAAATTGACACTTTCAGGGGGGACAATTCTCTAATATTAAATGTTAAAAAGTCCCCCAGTCTTGTATTAGTCTTAAATTCTGTGTTTTTTGGCTTAATCAAAAAACTGTGGCTCCAAAGACTAGAACTCTGCAATACATAATAAAATCAGGATCTGAGAGATTCCATCCCAAACAAGTGCATAAGTTCCTAATAACTAAAAACGCCAGGAGTGGGGATGGCTGCTTCAAAGCACAGAATAGAAGCACTGCCAGAAAGGCAGAATGAAGACCTCTGAAAACCACTCTGCCGTGGAGGCAACAACACTGACAAAACGTGGCAAAACCAATACTTCCAAAACGCTGGACAGCAAGCACAGACCCGTAGCAATCCAAGGAGCACTTCCACAGGTAAAACAGAGGAGTCTCAGTATGATTCAATTTGCCCTGTTCCCTTCCCAATCTACCCGGCTCTGCAGCAGCTTTGAAAACCAACAGCCTGGCAACACTGAAAAGAGCAGAAGAGCTCGCCAAAAGCTTATCATTATTTGACCTCTCTGGCAGCTCTGCGAAAAGCTCATTATTCAGGCTTTATCTTTATTCCATCAGACTCAGGGCTCACTCTTTGCAAACGGTCCTATTACCAAGAAGCTTATCAAAAATAATCAGCAGCAAAAGTCTAAAATCACCGAGGCTACGGCAGTGATAGATACCAAGTGGAGCTCAAAATTGACTGAGCACCCAAAACTGGAAAAACTAGGAAATAAGGCATTCAAGAAAGTTTTGATATATTCCTCAGAAACTAAAGAGCCACACAAAGGTAGGTGCAAGGCCATAGTGATGCCCAGGAAGATCTAAGAAAATCCTTATCTTTCACTTCTGGCGGCCCTTGAAGCTCTGCGCAGGAAGGAAGTAAAGGCTAAGGCAGAGTTGTAAACGTCGCACCAGAGCTTTGGAAGCTCACCTCAACATGCACGGGGAATCTCTCCATAAAGGTGAGAGACTTAGTGCTTCAAGGCATTTAAGGAAATTTAACAATAAAAAAGTGAATGCCTTATTTGATAAGTGATAAAATTCTAAATGCTCCACATTCATATGTTCAGTATATGTGTGAATAAGTACGTAGTTTTGCATCTAACATATCTGAGAAGAGAAGGTCTAGCATGGGAGGACAGCAGAATAGCAAGGTGACTACAAATATAAGAACTACTTTTTTTAGCCACGCACAGTGGTACAAGCCCATAATCCCAGCACTGGAGAGGCTCAGGCAGGAAGATCACTGCACATCTGAGGCCAGACCCTGTATCAATATAAAATGAATAAATAAACAACTACTTTTTATTGCAGCCACCTAATTTCAGTCTTTACCAAACTGTGTAAGTAACAATCACCTTTAAGGTTCAGAAGGATTTATTAGCTCTTCTGTGATTCTATTGCTGGTAACTGCAAGGCTTGAAGGTAAGACTCATCTAACCTATTTTAATACAATGTAAAACATACATTATTACCACCATGTTATACTTTCTTCTCAAAGAAAGAAAAAAAAAATACTAGGTCTAGGTCAGAGAAAAAGAAGGGGAAACAGGCAAAAATCAGTTCCCTGGTAGGTCACATCTACTTATTCATTTGTGTATAAATACTTTATCTACTACTTCAAAATAATTGCTGCTTGTTCATGATTCTTCAACACTAATCCCTACGCTCTCAGAAATCCCATTCTGCACTCTTCTTCAGGCGTCAAGAGCACCACCTGCCCCCTTCCTTGCCATCACCCAGGACACTACACAAAACAACAGCCAAGGCTCACACCTCAGTCCTCCTCTCACTTCTGATCCCAACACTGGCCCAGAAACTCCACTTCTACTTGTGTTGTAAAAGATGAAAACCAAATCAACTTGCCTGCCTTGTCTTTCCTTCCAATGTAGGTAAATTATGTACTCTTAAAATGAGGTGTGCTGCAAAACTGATTCTAGTATTATTGATTTAGGATGGTACTGTATCATACCTCTATGAATGTAAAATATCTTATACCTGCTTTATGATACATAGTAGGGACCGTGCTTTATCAGAGCTACATTTAATGATATTACTCTAGAATGTTCTCTTTTCAGATGATGATTAAGATGCTAATAAAAAAAATGGTGCCAGGTACCACAACAGCAACAGAACTTTGCTGTTTTCTGGATATTATTCTTTTCTTTGTTTTTTGTTTTGTTTAATGGAATATGCTGAATGTTTATAATTTTGTTCAGATGACTGCAGAACCTGGAGAAGCTGTTGCTACTATCAATGCATAACATACTGCTATTATTAGTCTTTATATATAAATATAAATATATATACATATATATATATATATGTATATATAAATTGAATTTTGGGAAACTTTAACTGCCAACTTTGGAAAAAGTCATCCCAATTTACTGTGTTGAGTTGGCATTGTACAGAAATGGACAGCCATATTGGTCTAGAAATGTTAATTTTTTTTATTTTTATTTTTTTTCCATGTGTACAGGGGTACTAAATATGTAAGGTCATATCTACGTGGGTTTGATTACAGCAACTCATAAAGTATTCTCTAAATAATGAAAAAAAGAATAAGATGAGACTATAAGAGCAAGAAGCAATTTAAATATGTTCAGGGACCATTTTCATCTTCAGAATTAAGGATTATTTTAATCTTACATCATTGCCTTTTCTCTTTTACTTTCCTTTTTAGTTTTATTTTAGGATTCCCTATGTTTAATGTTCATACAGAGATTTCTTTAACTGAAATACCAAATAGTTTCTTTGGTGTATAACACTATAACAGTACACAGGATCCTAATGAGATAATTAATAATGTGAAATAGGAAGTAAAGGGCTAAAGGTGTAGGGAAAGTGGGAAGGGTGGGGGAAAGGTAATAAGGGAGAGGAAAAAAAATATGAGAAACTGAAAAAATGGAAATAAAGTGTTTGTAAATGGGGAGGGGAGGAGGGGGTGAAGGGAGAGCAGGGACAAGGGGAAAAAATGAGAATCAAGACCTATTATGTAAAGGTACAGAATCCCAATGATGAATGTAACTGTATTGTATACCTAGATTGTACCAATAAACTCAATAAAAAGAAAAAAAATGAGGTGTGCTGGAGCTGGGCGTGGTGGCACACACCTCTAATCCCAGCATTCAGGAGGCTGAGGCAGGAGGGCAGCTGTGAGTTCGAGATCATCCTGGGCTACATAGTGAGTACCAGGTCAGTCTCAACTACATAGTGAGACCCTGTCTCAAAAAAACCAAAAAAAAAAAAAAAAAAGACATGTGCCGGTCATCTCTTAATTCAGTGATACCTTGGCTGCCCACCAGAAGAAAGCTATTAAAGCTTAGCCGTGTACCAAAAATCATCATGCTGCTGACTTAGAAGAGAAAGCAGTAGCAAAGCAAAAGAGTCGCAAGTGAGGTAACGATCAGTAAGAGAAAACAAGAAAACAACTCTGCCTTTCGAATACTACTATAATTGTCTTCATCAAGCTAAACCCAAAAAAGCTGTAATTTCTTTGGAAGAGGCTTGAAGCCTATGTACAGTTGTTTGTTTGTTTGTTTGTTTTTTGAAAGGTAACAGGCATTTTATTGGTGGCACTGGGAGTGACCCACAGCTACCTCACAGTGTAGACAGAATCAGTAGGAAAACCTCCAGCCTATGCCCTCCACCCTTGTTTGTTTGTTTGTTTGTTTTTAATACTAGGATTAAACCTTCTCTACATTCACAGCCATGTTTTTGCTTTTTGTTTATTTTTTATTTGTTTTTTGAGACAGGACCCTGCTATGTAGTTTAGTCAGACCATGAACTCACTATGTTGTCCAAGTGGTCCTTCTGCCTCAGCCTCGTGAGTACTGGGATGACAGATATACACCACCTTACAGGACTAAATTTGTGTAATTATAGGGGACTAAGCCTTCTTTGATATTTAAAACTTATCTTTAATGGGGCCAAGTATTAAACAAAGATATTTTATTGTCAGCCTTGTAGTAATAGGAAAAATTGTTGGTAAAATATTCTAGCCTTCAATATTCAACATAGAACTATAAATTCTACATCTACTACATAAGTGAATTCACTGACTAGAAGAATGAATACTAGCTGAATAGTTTTTATCTTCCCAAATTACAGTTGTTAACAATCCTTTCATGTCTGGGATTACTGATATGGTGGCTATACACTTGAATCACAGAACACATTCATTAAGTCTCATTGTTAGTAACTTGGTACAGCTAAGTACAAAAACGGAAGACTCACAGCACTGGCAATAAAAAAAAAAAAAACTTATGAAACTTTTTGTAACACTCCTGTCATCCCAATCAATTACACTTGTTTCAGGTTAAAATTAACATGCCTACTAGGCCTCAACATAGTTTGACTTGGTACTAAAAAAATACGGATCAGCTGGGTGTGGAGGTGCACAACTATGATCCCAGCACTCAAGAAGGCTGAGGCAGGAGGTTTGCCATGGGTTCAAGGCTGGCCTGAACTACAAAGCAAAAACCTGTCTCAAAAAATGGAAAAAAAAGAAAAAAAAATATGGATCAGACATATTTCATATTTGCTCCTTAATAGCAAAAGGAACCAAAAGTAGATTTAAATTTTGTAACAGGGGATGTATTCCAATAATGTCCTATGTACATATCTTTAAATTTTCAGGCTTTTGCACAAACCAGTTATGTGTTATGGATGGTTAAGAAACAGCATCCTTGGAAGTGTTCTTCACAGAAACTGCCTTTTCAGCAATTTAAGGCCAACAAAATCAGGTCAAAATTATAACCACAATCTAGCAGTAGCATGAGGATAAAGTAACATAATGATTCACATTTTTTCAATATCCTTTGACAAAGCCCACTCCAAAGTGAAAACAAGCATCTAGGCACTGCTTCATAATACCTGTATGAAAAAATCTTTAGACCAAAGCCACTGATTATTTCCACACAAAAGAAAAGATATTAAAACATTTACTCTTGGGCCAGGGATGTAGCTCAGTGGTTCTGCCTCCTGCCTCACAAGTGTAAGGTCCTGAGTTCGATCCCTGGTACCAAAAACAAAACAAAACAAAAAAACATTACTCTTAGGGCCAGGAATTTAGCTCAGTGGTTCTGCTGCCTGCCTCACAAGCACAAGGACCAGAGTTCAATCCCCAGTACCAAAGAGAAAAAAGAAAAATATTTTTTATAAGACCATGAATCTGCAAATTGGGCTGGGGATTTAGCTCAGTGATTCCGCTGCCTGCCTCACAAGCACAAGTGCTCAGAGTTCAATCTCCCATACCAAAGAAAAAAAGAATGAATGAATCTGAAATTTGGAAGAGACTTTAAAGGTCACCGATCTGAAGGAATAATCCTGCCCACATTCCTTCACCAGGTGTGGCTAAGAACAAGGTGTGAGTGGTACTGGCAGTAGCTACCCAACCACTTCGGCCCCTGCCCTGCACCATGTATTTACATATACTGACACTTAACCACTGTACTGCAATGTGAGAAAAATCTTATATATATATATATATATGTATATATATATATATATATACATATATATATATATATAGTAGAATTTTTAAGACCATTCCAGCAGGGAATAAAAGCTTAAATTTTAATAGAATGAATAACAGTATTACTATAAATCAGAAAGTCACATATCAGTCTTTTTCTGACTGATACACCATCATTTTACTCGGTATGTGTCAACAGAGATGAACTCAGTACTTCCATTTACTCAGTTCAACAAGTTAGACACTTATTAATAAAGGCCTAAGTGTCAAGCCAGGCATGGTGGCGCACACCTGTAATCCCAGCCCTTGGGAGGCTGAGGCAGGAGGATCGCTGTGAGTTCAACACCAGCCTGGGCTACATAGTGTGTTCCAGGTCAGTCTCAACTACATAGTGAGACCCTGTCTCAAAAAGCCAAAATTAATAAATAAATAAAGGCATATGTGTCAGATACCAGAGGTACGACTACAACAATAACTACTAAAGCTAAGGAGTGTCCACAATATTTTGTTCTCATTAAGTGGTAAGGGTTCACAGACATGCAGGAGATGGGCTGGGCAGGATGGTGCACACCAGTCAGTAATCCCAGCACTCAGGAGGGGAAGGCAGGAGGATATCCACAAACTGGAGGCCAGACTGGGATTCATAGTGAGTTTGTGGCCATCCTGAACGACACAGTGATACCCTGTCTCAAAACAAAACAAAACAAAGCAGGAGATAAAAGCGTGGGTTCAAGGGCTGCTGAGTATAAATCCCAGCTAGACACTCTGCTACAAAAGGCTGGGTAACTCAGTTAACTGTAAAAATGATTACACATAAAAGGGATGGTGAAAAAAGGCTTCCATGTTTACAAAGTAAACACTCCTCCATGGGTGTCTTTAGTTGCACTGCTGTAGCTGCCTCGATGTCCTGAGGTTATTTGAATTTGAGTTATTTTGACTTTGGGGAAGAGCCAGAAGTCGCACCACTCCAGGTAGTGAATGAGGTAGATTAGGACACAACGGGTTTTTACAAGCCTACTTTTCTGCTGGATGGCACCTGGCAGCAGCAGTCACAATATTTTTATCACGCCTTGTAACGACACAAAAGAGGACTTTCAAAACTTCGAAAATGATGTGTGTTTGGGGCAAGGGGGGGTATTCTAAAGGAGGCTTAATGGCAATGTCTTTTATTATAATTTTTTTAAACATTCACCCATCACCCCTTGTACATAGTATATATGTTGTACCTATATATTCATACATACAAAACATAGAAGTGATCTACAAAATGTGATAGTGGGCACTAGGCTGTTTCTATCATTTCTTTTCCCAAAATGGCAGGAAAGCAGTTCATCCTAAAAATCTCATTCCTCGTTGATTTATTACCTACCCAGTCCTGACAAGATTAAGCTTGTTGTACTCAGATTTGGGTTTTATAATTTCTCCCACTCTGTACGTCTGTATACAACTGCACACAGCTACTAGTTTGCCTACTACGCCCTTAAAATATTACAAATTCGGGGTTGGGAACAGTGAGATCTTAGGCTGAATTCCCAGCATGGGTGAAGGGTCATTATTACAGTGACAGAAAATTTTGTCTCAATAAAAAGTTTTACTCTAGATGCGTAAGAATTCAAAATATAAAGGTCAATTTCGCACTGTAAATGTTACAATAACAGCAGATACACTCATTAAAAGCCTTCTGACTACATTAGCGTAAATAAGAAGAGCTCTCTCCTTTTATTGGTACCAGGGATTGAACTCAGGTGCCCACTGGGCCAAATCCCTGGCCCAAGTTTGCTCTTCTATCATTCCCTGCGTTCATCTGAGAAATTTCTATGACTGTGTGAAAAAGGCCGATTATATTAAACCTCAAGCCTGACTCCAGAAATATTTACATATTGAAAAATCAAAAAATAGGCAGGCCAGAGCCCGTGATTTCATGCACAGAACAGAAAACCACACTATGGAAAGAGATCGGCGGCCGCACACACGGCTTTTAAGGCGCCGACTGCGCGCCGGCATCGCGCGGCGGGAGAGAGAGCCCCGCTTCCTTCCGGTGACA
>NW_022900929.1:42554493-42575635 GCF_012274545.1 Fukomys damarensis
GGGGCGGGGCCGGCGCTGGGGTCCTTAGGGCCTGGAGACTGGCGTTGGGCGAGAGTGCCAAGAAAAAGTATTACAGGCGGCCAAGTTAGTGGAAATATTATGGACGGGGCTGGACCTTCAGCAGGAAGGTCAGGCTTTAAGACGAAGAAATTACTACACCCACATACTACTTCCCCTAGAGATGACCAGCAGTGATTGATAATCTAAATAGACATCGATCACCTGGGTGGGGGGCAAAGCCTCCCTGGCCCATTGCTTCTTGTAAAATCCTTGGTTCACGTGCACTTGCTACTGTGACTTGATTCCCCATTTGCTCCCCATTCAGTCAATATTACCTAAGTGACTATACGTGGAATGTTCCTGGTTGGCCATAGTTTTGTCCTACCTCGTACCCACCTTGTGATTTCTGGATAATACCTAAGCGACCTTACTTGTAATCTTACTAGCTGGCTCTGGGTTTGTCCCACCTTATGCCCGCCTCACCTTCTGGTTTTGCTCTGTGAAACTCCCTTGAGAAGTGGGGGTCCCGGAGGAACCCACTTGGGACCCCTTCTGTCTCTCTTAGAAACTATCTTTCAGTAAACTCTTCCTACCTTTAACCGTTGTTGTTCCTAGAATCCTTTCTTCCATTTTAGAAAACACGAACGCGCCATACTGGACATCTAGCAGATTGGGGGTTATATTTCCCTTATGTTACTTAGAGGCCCGTGTTTCATCCCTATTTCATACTCCCTTATATCAAAAGCACGGTCATGAAACATCTGTAGGAGGTGGGGTTTTGTTTTGTTTACCTCTGAGGTACTGGGGATCTAACCCAGGGGCACGCTAACCCACAGAGCTACATGCCCCATCCTCATTATTTACTCTTGATATAGGGGGTATGATATAGAGGTAATTTAGAACCTCCAAATAATATAAGGAAACTATAACTCCCAACCTGCTAGATGTCCAATACACTGAGTTCACGTTCTCTGAAATCGAAGAATGGATTCTAGGAACAACAGAAGTTAAGTGTAGGAACTATTTACTGAGAGGAAGATAGCTTCTGTCTAAGAGAAAGAGGGGGTCCCGAGTGGGTGGCTGGGACCCCGGCTTCTCAAGGAGTTTTATAGAGGAAAACCACAAGATGAGGCGGGTAAAAGGTGGGGCAAAACTATAGTCAACTAGTAAGATTACAACTATAGTTAGGTAATGGTGATTAAATGAGGATCAAATGGGGAAGCAAGTCAAGTAGCAAGTGTACAAGGAACGAACGAGGACCTTTCCTGAAAGGGGTAGAGGTCATGAGGGCTTGATCCCCAACCAGGTGATTGATGCCTTTTTAGAATATCAGTCATGGTTTGTCCCTGGGGAAGGTGTAGTCATTTCACCTTTGTCTTGAGGTCTACCTTCAACAGATGTACCTCCACCACCAGCCACAGTTGTAATCTGTTCTTATCTTCTGCACTGTCTTCATGGGCCTACCCTGTCTGATTGCCTTTAATATTTCTAGCTAACTTAACTGTCCACAAAACTTTAAGACAGGCCTCACTGAATTGCCTAGCCTGACCATTAACTTGCGATCCTCCTGCCTCTGCCTCTGGAGTAGCTGGGATGACAAGCCTGTACCGCCACAACCAGCTACTAGCTTATTTTTTGAAAGGAAAAAAATTCAGACATGTTTTCTTTAGAAAAAGTTTATACAAACATATTCCAAAATGTTATTAGCATAGGTTAACTGTGCTGAGATTTCCCATGAGTTATCTTTCTTCAGGTTGATCACCTCGTTGTCAAGAATGAGCATATAAATAGCACTGTAAACTCCTGTACTGGAATCAGGATCAGGAGAAGGTATGGGTGTAGGAACCAAGTAAGGGATGCGACTGTAGGCCTCAGGAGTAGAGAATACAGTCTGGTAGAGGGCTGGAGGAGGCTACTGTAGCTCACATCTAATTCTCATGGAGCTCTGATAACAGATGCTGTTACCCTTATTTTACAGATGAAGAAAGAGACCTACAGAGTTAAAGAGCTTACCTAAAGTGACACATCCAGGCAGTGACAGAGCCTGCATTCTACCTCAGGCTGTCTCATTCCAAGAAGGGAAGAGGAACAGTTAGCTATGCAGATGCTTGGGAGCCACTTTAAACTTTGTACAGCAGAACCACATGAAAATAATGAAAGCAAGAGCTAAAGTCAGCCTAACAACAGACATTAGGAAATCACTAAAATAGTCCAGGCCACTCTCAGCTGTTGACCATTTTAATTTCATAGAGAAGTGGAAACAATCAGAAAAGACTTTCTACCGTTACAGTAACTCCCAGCACACCTGTGTCGGCACTTATTTTCTGCCTTCCCTCAGGTTACTATAGAGGGTCTTGGCTCCAGTCCAAGGCCAACAGCTCTCTCATTCCAACTGTTTCCAAGCCCTGCTCACCTACCTGGTAATATCTCTACAGCAATTCTCCCCACTCTTTACGCTCCAGTTTTTAACCTTTTAATGGCTGGTCCACATTAGCATATATTAGCTTTTCCATTGTTGGGACACAATATCAGACCCCCATAACTTAAAGGCAGAGAGGTTAAATGTAGCTCACTGGTTCAGGAGATTCAAGTCAACTGGCTCCAAGGCATAAACACAGCAAAAGGGTGTGATGCAGCAAAGATACTTAGTTCATGGCTCTAGGTAGCAGAGCAGGGCAGTAGTGCCAGAAAGGAAGGGGCAAGGAATCTGATTTAGACCTAAAGGCAAGGCCTCCATGACCCATCCAGACACACCCTAAAGCGTGTTCCACCCTCCCCTGAGCGGATCCCAAAATCAGTAAAGTCACCGTACTGTAACTGCCACATCCTATTTGTCATCCCTTGTCAACTTCAAACCCACACGCATCTCCCTAAATGATGCTTAATCTCCAAATAAAGACAACAGCTCATTCATAATTTTGCCCAACACAACTGTCCTCCGTACAACTGAAAACACAATAGTCTCTTCCCCCAAAGTCTCAACAATTCCAGCATTTTTCAAATGTCCAAGTTAGAGATTCTTCTGAAACTCAAGGCAAACTCTCAGCTGTGAACCACTATTTTTTAAAAAAAAGTTATATATAACCTCAGGGTATAATGGCAAAGGTAGATATTCCCATTCCAAAAGCAGATAATAGGAGGATAAAAAGGAATGGGCCCAAAGCAAGACCAAAACCCATCAGGACAAACATTAAGTCCTGTAGCTCCATAACCTGAAGCTGGAAGACAGGATGGTGGAATGTGAGTCCCATAGAAGCCCGCCCCTATGGTCCTGCCAGTTGTAGCCCATATAGCCTCTCTACCTCAGGCTGACACCACTCACATTCTGCAGCTTTCTTCAGCTTACAGTCTGTGTTCCTAGCAACTCCAACTTCCTGAGGTTTCCTCTACATCTTTGGCTTCATTCTCTGCCCATCCAGGGCCCCTTGGCCTAGCCTTCTAGGCCTTTCTTTGAAATCTAGAATGGAAGCCTCCCTGACTCCACAACTCTCGAATTCTGCCTGCCAGCTAAACCAACACCACATGTATGATGGCAGGGCCTGCTGCCAGCAGAAGCAACAGCCAGATCCCTTTGGACCATGGCTGCAGCAGCCTCTTAGTGCCCAGATAGCTGAGCACAGTGAATGAATTCAGGTGACCAAGAAGGAGCAGGGACCCCAGTGGCTCTCTTTGCCAATAAAAAGTTTTTTACTTTTGCACATGTGAGCCTGTGATAGATGGGGTCTTGCTGATTCCTGATGTGCCCTCAAGGTATCTTTCTTGTTATACAAAGTATAGTGTACCCTCAAGTTACAACCAGTCTGACATACAAACAACTTGGGTTAACAGAAGATTCATCTGCCTCTTGTTATGTATAGCATGTACCCAGGTAAACATCCAGATCTCAGCTGTATTGACCGATAACCGACTTGAGTTACAACCAGCCCTCAGGAACTGAGTTCATAAATCAAGGGTTCACTGTACTTGATTTCTTTTTAAAGGCATTAATCTTTTCAGCCACCATTCCTCTTTTGGCCTCAACGTTACTTCCTTCTGAGCCAAAATTTATGTTTTTCAAATTTTTCTGCTCTGCTTTTTGCCCCAGTTCTCACCTAGTTACAAGCAACCAGCAGTACCCATGCCACAGCCTGAGTGTTGGCTTCTCTTCAAATTTACTCTGCCAGATTAGTCCACCAATCTCAATTAGTCATCTCAATCCCTGGCAAAATCTCAGGACATGAGCAAAATGTAGATTTTTTTTTTGCCAGAGTAGAATACACATAGCCTTTAGTCCAACTGCCAATGGAGTCGTGTTCCCAACTGAAACCTTCTGAGCTTGGCCTTTACTCTGAGCATTCCTATCAGCACTGTGGTCCTCCGAGGTCTGGCCAGAGTTGTCCATCAAGCTCTGCTTACAACATTTTAGGGCTTCTCCAGCCTGCATCTCCAAACTTTTCCCACAAACCAGTTGCAAGGGCTTCGGGACCACATGATCAGGAACAGTCACAGCAACAGTTCCATTCCTAGTACGATTTTATGTGTTTGTCAGATTTCCCATTGCTGATATTGTAGATGGGTAAGTTAATTAGATATCACGTAGGCAGTTAGACAGAGCCTCCCTTAAGGCACCAGCCCTCAAAGCCCAATCCTCAATGTGCCAGCCCTCCAGGAGCCAACACAGAAAGGAGCAAACATGGGTATCAACTGAGGTACATTCTCACTGGTTATCATTATAAAAAGAAGAGGCACTACTTTCCCTAGAGATAGATAGCAGTAATTGATATTCTAAATGGGAAATTCCTTATATGTGACTTATTTTCCCATTTGATCCCCCATTTAACCAATATTACCTGGGTAACTATACTTGTAATCATATTGGTTGGTCATGGATTTGTCCCACCTTGTAAATTTCCATTGGGTCTTATAGTTTTGTCCCACTTTGAAACTGCCTTCAAATTCATCACTTCAGTGTTGGCTTTCCTGTATAAAACATCCCTTTGTGCGTGGGCAGGCAACCCACTTTCAGGTCCCTTTTCTGTCTGTCTTAGGCAGAAGCTATCCTGCTCTCAATAAATTTTCCTACTCTTAACCTCCTTTGTTCCTAGAATTCATTCTTCAATTTCAAAGAATATGAACTCACATTTCAGATACCTAGCAGGTTTGGGAGTTACATCTCTTCCCCCTATACCACTAGGGCACAATACTCAACATCCAAAAACTTAAAGAAGGAGCAGTTTGATTTAGCTTATGATTTCACAGGATTCAGTCCATGGTCAGCAGGCTCCAAGGCAGAAACATCATGGCAGAAGGATGTCTTGGAGCAAAGCCGCTTAGTTCATGGTGGCTGAGAAGCAGAGTCAGGGAAGAGCACCAGAGAGGACGGGGCAAGAGATGAGATAGACCTCAAGGGCATACCCACGACCCAGACCACCCAAAGGCACGCTCCACCAATCCCCTTTGGTGAGATCACAAAGCCAATCAAGTTGACATCCCACCCTAATTACTACTGCATAAAAACATGTAATCATCCCACCTTTTTTTTTTTTTCTTTTTTCAGTACCAGGAATTGAACTCGGGACCTTGTGCTTGCTGGGCAAGTATGGCACTACTGAGCTAAATCCACAGCCCCCACCTCTCTTTAAAAAACAAACAAACTATTTTCTCTACATCTTAATACAGTTTCTCCTCTACTTCTTTTATAACCAAGCTTTACAGAAGTATTCTACAGCACTGTTTATAATTCTCCCTTCTCATTCACTCTTCCATCTGCGTCACAAGGTTTTCATGTCCACTGTTTCCCCTATACCGATCAAGATTCACTATGTTTGGACCGGGGATTTAGCTCAGTGGTTCTGCAGCCTACCTTGTAAGCACAAGGACCCAAGTTCCATCCCTGGTACCAAAAAAAAAAAAAAGATTCACTATGTTCTACATGTAACTAAATCCAATGGTCAGGCCTCAGTCCTAATCTTACTTATCAACTTTATTCGATAGTCACTCTCTCTTCCCCAAACCTTTTATTCTTATTGGTTTCAGAACAACATGCCATAAATGGGAATCCAAAAATTAACATACAATCTTTGCCTTCAACGCTGTTGGGAAGTCTTGGATAATAGTCAAGGGCTTCTGGACTTTTAGATTCTCCCACACATCTACTTGTGGCAGTGCTGCCCAGACTTTTTCATGTAGCGCATATAGAAAATGATAACATTTGCCCAGTATTCCAGGAAAACAAAACAAGACTGTTCCCAATAGAAGGGGACCTCCCAAGCCACCCTGCAGGACTGAGGGCTGCAGTACACATATTAAATGGCCCCAGGCGGGTGTGGTGGTGCACGCCTGTAATCCCAGCACTTGGGAGGCTGAGGCAGGAGGATAGCTGTGAATTCAAAACCAGCCTGGGCTACATAGTGAGTTCCAGGTCAGTCTCAACTATATAGTGAGATCCTGTCTCAAAAGAACCAAAAAATAAAAATCAAAAAATAAATAGCTCAAGTTTATGCCTTTGGGTAAAACAATCTAACCTGTTTTCCTGTCCTATAATAACAATGCAATTTTTTAATTTCCTCGATAATAGACCTGCCACATAAATTGGGCTTTAAAGGCTCAACTTTATGTCTAGATCATTTTTCTAAGAAGTGAAAAAGATTACCTCCTCAAAGACTATTGTGCATCTCTTTCATAAGCAATCATCTGTGGGTGTGTGGGTGTGTGTGTGTGTGTAGAGGAATAGAACCCAGGGCCTTCACACAGAGTTATATCTCTAAGTCTTTTTTATATTTTATTTTGAGATAGGGTCTTACTAAGTCACTCGGGATAAACTTGAACTTACAATCCTGCTTCAACCTCCCAGAGTGCTGTGATTACAGGTGTGTGACACCACATGGGGCTAAGAAGTCATCCCTTAACCTCCAAGTATCTTTGGACAGCATTTCTCCTCTACTAATCAAAAGAGTTTAGATATGTGTTACTTTAAGATAGTCATCAAAAAAGGCAAATGCATAACTTCCCTTTTTCACACATTCCTCCACTGGAAGATCTTTCTTCTAATCTGTTGTTACTACATGGATTTTAAGCCTGCT
The DNA here is from genome assembly GCF_012274545.1 of Fukomys damarensis. Classification (NCBI taxonomy): domain Eukaryota; kingdom Metazoa; phylum Chordata; class Mammalia; order Rodentia; family Bathyergidae; genus Fukomys; species Fukomys damarensis. Next base: position 42,561,555 of record NW_022900929.1, read on the forward strand.
TGTTCTTGATTTATCCTTGAAAAGAGAAGGATGGCAGCTCATTGATATTCTTCATGATAACATGAGCTGGTTATGATGTCTCTCTGTCAATGGCAGATTGACGCTAGTAAAGTGGGACCAAAGTTCCACTGTGGTTGCTATAGAAACAATGCACTGCAGCAAGGACAGGTTCAGGCAAAAAGCTTCCCAGAAAAAAAAAAAAACGGGGGGGGATTTCAGAAAAGCAAGGTCAAAGCTCACTTTATGCAAAGCCTCAGAATTCAAGGCCACTCAACAAGGAAAGAATTCATACGGTACAGTATTATCCTCTTTACTTGTATGTTATTTTGCATCATTTGTAATTTATAGACAACAAAGAACAAAGACACAACTGGTGAGGCTGAGAACACAGAGGCTTTTGTTACCCTGGGCTTCTTCTGTCCAGTGGTAGAAATAATAAACCAGGGATGTTTATTAATGCTGGTGCCCTACTAATAGTGAAGGGCCAGGGATTTAGCTCAGGGGCACCACACTTGCCTCACAAGTGCAAGGTCCTGAGTTCAATCCCCAGTACAAAAAAAAAGCAAGTGAAAAGTGAGAACTTGTAAACCGAGAGGAAGCAACCAGTAAGAGCTCAGAAGGATTCCACCCCCTGATACCACTTACATTACTGTCCCCCCACCAAAATAAGGGCTACTTCTCCAGAAACATGTTTTACTTAAAAAAATGAAAATTTGTTAATGATTCAAAACATTTATATGCTTGAAGCTCATTCTCCACATTAAACTGTGATCCAAATAAAGAAATCACTCCTTCAGCCTTGGAACCCACCTCATGTCCCAGATGCTTTTGTCTGTGGAAAGAGCTGTCCACTCCCTGCAACCTAGACTTCAGGAAAAGTCATTCCCCCAAAAAAGAATTTTTTGAAAAGAATAGAAAGAAGTTGGGATGTTTTGTTAATTCTGAGCAGGAGAGAAATTTTTTAAAACTCAGATGACTTTGGAAGGCAGGTAAGGACCCAAACGGTACCGTGTATTTCAATTGGATGATTCCAAGTTAGCAGCACCTTGGTAAGCCTTGGCTCCTTTTCTGGAAGTTCAAAAATTTTCCTTGCACTCAATTTAAAGCATGGTTCACATATTAGCAGCATCAACAATACTGAGTTTTTTAGAAATGTGGAATTGCAAGCCACACCCTTCTGCAATTGAGTAAGAGCTTGCAGGTAAGTCGTGGCATGTTGCACTTTGAGAAACACTGGTTCTAGTCATGAAATTATTCATCTGTAAGAAGCACCCTGAATTAGCTTCTCCTTGAGCAGCAGGGAGCTCAAGCATCACAGGTTTTCCAGTCTGACTTCACATAAGAATCACCTGAGGAATTTGAAAGTGAAACGGCACACGGGTTTCTCCCACAGAGACTCTGAGTTGACAGGGCTGGGGTGGGGTCCAGATATTAATACTTTTCAAAAGCTCCTTGCGGCTTCAATGAGCAACCATGAGGAGATCCACTTACCTGTAGACCAACACTCCATTTTATAAGAATTAAACCCCAGCCTCAATCTGACACTGAAATATGATTTGGTAATTTCCCGACATAATACCCTTATGTAAAAGACAGGGGGGAAGATATTTTTCTTTTCAAAACGTATTAGAATATAATTACATTATTGTCTATGTATATACCCAAAACTAGATATATCCCCCCAATGACCAAGATTATACATCTTGATCATTTTTTTATCCCCTTTACTCACTTCCCCTCTCCTCCTCTCCCTTCCTCAGATCCTCTCCTCCAAAAATTCCTATCTCCCTGTTTCGTATCATCTCTCCTTTGTTTTGCTCTTTAAATAATTTATATTTTGGATTTCTCATATAAGAGAAACCGTGGGATATTTAAACTTCTGTTTTCTGATTTATTTCAATGAATATTATGCTTTCAAGATCCATCACCTGAGAGCAAGATGGGATTAGAAAAGATTGTTTTCTAAATTTACATTTTTACATTGGTTGAACTTTTAAGAGGTGCACTTTATAATTACGGCGGGGATACACGATAGCATCAGACCTCTTTTAAAAAGTCGCCACAAGGGGGCAGCAGTTTCAAGCACAAGAAGTGCATTTGAACATTGGTAATCACAAAGTAAAAGATAAAAGCTGTGATTAAAATGCTTATCAAGCTTTAGAAACTTCAGCATTTTCCTCTAAGTATGTGTGTGACCACATTTAATATTCTATTAGAAATGATAAGCAATGGATGGAAAGGAAACGCATGCTGGTGAGTGACCTAATGTGTTTCCCTCTCTTCCAGATACTGGCCAAGAAGAGGTGACAGCAGAGCACTAAAACCCAAGACTTAACCTTCAGGTAAATTCTTGCACCAGGATGGAAGGGGAATCTTACCACAACGCAACCACTGTCAATGGCACCCCGGTAACTCACCAGCCTTTGGAGCACCATCGGTTGTGGGAAGTCGTCACCATCGCAGCCGTGACCGCGGTAGTCAGCCTGATCACCATTGTGGGCAACGTTTTGGTCATGATCTCTTTCAAAGTCAACAGTCAGCTCAAGACAGTTAACAATTACTACCTGCTCAGCCTAGCCTGTGCGGATCTCATCATTGGGGTCTTCTCCATGAACCTCTATACCACCTACATCCTCATGGGACGCTGGGCTCTTGGGAGTCTGGCTTGTGACCTCTGGCTTGCACTGGACTATGTGGCCAGCAATGCCTCTGTCATGAATCTCCTGGTGATCAGCTTTGACCGTTACTTCTCCATCACCAGACCCCTGACATATCGGGCCAAGCGGACCCCAAAGAGGGCTGGTGTCATGATCGGTTTGGCCTGGTTGATCTCCTTCATTCTCTGGGCGCCCGCAATCCTCTGCTGGCAGTACTTGGTTGGGAAGCGGACAGTACCACCAGATGAGTGTCAGATCCAATTCCTCTCTGAACCCACCATCACTTTTGGCACAGCCATTGCTGCCTTCTACATCCCTGTTTCTGTCATGACAATTCTTTACTGCCGAATCTACCGGGAAACGGAAAAGCGAACCAAAGATCTGGCTGACCTCCAGGGCTCTGACTCTGTGGCTGAAGCTGAAAAGAGAAAGCCAGCTCACAGGGCTCTGCTCAGGTCCTGCTTCTCCTGCCCTCAACCTACCCTGGCCCAGAGGGAAAGGAGCCACCAGGCCTCCTGGTCATCCTCCCGCAGGAGCACCTCTACCACAGGAAAGCCATCCCAAGCCACTGGCCAAAGCACCAGCTGGGCCAACAGTGAGCAGCTCACTGCCTGTAGCAGCTACCCCTCCTCTGAGGATGAGGACAAGCCCCCCACCAACCCTGTCTTCCAAGTGGTCTATAAGAGTCAGGCCAGGGAAAGCCCAAGAGAAGAATTCAGCCCCGAGGAGACCAAGGAGACTTTTGTGAAAGCGCAGACTGAAAAAACTGACTATGACACTCCAAAATACTTCCTGTCACCAGCTGCTGCTCACAGACTCAAGAGTCAGAAGTGTGTGGCCTATAAGTTCCGACTGGTGGTTAAAGCTGACGGGACCCAGGAAACCAATAACGGCTGTCGAAAAGTGAAAATCATGCCCTGCTCCTTCCCAGTGTCCAAGAACCCTTCATCGAAAGGCCTTGATCCCAACCTCAGCCATCAAATGACCAAACGAAAGCGAATGGTCCTAGTCAAGGAGAGGAAAGCAGCCCAGACCTTGAGTGCCATTCTCCTGGCCTTCATCATTACATGGACCCCTTATAACATCATGGTCCTAGTTTCCACCTTCTGTGACAAGTGTGTCCCAGTCTCTCTGTGGCACTTGGGCTATTGGTTGTGCTACGTCAACAGTACAGTCAATCCCATCTGCTATGCCCTCTGCAACAGAACCTTCAGGAAGACCTTTAAGATGCTGCTTCTCTGCCGGTGGAAAAAGAAAAAAGCAGAGGAGAAGTTGTACTGGCAGGGGAACAGCAAGCTACCTTGAAAAGTTAAGAACTACCCCCCTCCAAAAATAATGACAACAGTCTGGTTTGCCTACCTTAAAATAATGTCATCTGTCCTTTATAGTCCCTGAAGACTTGTAAAGGCTCAAAGTCTGTTGCCAAAAGAAAGGATTCACTTCTGCAGCAACTGCTGCCATATCAAACGAATCTTACCCATGACTAAGGCTACCTGGTGGTCTTGGAATTTGTCAAGGAAGTGGAGTCTGCCTCACGGCCCTTCACAGGAAACAAGCTTGGCTTACAATGAACAATAACACGAGAAACTTTTGTTTAACCTCCCGTGAGAAACCACAGGGACTGGATGGAAACCTCCCCGTCAGAGAGTTTTGCGCAAAATGTGTATTGTTTTGTACCATTGAGAACCAGGAGAAAGTAAGTCACTATCACCTGTTGAATGATATTCAACGTGCTTCTACAGATATCTTTTCTCACTGACTGATGAGTATTTATCGTGTATCTGTTATGCGGTCTATATGTTTCCCTGACCCTACATCTAAGTGAAGCTCTTGCTCTTTGCTTTTGTAACTGAGCCGATTCCTGTACCCAGGGAAACTATGCTAATCTCCACAGAGACACCCTTCCTCAGAACCCTGGGTCTGGGGGACGCTGAGACCCAGTCACACTCAGCCTTGAAAGGGTTTTTTTCTGCTGATAAAGATGATCAAGACTCCCCATTTTTGTTTTCACCAGTGGGATACCCCCCCTTTTATCTAAACAAATAGCACGCACTCTACTTCATGCCCCTTTAAAACTGTTTCCTTGTGCTACAGTCTTAGGAGGACTGGCTGTACGACAGCCCTTCACTGGTAAATATCTCTGACCTTGTTTTCTGACGATTTGCTTTCTGATCTCTTCACAAAGCAAAGCTGAGGCAAAATGTGAAAAACAAATTTAATTTCAATCCATGAGTTTGAATTTCATTAGAGAGCCCTTTTGAAAGTCTTCAATCTCTCTCTTCCAGGCCCCCGATTCACACCCAGGAAGGGTGTGATAAGCAGGTCACTGTACTGCCCTGGGGAGAAGTGCTATTTGGGGCAAATAGAAGGAAAAGTCTTTCTTTTCTTTTTTTTTAAAATAGGTCTTTCAAAGAACAGAAATGACTTTTTCATTCCTGTCCAAATTCAGTCCAAAAGATGAGCAGCCTAGAAAAACACAACTGAAGGACCAGTGAAGCTGGCTATGGTCTTTAACAACAGAAGCTTCAGCTGGGGATTTAGCTGAGTGGTAAGCACTATTTCCTACCATGCACAAGGCCTAGGGTTCAACCCTCAGAACCACAAAATCAAACAAAACCTTCCATCTTTAAAAAGAAAATATAGGTCATAACACATCAAAAAAGAGTCATCAACATACATTAGGGCACTGGGATTATTAAAAATCAAATCTAATTGAAATCTCTAAGTATATATAAGAAACCAGAATCTGAGATGCTTCCTTGATATTCTAGAAATAAACCAAGGTGCAAGAGATTGAAGCTAGACATACTGCGTAAAATTAACAAAAGCTCCACAAGGAAAGCAGTACAATGGTTCATGCCAAGGAGTTGAGAGAAACCCTCCTGTCAGAAGCTCAACCTTTAACCTGCTGATTAATTATATGTACAGCAGCATTTTAAAATCTTGACTTCGTGCTGCTTAACATAGGCCAGCTTTTTCAGCCTCATTTGCTGAGGGGATGGAAGAAAGAGCTGGCTACGATGTCCTGGGAATTAGGAATGTACCTGAGCACAGGAGAGCTTCCACTTACCCCTGAAGAGGAGGGCAAGACTCTTACAGGCTGTGCCAAGGAGGCTGGCAGAGGAAAAATCACAGGCAGGCCCTGGCTGATCCGCCTAGGCCTCTCTTCCAGCCCTGTAGAGACCTGATGTTGGGATGAGACCCGTAGGAAGCACCCTCCCTGCTGAGCCTTTGTGAAGGGCAAGTTGACACCTGCCAGGAATGTAGTTGAAAATATTAATTAATTGGCTTGGTTCTCCAGGACACAGACACTTTCAGGCCTGCATCATATCGACCGGGTGCAACCTCATAGCAAACTGCTCCACCAGCTTTAAGTGAACAGTGGATTCAGCTAAGGCTTTGAGTCCTGAAAATGAAAATCCTCCATGAGAATCACACTTCAACATTGGGCATTCATTGCTCCCAGTAAAGGGAATTCAAACACAGGAACGCACACCTGGAATGGGGGCACACTTCACCCTCTACAGCTTCTTGTTTTCATCATCTTTTGTGAAATTAACAAATGGGACTACGTTCTTTCTCTATCGCTGCCTTTGGAAGGCGGCCAGTTTTGCAGACCACCCATCACCTTGACATAGACCGATACCCCGAAGTATAAGAGGAGACTAGACTTTTCTAGAGTACGGTCTCGAGGAGAAGCCTCAGCCTGAGAATGAACAGATGAAATTGTAAACTACAGGGACAAGTGAGTGGTGGGCGGGGCATGAGGTGACTTCAGGTCTTAGGCCTCCTATCTTCCCAGTCTCCCAAGTGCTGCCGATGGTCACCATGTACAGCTGTGGCGTCTTGCCTAGTACACGCTGTTGTGTCGCTAACAATGGCTGTGAATGTGATGGCTTGTCATGGAAGCTTTACTTTCTGAATAGTTTGTGGTTGCACAAAGCATTTTGTCAATACTCCTCTGGGTGAATGTCTGAAAGACCATGCTGATATCGCCTCTTTGTAATTGTGAAATCTAGACCTAAACCTCTGGATTAGAATATTTACTTGTCCACTGTAAATACTGGTATTATAGCAAAGCATTTGTATTGTACTAGCATTATTCTGGATATTAAAAAAAATTATCCACACAGTGGTCCAATGCAAAGCACTTGAATAAAAGAATCGTCTCAGGCTATCACACTAGATCCATTTATGTCAGGGTTCCACAAACCTTTGCACAGCCTGGCCTTTCTAAGAAAGTTAGGGGTACACAATATGGATACCCTTCCCTTTTGCCTTTTGTGATTCTGCCTTTCCTCCCAGTTAACAGTGACCCAGCCTGTCTAGCCACAGCGTGTTTTTTTTGTTTTGTTTTGTTTTTTTGTTTTTTGAAACAGGGTCTCACTATATAGTTGAGACTAACCTGGAACTCACTATGTAGCCCAGGCTGGTCTTGAACTCACAGCAATCCTCCTGCCTCAGCCTCCCGAGTGCTGGGATTATAGGAGTGCACCACCACGCCCAGCTGCCACAGCCTTTATTAGGCAGTAACTGCACCAAATGGAACAGCCCCATTTCCTCTTCCTAAGAAAAAGTTTTATTACATAATCACAATACAAATGCAAAAATTAGGAAATGTGACACTATTATAATATTATATTATGTATTCTGTAGGCCTTACTCTAAACCTCAGTCAGTTTTCCTTTTATTTACTTATTCCCAGTACTGGGGATTCAACCCAAGGCCTTGGGCTCTATGTCCCTAGTTTTATTGTTTATTTTGAGACAGAGTTTCACACTAAGTTACTAAATTGCTTGGGCTGGGCTCACACTTATGCGCCTCCTGCCTCAGCCTCCCAGAGTGCTGGAATTACAGGCCTGCACCACTGTGCCCAGCTCATACTCGAATTTTACTAGTCTCTCAAGGAATATTCATTAGAAGAACTTCTTTTCCAGTTCAGGATCTAATGTAAGATCACATATTGCATTTAGCTGTCAGGTCATGTTTAGAAACCTTCGATCCGAAAGAGGTCCTCAGTTGGCTTTTGCCTTTAAAAACACGGTCACCTTTAAAAGAATACGTGTAATTCATTTTTTTTTCAGTGTTAGGGGTGGAACCTACAACTTCATGTGTGATAGGTAAGTGCACTACACCTTTAGACCCTACAATTCAATTATTCTTTGAAAATCCCATCAGTTTGGGGCTGTCTGAGGCTAACTCATTAGATTCAGTTTGTCTTATTTGGGGCAGGAATATCACAAATATGGCATTGTGTCCTCAAAGCATCTCATGGAGAGGCACACAATATTCTGTCCCTTGATTGGTGATATCACCCGCTCAGCCTGACAAGGAGACCGGGCTTTTAAGTAGTGTTCCAGGATTTGTTTGCAGTTCTCTCATTTTAAGATGGAAGGGCTGTAAGCAACTTAGTGTTCAGTAGCTGCTTTTATTAATTCTTTTTTCATTCAGTACAGTCATGTTCATCTGAAATCACATGTTTCTTTCAATATTGAATTTTAGAGATTTCCCCCTATAACTGATTTGTTTTAATAAGTAAAATATTAATATGCTTGTGAAAGTCAAAACTATACAAAAAGGCTGGGCGTGGTGGCTCATGCCTGTAATCAATCCCAGCACTCGGGAGGCTGAGGCAGGAGGATCGCTGTGAGTTCGAGATCAGTCTGAGCTACATAGTGAGTTCCAGGACAGTCTCAACTACATAGTGATACCCTATCTCAAAAAACAAAAAAACAAAACAAAACAAAAAAACAACAACAAAAGCTGTACAAAAAGAATTACTCAGAGAAGTCATTTCTCTATTTTTTAAATCTAATTCCCACTTTCCCATTTTCTTTGGTCTCTGGTTTCCCCCTTGTTTCCTTTCTAGCAAGCTCTTTTAGTGATTTTTTTTTTTTTAGGTAGTTACATCCATCTTTTAAAATTTGATGCATACACTTTTATTTAGTTGTTTTTAAATTTAAGAAAGTCTCTATCAACTTCCGGACCATTAAAGATTTGGCTGTTTTACAGTGATGACCACTTCCCAAGCACCCATCCTCTACCTCCCAACTCTCAGAGCTGTGCTACGTGGACACCTGTACACCGTGAGCCCTTGTTGACTACTGAGTGCTGGGCCTTTCCGTCAAGCCAAAGATGTGGGCCCTAGGAAGGAAGACACCGTCTCTTCTTAGAGCGTGTACTGTTACTGAGAGCTATAAAAACTTTAAGTAGAACATGCTGAGCCACTCTGGAGACATTGAGTAACAGCAGGCAGAAGACTGACTCTGTTATATATTAGTATTAAATTCAAGGAGGGCTGAGTCAGCATTATTCTCAGTGGGCTGCCCTGTCCTTCATCTCACTCAATAACTCAAGGATTCATGTACACAGGGGTGGGTACGACTAAGTTTATCTGTGATCTGTGATTAGGCAAAGAAAGCTAAGGCCTGGTTTGGATGATTACATTTAACTAGCATTCACATTGTCTATGTCAGTGTGCTGCACGGCAAGCTATGTGCCAAACAGTCCTAATGTCTTCATTTAGCTGTGTCCTGAGCAAGCCTCTTACTCCAGGTACCTCACCAAGTTTGCCCTTACGTTCCCACTAAGAGCAGTTGTCCAGAGTGAAAGGGGGGTTGGCGTGCCCTCTCGGGTGCCCCTTCCCAATTAGGCCACTCACGCACCGAGAGGTCCGGCAGGAGATCTTTATTGTAGGGAGACGAGCAGGAGGCAGGAAGGCAGAGAGAGAGAGAGAGAGAGAGAGGAGGAGGAAGAAGAAGTAGAAGGAGAGAGGAGAACAAAGAAAGGAAGGTCCTTTTATCAGTTTGGGGTGGGCTATTGATTATTTATGAGGAGTGAGCTACTTTTAACCTATCACAGGCCAGATTGCTTTTATGGGCCCAGTCCTGCAGACACAGGTTTCAACTTTCCTGGACCACTGTGGCCTTGGGGGGGAGGGAAACCAGAGATAAGGGCATGAGGTCATTTTAGGAGCCAAGATGTACCAGGAGAATGCAGCCTGTGAGGCGGCGTCACAGCATACTTTAACATGATCAATTCCCTAACATTGTTACAGCATACTTTAACATGATAAATTCCCTAACACAGAGTGTCGTTTTCCCAGTTGTTGGCAGTGATTTTCTGGAGGTTTTCTTGTATAAAACCATCTGTTTTGGTGTCCTACTAACAGAATGGGCACCCTTACCTTCAACAAAGAATGTCCCGCACATAATTTACTTATTCCCAATACCACAAGCCGGTGGGGTTGGTATTTGCTTTGAATACTTCCCATGTATCCAAAGGTGATTCACAGTCCAGTCACTTTCAGTAAAAATCCAGGGAGCCATTAATTTTGTTATACTAACCACAGCCCCATTCTCCTGCTGAAGTAGAGTGCAAAAGAAAACACCATAGGTTGGAAGATAGATTAGTGTTCTCTAGCGGAACAGAATCAACATTAAATCTACGTACAGTTATGCAAGGAGATTTATCAGGTGTGCTTGTGGGAACAGAGGTGGAAGAATCCGTAATAGCTGTCTGTGAGATCTAAAGCCAAAGAATCTACAATGGTCATGTTCACACTGCAGAGCTGGAGGATCCAATAGCTGCTCAGCCTGAGAAGATGGAAGCCACAGGGCAAGAGAGAGCAAGGATGCAGCATCAGCCCAAGGGTGAATGCCTGGAAGCTCACTGCGGAATCGCCATGAGTCTGCAGTGGAAGAGTGGAAACCAGTGTCCAAAAGTGATGGCAAACACTGGAGCATTCCAAAATGGAAGAACTTCCGTCTTCTTCCCCTTTTTTGATTCCATCCAAGCTAGGAGTTGGTTGGCGCCACCCACAACCTGGGAGGGTCTTTCCCCCTCAGTTTGCTGGTCTACATGTCAATTGTCCAGAGACACACCCAGAATTGTGCTTTCCTAAACTGCTAGGCATTTCTTTTCTTTTTTTCTTTTTCTTTTTTGGTACCTGGAATCCAAGCCAGGACTCTGCATTTGCAAAACAAGCATGGCACCAATGAGCTAAATCCTCAGCCCTGCTAGGCATTTCTTAACCCATTCAAGTTGACATGCCATAATTAACAGTCACAGGAGAGAAAAAGATAATGCAGATTTAACCTACTATTTGAAAGGACCATTGTCCTCCCTATTTGGAAGAGTCAGAAAAAAAAAGTCTTTAACAACAACAACAAAAAAGATACTACTGTTAGAATACACCTATGGTCACAGCCCCACTCTGGAGGCTGAGGCAGGAATATTGCCTAAGGCCAGGAGTTTGTAACCAGCCTGACCACTTGGCAATACCCTGCTTCAAAAACAAAAACGATACTATGTAATGCTAGGTTTTGTTTTATATTCACTAGAATATATTGTATTATGATTAATATAATATTTACCTGTGGAACAAATGCTCAAATAACAAAAAAATTACCATTAATTCCACCAAGCAGCACCTATCCTTTTAGTCTTCTTTTTTGTTTATGTACAAACACACTTTCTATATTCACAGAGCTGGTCAGTGCTCGTTGGCAATCCTCACATAAAAAATATCTGGCCACTCAAACTCTTTCAAGGTAGAAAATCACAAGCCTTTGGGGGGGAGGGGAGGGCGAAGGGAGGGTGGGGACAAAGGGAAAAAATGAGAACCAAAACCTGGCATGTAAAGGTACAAGATCCCAGTAACGAATGTAACTGTACTGTCTACCTAGAATGTACCAATAAACTCAATTTAAAAAAAAAAAAAAGAAAATTACAAGCCTTCAATTAACAGAGTTCTTATCTGTAACTAAGTGTAAATTAGAAGTTATATCTGCCTTCAGTCTCTGTCTCATATACTCATTATAGCTTAGTCTGGAAGGATCATTAGCCTCAGGACTTTTTGAGAAGGGATATATTTTTTAGATACTTATAAAATCTTGTTTTAAAAATAACTGTATCAGTTTCCTAGGGATATGGTAATACAATTCCACAAACTAAGGACCATAAAACAAACGCTTGCTGTCTCACAGTTCTGGAGGCCAGAAGTCCAAAACTGTGATGTCAGCAGGGCCATGTACCAGGCACCAGGCACCAGGAAGATTCTTTCCTGGCATTGGTAACTCAGTTGTTCTTTGGTTTTTATTTTTATTATTTATTTATTTGTTTGTTTATTTATTTATTTTTGAGACAGAGTCTCACTATGTAGTTGGAACTCACTATGTAGCCCAGGTTGGTCTCGAACTCACAGTGATCCTCCTGCCTCAGCCTCCCGAGTGCTGGGATTACAGGCGTGCGCCACCACGCCCAGCTATTCTTTGGTTTATAGACAGCCATCTTTTCCACATGCTTCTTCATGTTGTCTTCCCTGTCTGTCTCTGTGTCCACATTTTCCTCTTTTAAAAGGGCAGTCATTTTAGGTTGGGGCCCACCTGAATTTTATCTTTACTTCCTCTCTAATGACCTCATCTCCAGGTTGGGGATTTGGCTCAGTGGTTCCACTGCCTGCCTCACTAAGCGCAAGGGCCCAAGTTCAATCCCCGGTACCAAAATAAATAAAGAGACCTCACTTCCAAATAAGGTCACATTCTGAGGTGTTGGGAATTAGGATTCCAACATATCTGTTGCAGGGTGGTGGTGGGGATGCAATCTATACCAACAGCTAAGCAAGAGAAAAATTTTCCTCTTTTATAGATGAACAACCTAGAGACCAATTCTGGGTCATATTGAATGGGAAGTATATGAGGAGCAACACTGAGAAGATACACAGTGTCCTTGGCTCTGTCACAGAGACCTGGCAGAACAAGGACCCGAATGTGTTGGCCTGGGTCTCCTGTACAATAGGAGTCATCTGGGCCCAGCTTTCTGAGGGCCCACCTGGGAAATGCTCCAAGGAAATTGTCCTTTCTAAAGTCACAGCTTCAGCTTTCTGGGGCCCTGTGGGTTTAAATCTCAAAGTAAGATCAAATTAAGACTTTAGGCTGTTTATTTTTTCTTTCTTTCTTTTTTTACATTTGAAGAATTTCTTTATTGGAAATCCACCTTACCTTGCCACAACTCTCTGGCCTTCATGACAAAGAGAGAGAGCCCTGAACTAAGTAATTACATTTTACAGCAAACAATATACAGTACATATGTGGTACATGAAATCTTTACAGTGAAGTCCAGGAGTATAAAGCAACACAGATTTTCTACTCTCTCTCAATTACTGGTAGCTACTTAGCATTTTAGCTCTTGTAATAAAATGCCCTCCTCCCCAACATTCCCACTCATAGGAATCCCCAAATCAATTCTTTCTGTAAGGTGCAAATTCATGTTGAACATATGTTCCATTGACTTTTACAGATGTCAGAATTCCCTACACGACATACTACTTTATTGCAATGTATGAAAACTACCTAAGTTTTCATTTATCACACATTCATCATTCATTGAAGGAGTTCATTTGAAACTTTAAAAGTCTCACCCAGTTGTTGCATATTTAATGAGTGACTCCTACACTTCAGGTTAGATTTATAATAGTCTAAGCTTTTTTTACTTTTCCTACAAGGAAATCCAAATTTTGTTTCAGAAGTGGTCATCTACTTGCCCTAAACAATGCAATTACATTATGTTCACAATTACATTATCACGTTCACTAGTAAATAAATTTCTATCCCCTGAAGCCTATCTTTCCCTGAATTTGCCTGTTGCCTTGAGGCCCTTCTTAGATTTTTTTTTAACTGACCAAGGTACAATCGGGATTCAAAAATCTTGAGTTACCTCCATTTCTACTCACAAAATTTATTCAAGTATGAACTATCTGATAGTGACTATGTGATTTCTTTCTTTTTTCTTTTTCGGTACTGGGGATCAAGCTCAGGTCTTAATGCTTGCAAGGCAGTTGGTGGCACCACTGAGCTAAATCCCTGGCCTGACTATGTGATTTCTAATTGGAGTCCTTTCTTTGTCTGCAAATTTTAGGCCCAAAAATATCTGCTTATTTTTATAACTTAAAAATTTTAGGCTATTTATTTTCTATCACCAGAAAAAAAACAGACCAGGATTTTGACCAATTTCTTAAAAGATTTAATGAAAGCTCTAGTTTTTTACCCCTAGAGTGAACAGCTTCTGTACAAAATCAGTAACTTTTGTTTCATTCTTACTTATATTTTCTCTTTTCTTGGTCACTGGAGCCCTTCTCCAAATGTCTCCGACCTCTCCATTCTCTTTCCTTCACCATCTTTCTAGATACAGAAACCACCACCCAAGCCAGGCATGGTAATCCCAGTACACAGAAGGCTGAGGCAGCGGGATAGCCATTACTCAAGGCTAGCCTGCGCTGCACAGTGAGAGTAAGTTTAAGACAAACCTGGATTACACAGTGCCTCAAAAAGTCAAAACCAGGGCCAAGGATTTAGCTCAGTGGTTCTGCCACCTGCCTCATAAGTGCAAGGTCTGGAGTTCAATCCCTGGTACCAAAAAAAAAAA
>NW_022900929.1:42575734-42658351 GCF_012274545.1 Fukomys damarensis
GAAAAAAAAAAAAAAAAAAAAAAAAAAAAAAAATCAAAAACAACAACTAATCAAGAAACACCATCAATGCAATCTGATTACTATGCTTCATCATTCATTTGTTCTGCAAATAGTTATGGATCTATGCAGGCATCTTAGGGATGTATAGGGGACTAGAACACTGTCAATGTCTTCAGGAACAAACAGAATGATGGATGGAACTGCTACTTTACATAGAAAATCACACCAGTGGTGGCGGAAGACACTGCTCTTACTTGAACACAGATGTTTCCCTTTTCCAGGCCTCTTTTTTCCAGCTGTTTGGCACAGAAAGGAAACTGACACCAAAGCCTGAATGTAAAAGGCAGGACCCTTGTATGTCTGAAGAGAATGAGTGGATAGTGACAGAATGCTTGTGGATTAATCCAACATTTTACTAAGAAGTTCCCACAAACACACAGCAGCACAGCACAGTCGCCTCCCTTTTCCTCCTCCCAGTTTGGTTCCCATTTAGTGGGACATGCCAAGGTACTGCTTTTCAGAAATATTTTCACTGTCTGGATATATCCTAACCTTCCTATTCCACAATCCAGTACCCCAAGGAAGGAGCAGAGGTCAGGTAAGATTACAGAAATTGGAGTTGTCCATAGAATTCTACAAGACCATCTCCAAAACCACATACCGGGCCCAGGGATTTAGCTCAGGGGTTCTGCGGCCTGCCGCACAAGCGCAAGGACCAGAGTTCGATCCCAGTACCAAAAAAAAGACACACACATGTATGACTATATGTATGACTAGTATTTATGGACATACAACTAAAGCAGTGAGGACAGAAAAGGTCTCAAGGTGGGAGGGGCTAGTTCAGAATCAGAGGGCAAAGAGTCTACCAGGAGGTCTTTCCAACCAATCCCCGCCAGCTGCAAAGAGGATGGAGAAAAAAGAAGCTGTCTTTGAGCCATTGGCTTGTGCTGGGCCATATCATTCAAAGATTTGAGGCTGGGCCAACAATGAGCAGCAGGCAAGTCAGGAGAGAAGGTAAGGTTTGCTTTCCTTCCAGTTAACATTCTGTCCAAAAAAAAATCAATTCTATCAAAATCTTTGGGACTCTGACATTTAAGATTGTAGGCTTTTGAACAATGAATTTCAAATACCACAGTTTGCCAGTGGCTTGTTGTCAGTACCAGTTATGGGCAGGGGACCATGGCCAGGTGACCACTGCCAGTCACAGCCAGGTGCAGATGTGTATAAGGAGTCCTTCCAGCATTGTATGGTTTGTCTATACCAATCAAATCTCTTAGGTGTACTAGGGGGCAATATTAAGGAAGTTTATAGTAAGTCCTTTAGTAAAAGGAAAACGTAACTTCTAGGCTTCAGCTGAACTCAATTATAAAACTGAGGATGAGAGAGGGAGTTTTATGACTGCATGATGATGATGGGATTGAGCTCGGCACATATACACATGTGAACTACATGCTTAGTCCCATTTTACTTTATGAATGTTAACTGGCTATAGCCACTGTATGATTCAAGCCCAAGTTGGCCCGATCCCAGTCTACGTTCAATTCTATGTCATTCCCAGAAGCATACTGGAACTCCACACATAGGGCTCTTTGTAATGTGTCCTGGGAACAAGGTGGTGTCCTCCAGAAGATAAGATGGAAGCAGACTGCTGCACACCCTGGTGGCATCTCACCTCCTTCCCAGTTACTCACCCGCCTCTAGAAGTGCCCCACTTGCACACACAGCTCAGCTCAAACTGGGGAGCTCCTCATTCTGACTCCATTCTTCTCAGCTTCAGCCCCAATAATTCCTATGAACTGGTGTGTGTGTGTGTGTGTGTGTGTGTGTGTGTGTGTGTGTGTGTTCAAATTTCACCTTTTTAATCAGCTCTGTGAAGGACATCCTAAACACCACATGGGACACAAAAGAATATTTTTTTCTTCCAGTATTTAAAAAGGACATTCATGAACATTGTTAGTTACTTTTCTCTCATTGCTGAAAATACCCAGCACCCAAAGTTAGAGGAGAAGGGATTTTATTTGGCTTACAGTTTGTAGAGGTTTCAGTCCATAATCGGCTGGCTCCAAGGCAGGGATGGCAAACAGACACTGCAGAGGAGAAACAACACGGCATGCACAAACTAGCAAAGGCAACAAGAGAAGGCTTCACTGGGTCCTTCTGCCACTTTCACCCCATCCAGATACAGGGATTAGGGCAGCGCTAAACTACTCACTCATGTGTAGTGATTTAGTGATCACATGCCCTTAATCCCAGCATCACACATTCCAGATTCAGCAACCTCTGACCAAATGAGGCTTTGTGGGGACATCCAGACCCAAAGCATAACAAACATTTTTAAGAAGCTCTTATAATCAGGGTGGTGATCTTGCATAAAAAACAGCTCTAGGCAATCATACTCTTGATGAAGACTGCTTACAGTTGCATTTAAAAATTACTTTCTAGTCATGATAAAAATGTGTTCAAGTTTTTTAAATGACCCTAGATACATGTTGATTAAAAAAAAAAATCAGTCATTTTTTTCCAGAAGCAATAATCCTCAGAGCCCAAACTAAAAACTTTGCAAAAGGAAAAATTCTTAAGACACTACAAATGTCCCTGAAATTTGTCATTAATGGCAGAAAAATTAAAGAGCACATAGAACTTTCTAAAGGGTCTTTAATAAGACTTTGAGAGCTCAATTAAAAAACAGGTGATGTACTAAAGCAGAAGTTTCAATGCTGCTCCAACAATCTTTAAATATACAGCAATTTGGAAGGAGGATCCTGGATCAGAAGTGTTATTCCTTGGGCAGATCATTTGCACATGCCTCTGAGTTGCCACAACCGTTCTGTAATTTCCTCCTGAGTAGCAGTCATGGCACCCTGACTTCTGCCACCATAGTCTCTAGATCATCCATAGACTTACCAGTATCCTCCAGGTCTACTGTCACACCTGTCACTCCCTGGTCCCCACCACCTGTACAGTAGCTGTGACCACGCCCACATCCCCCAAGGCACCCCTCCCTGATGCCCTGGGAAGACTTGCTGACATGGTCTGGTCACCACCCAGGGACTTTCCACTCAAGGCATCCAAGGTGTGCTCTGGAGTGTGAAAATGATGAAGCCAAAACCCTGGAATCGCTGAATTTCCTGGTCCTTACTAACCACGACCTCTGAGACAAGCCTGAAGCTGCTCAGGTGGTCTTCCAGCACCCGCTCATCAGTGTGGAAGTGGAGCTTCCCTTCTTCAGAAGACATGGCACGATTCAAGTCCTGCTGGGAATTGGAAAGCTTATAAGGCCGCAGAGACAGCAAGCTCTGACAAGCGTGGAGAACAGGGGCTTAGTTACTTTTCTCATTGCTGAGGCAAAATGCCCAACACCTAAAGTTAAAAGACAAAAGGTTTATCTTTGCTCAGTCTGTAGTTTCAGCCCCTAGTCAGCTGGATCCAAGGCAGGGCAGCATGGCAGAGGGGAATTGCAGAAGAGAAACAGTTCATGGTGCAGCAGGGAGAGGCAGAAGACAGCAAGCAACAAGCAGCAACAGTGGCAAGCTTTCCTATCCCTTTTGTCTCACGCAAGCTACAAGCCTTGTGTTGCCGCCACATCCAGGGTGGGCCTTCCTATTATGTACCAATTTAGTTATCACATGCCCTTAATCCCAGTAATCACACTCTCTAATCCAGCACCATACACCCATGACTCAGCCACCCCCCAAAAGCCCCTGAAGCTTTGGGGAGACATCTAGATACAAACCCTAACGACGTATGGCCTTGATCTTACCTTGTAAGTCACTTTTCTGGAAAGTGCTCCATTTGTCCTCTACCTGACCACGTAGGTTCCCCCACTTACAAGCTTTTATAGAACCTTGGACTCTTCCTCGATAGTATTTCTCAAGATTTTTATTAGATATTTGGTATGTTTGGTTGACCTATGTGTATCTCCAGAGCTCTAATGTTAAGCCCTGAAGCCAGAGTTCGAGTCTGTTTTGCTCGTCATTATGTCTTCCCACTTAACTGCCTTCAGCTTACAATAAAGTATAGGTGCATCATAATGTATCCTTGACTAAGTATCTACATACTTGAAAGAGGAGAGGGCTACAAGGGAAGTTCCTTGGTGTGTGTGTTTTATTGTGGCTAGTATCTTTGTGCTTCCAAGTAGAATTTTTTTGTTTTGTTTTTTGAGACAGGGTATCACTAGGTAGTTGAGACAGATCTGGAACTCACTATGTAGCCCAGGCTGGTTTCGAACTCACAGCGATCCTCCTGCCTCAGCCTCCCGAGTGCTGGGATTACAGGCATGTGCCACCACGCCCCGGCCCAAGTAGAAATTTAATTCACCATGAGCTTCCATGTCTATCCTTGTATGATGAGTTGGGATCCCAACAACATACGATAGCTTTGTGTGGCAGGCACTCCAGGACGGTTTTCAATGAGAGATTGAGGCCTTTTTACCCTTCCTGGATAAGACTGCCATACTACTAAGGTCCCACAGTCCAAGAACTTAGGAAGCCATCCTGTAACAATGAAACCTGCTTGGCTTAGTCTTACTCTGACTGGCAGCTCAGGTCGGCTCTGTGAAAGCTTCAGCTCCCCCACTGAAGGTGTAAATGAGATAAGCTCACATCTCATGCTATTTAGGGCACATTTTTTCTAAAATAGCTCTTTTAGTATTTCATCATTTTGGGGGGGTTATAAAAGCAATATCCATAGACATCTGAATTTTACAAAAGATATCGTCCAGACCTCCTAAATATTATAAACATTTTTTATCAACTGGATAGTCTCACATTTTATAAATTAAAAAATACACGACCTTTAATGATGAAAATAATCACACCTAAAATACCAAAGAGCATGGTATGGCTG
Organism: Fukomys damarensis; assembly: GCF_012274545.1. Taxonomy (NCBI): domain Eukaryota; kingdom Metazoa; phylum Chordata; class Mammalia; order Rodentia; family Bathyergidae; genus Fukomys; species Fukomys damarensis. The sequence continues at coordinate 42,580,580 of NW_022900929.1, forward strand.
GATCTCAACACACTCCTTAAATGGAATTAAAGGATTTAGCCACCAGCTTCCATTGTGGTCTTAGAAATTAATGCTTAGCAGTTTTTGTGGAGTGTAAAGACAAAATGGTACATACATGGTTGCAACCATGCAAAGTACATCTAGATGCGACCTGAAAGGCAATAAATAAAAATGAAAATAGTTGTTGCAAGTTTCTTTACATTTAATAAAGATTTTTTTTTTTTTTTTTTTACCCGGGATTGAACTTGGGTCCTTGCGCTTGCCCGGGAGGCGGGGAAACCACTGGGCTAAATCCCCCGCCCTTAATAAAAATTTTTTTTTTTTTTTTGTACCCGGGATTGAACTTGGGTCCTTGCGCTTGCCAGGCAGGCGGTGAAACCACTGAGCTAAATCCCCAGCCCTTAATAAAGATTTTTTTTGTTGTTGTTGTTTTTGGAGACAGGGTCTCACTATGTAGTTGACACTGATCTGGAACTCACTATGTAGCCCAGGCTGGTCTCAAACTCGCGATCTTCCTGCCTCAGCCTTCCAAGAGTGCTGGGATTACAGGCGTGGGTCACCACACCCGGCAATAAAGATTTTAATGATAGATTTTTAAAGGAAAAGAACTTTAGTTGAACACAAACACACACACACCCCGCCTTCCCAACTCCCTGAAACTCTGACTACTCAAAAGTTCTTTTATTAACATTCCTCACTGGGCCCTTCATATTCTTCCAACTACTGAAACGCACAAATACTGTGTGGTTGCTTCCTCCCTCCCGTTAGAAAAAGCGTAAGAGAAGATTAATAAGATACTACTCTGAGAAGACCAGGCAAAATCCTGAAATCTTTTCAAAATGTTAACTGCATCAGGATGAATCCTAAGGTTTTGACTCCTAAAAGGTTGAAACAGAAATAGTAGGTCCACTATGGAGAAACTACCCTGGACACCTAGGACTTCTGGCAAGAATTTGTTTTGAAAAAGTCACTTCTCAGATTTAATTTAGCTAATGTAAAAAATTATAAAAAGCAAAACTTACATTTAAAAGGGGATACATTGAAACTGAATCTAACATGAGCCTTAAAGGGCAAAATACTTTATCCAAAGTTAGAATAGCAGAAAGAACCCAAGGAAGTTAAAAAAAAAGAGAGATCTGAAAAGAAATACAGATCTAATTCAAATCCTTCCATTTAGTTAAGGAAGCTTGTAGCTCTTTTATTTTCTCATTGAACAAATATTCATTGCTGGGCCTACATGCTTAATGCTGGAGATATAACAAAGAATAAGCCATGGCCCAAGGAGGGGAAAGGACTTGCCCAAAGCCACAAAGCAAATTAGTACCAAACACAGTGGCTCTTTGCACCAAATCCTGTATTGTCTAATAATATGTATTATATTTTCTGCATCTGTAAGCATGCTAAGTATTTGGTGAGTTTTATGGAAAGATAAATTCTTCATATATAATTGACATACTATTTTTGTGAAATGGTAAGAAATATATATAGTATAATATTCACATGGTGTTAGAATCTGTGTAAAATAACTAGTTTCTTAATTAGCGTCTGAAATAGTACTTTCCTTGGGGTGTTTTCAAATTTCTTGGTCTTTGGGTACTCCATGTGCAAATTCTGATTCTAAAAAGTGCTGTCTGGTCATACAACTAAAACTTACCATCTCTTTTGATTACAAAGAATATTGCCACATTTCTCACTTAATATTTAAGTAAAACTTAGAATACTACTTTCAAGTAAAAATTAGAAAGCTAGCCAAATGAATGTCACTCAGCTAATGTTCTATCATTTTATTTTCAGTAATCTAGTTCTACCATTAACCAGCTAATTCACCTAATCATTCACAGTTCAGTCTGGTGTCATTAGTGTATATAATTCACACAGAAATAAAATGTTCTGCTTCAGAATTTTGTTTCAGTGTGTGCTCAGGGTTGAACTCAGGACTTTGCACGTGCTAAGTATGTATTTGAACACTGAGCTATCCTCCCAGCCCCCAGAAATTACTTCTTTAGAAGGAAAACTGTGGACCTCATTTCAAAATGAGCAATGTGCCTAACACAAAAGAGAAAGAGTGTGGAACTAACCCGTTTTTGACAATGTAGTAATTTTAAGAAAGGATTAGGAGAATAATACAGGAGAATAGGAGCCCTTTGCAAGAATACTATGACTTGAGTTTCTTAAAATAACCCAAAAGGGAAAGGTATAAAATTTAACCTCCTAAAAAGAATTTTTAGATGCTTCTGATTGGAAAGTAGTAATTTATACTGCAACAACTCTAAGAATCAATAATGAGAAAGATTAAGTGGATTTAAAAGCTGCCTACACTGGGCAGAGTGATTTAGCTCAGTGGCTCAGTGCCTGCCTCACAAGCACAAAGTCTTGAATTCAATCCCCAGTACCAAGGAAAAAAACAAGCTGCCTATGTTACACCACCAGTATCACAATACAGTTGATCTGCTATCCTTAGACTCTACAAGGCTTTTCTACCATGGTACTTCCCTCCGCTGGCCATTTATTCTGTTATTTTTTAATCTCCCTCCTTATATAATAAGCTCTACCAAGACATGTGTGTGTGGAAATTCTCCATCTTTGTATTCTACTACAGATCACAGCAAACAGTTGGTACGTAATAATTGTAAAATGAATACCATAGATAGTAACCAGAATTTTAAAAATAACAGGTTCTATTCTGATTAATATATCCATATTCTGAAGCTAACTATAATAATAAAAATTTTAACTATATTAGGAACATGTGGTTCAAACTCACATATCAGAGAATATTACATAGCAGGGCAAAATGGGCTGAGAATTTGAAAGGTATGGGTTACACACAAGAAACATGGTGCATGCTGCTCTAAAATAACAACCATTGTGTTTAAATAGGAAAGGGTCATTTCAAGCTTCAGATAATAAAAGAAAACTGTCAGGAAAAAAGAAACAAGTGAAAAAATGACAAGATAATTTGATCTCTGGATTAAGACTTCTTTTAATATACATAATGTATAGTACTTCATATAATTTATTAATGTCATTTTCTATAGGACACTGTAATTAATTCAGTGACATCAATATTGACCTCATACAGACAAAGGTTGAAACCTGGGTTTTCTTATGTACCAAGTACAAAATGTGTTAAAAAGTTAACATATACAACAGTTGTAAGAGATCAACTTCAGGATGACTCAAGCTTACAGTAGTTACTTCACACAGTTTTCCCTCACGACTGGATGCCACCCAGTGTTGCCATGTTTGTGCAAATACCAGCTATAGACCACCTGACTACCTTCTCTTGCCAGCCCCACTTTTGCCTGTTTTACTGCTGCCACTGCTAGATTTGCCAGATGATTTTGAAGAGAAGAGTCTTGTCATGAACTCAGAAACATCAGGCAATTCATGGTTGGAATTCAGCATGTTCATTGATTGCTCCATCTCCTGCAGAGAGAAAAAGCACCAGATATGAAAGGCACTGGGACCTTTCCAATAATTCAATCCTAACACTTCCCAGTAAAGAAGAAAAGGAATAGTAACAGGCAAACTCACTGGTCCTGAGTAATAATGCAATGTCACACTCAAAAGTACTTCATTGGGAATGGCAGTTGGGTTCAATGTGGAGCTAGCATGTGTGGGGGTTTGGGTTTAGCCTAAATAAATAAATAGTACTTTACCTAAATATCATTAGTAACCATGTTTCACAGCCCCTTTACACCACTAAACATGCCGATCCTTAGCAAATGTCTGATATATGCTGGCCTAGTGTTTGATTCAGCTTACATTTCCTGATAATGAATGTATTTGATTGTATGTCTATCTTATTTTGTTTTCTGATTATTAGGCTTTATTATCTTAGTGTGTATTTTTTAAGTTCATCTTTCTTTAGATGTATACAATCAGAGTATCAGTCTTTAACAAAATACATCAAAGTACCAGGACAGTTTGGAAGACACTGCAGTATTTCCCAGACTTGATTCCTAAATTTCAGTTGTAAATCCCTAAGTACTCTATGGCTTGGGTGACTTCAATAACAGCATCTAAAGTGGTGCGAGTGTTACAAATAAGTCACAGGCACAACAGGATAAGGGCTTAGGACTTTTGAGTTTTTGTCCTTCTCCTTAATGAACTAACAACTATAAAGTACTTGTCAATATTAAAACAATATTAATGTAATGTATGTTTCATTTAAATTTTATGTAACTTTCTAAAAACACTTAAATTGTATTTTGGTTCAGAAATGAAAAAGCAGGCCAGGCATGGTGGAGCATGCTTGTAATCGCAGCACTTGGGTGGCAGAGACAGGAGAATTACTGTGAATTAAGGCCAGCCTGGGTTGCATAGTGGGTTCAAGGTGAGGCTGAACTACATAGTTAGACCCTGTCTCAAAAAACAAAACAAAACAAAATGAATAAAAGAAATGGAAAACCAGCAAATACCACATTATCTACTATTTCAAATGGGAAACTGTTAAAAAAGTATTAGTTTAGGCTTTTTCCCCAAAGGCAAAATTTATTCACAGATATTAAAGGACAAGATAGTCTTACAAGTAAGGCCAGGAAAAGAAAAATTATACATCTAAATCAAGTATGTTAACATGCCTTATAATCAGCAATTAAATATATATGGTAACAGGTCTCGAGTCCCTACCAAAATACATCATCAAATTTTTAAGTATATATTTCAGTACTGGGGTCTGAACCCAGGGCCTTCACACTGAGCTATATTCCCAGCCCATTTTAAGAATTTTAAATTTTGAGATAGGGTCTCACTAAGTAACTGAGGCTGGGCTCGAACTTCCACTCTTTCTGCCTCAGCCTCCCAGAGTGCTGGGATGAGAGGTGTGTGCCATCATTCCTGGCTTGAATCTGTCCAATTCTGAAGTTCCTGGACAAACAACTTTTTATAATGTCTATTATATACAAAGCACTTTGCCAATAATGACCTTTGAACCAAATGTGACTTCTGATGTTTCTTTCTATTGATGCTACAGAGTTCATCAGCATCAAAGAGACTAGGATTGCATAGCATGCATTACTTTATGACCAACACTGAGGCAAAGATGCCAAAATTTAGCAATAAAACATTCAAACCTTCATAAAACTCTCTTTTTCCAAAAGCTTTTTCTGCCATTTCAGATGTGAAAGATGCCTTACATTCTATAGAACTTAATCACCATACCTTAACGAACACATTTTAATCATTTTATGTTATTTCTTATTTTCCCATTTAAAAAAGAAAACCACAAAATCCCCTGGTGGCAATAGAGTATTTTGTAAATCAATTCTATGTCTTACATTTAACTGGAGTATGAGCTTGTTGATGAGATAGCCTGTAATTCATTTATGTATCCCCAGTATCCAGAGTCTGGAGTTAGGAATGAATAAGACAACACATCAAAATATTAAAAACAGTAGAGGACCTTGTCCTCATACAGAAGTCTTTTGGTAGTTGTTAGGCATAAGAATAGACAATAGCTTTTTAAAAAGTGACTTTATATAGAAGCCAAATTTTTTTTTTTTTTTTTTTTTTTTTTTGGTGTGGTACTGGGCTTGAACTCGGGTCCTTATGCTTGCAAGGCAGGCTCCGGAACCACTGAGCTAAATCCCCAGCCTAGAAGCCAAAATTCTAAGAGAAAGTGGTATCACTAAACTTGAAGCATCCTAGTTAGTAGCTCCTTTCCCCTGTGCAAAAGCAGATGGTTTTGTGTTAAGAGTTTGATTGCTACTATTCTGTTTAGCCTCCTTTGTCTACCTGAACTTCTTTTTCGTGAACACATAAACATAGTATGAACTCTGAAGAGGGTTTTATTATGTAAAGATACATTAAAGGAGCAATAATTTGCAAAATATTTGGATGAACTAAACCAAGGTTATGTATTTCAACTACTTAGCAAGTGAGGCACACAGAGAGCCTAGGGCTAAGTAGAATGCTTTAGCTATATAAAAAACATGGGCCTTTCCCAGCCAAAAATCAGGTGAATTTATTTTGCCCAACGGAAAAAAGCTAATTAAATGCAGTAACATAATATTGTATTTATACAAACTGTTAGATGACTTTTGCATCTGAACTAGTTAAGATGAAAAAATAAGCCATCCAGCCACAATGGAAAAGACCAATCACTAGAATACGGATCAAAAATGAACAGCTGGGCAAACATCTTTTTTTGTGTGTGTGGTACTGGGGATCGAACTCAGGACCTTGCACTTGCAAGGCAGGAGCAGCGTCACTGAGCCAAAATCCCCAGCCCTGGGCAAACATCTTACCCGTCTCATGTCAGGATCACTTGTGTTGACCACTTTGGGCAGAAGCACAAATATCAATAACGGAAGAACCATCATCATAACCTGTAGAAGAAAAAAAAATTAGAAATCATTTCCCACTACTTTATAGTTTATAAAACAAAAACTGCATTTAACAACCAATAGTGAAACTAGAATTTCAAACGTGTACACAGAACTTGCAGCAATTACCCCATTTCTTCTGAACTGGTTCTGATGATAGCAAGGTACCATCTCCTGACTGGTGTAGAGTGTCAGAGCAAGAGAGTCTAACCTGAGTGTGCAGCTTTTCTGACATCTCAATTCTTATTTGTGCCATCCATCTATCTTTGTGTAGTTTACAGATGTATTTAACACAAATACTCTGCAAATGGTGCTATTAATTTTCTTCAATCTTCAATCTGGCATTGGGACTGATGATTCCAATGGCCAGCTGAACTTACTCTTTCCAAATATCTGTGTGGTTCCTAGAGAAAACATCTCTAATTAACAAATATTCTCTAGAACCTACAATATAGTAGGAGGCAACTAGCTTAGGATGCACAGCCTCCTCAATAATCCTGTTTGTGATCTAAATAGCTATCAGCAAGGAATATGATTAAATCTTAGACATTTTATTTTTTTGAAACAGGTTCTCACTATGTATCCCAGGATAGCCTTGAACTCATGGCAATCTTCCTGTCTCAGGCTTCCAAACGCTGGGACTACAGTTGTGTGCCACCACAACCAGCTTAAACTTAAGAGAATTCTAACCAGGAGCAGCAGCACACATCTGTAATACCAGCACTGAAGGAGGCTGAAGCAGGAGGATTGATAGTTGAGAATATTCCCTGGGTAACTTACTGAAGTCTGTCTCAAAATTTAAAAATGAGGGCTGGGGATTTAGCTCAGTGGTGCCATCTTCCTTGCAAGCACAAGGTCCCGATCCCCAGTTCCAATAAACAAACAAACAAACAAATAAATAAATTTTTAAAATGAAAAGGACAATGGATCTAGCTCAATGGCAAAGCATTCCTGGATTTGATTCCAGGATCCCCCACACAAAAAAACTTAAGACATTTTAAAAATAATAACTCAATTTTCAAGCCATGTGTGGTAGCACAATCCCAGCCATGTAAAGCAGGAGGATCACTGCAAGTTCAAGCCCAGCCTAAACTATACAGCAAGACTCTGTCTTACAAAACAAAACAAAACAGAAAGAGTTCAATTTTCAGAAAGCGTCAATTTGTTTCTAAAGAATATATTATATCCATTTCTTGATAATACCAGCTACTTAACTTACTACAGAATAACTTCTCTGTTCACTACACATATTAAAAGAGTAGAAAGAAAACTTTATTTGTGCCATCAACAAGGGCTGGTTGATAAATGATGGTATATTAATCACTGGACTAATATCTATGTATAAGATAAGATGTTCCATATGTGACTTAGTACATTCGTTCATTCTATTTACATTCCAAAGTATTTCACCCTAAGTATTTACTCAGTTTCTGTTGCACATTTCAATGTCCAATCTCCAGTGCCATTATCACTACATTCTTTTCACTTCCACAGTCATGACTTTCCTGAAATTCACAGATTACCCACAGTAATCCTTTCCTCCAAAAGTCTGGCTTCAGTTTTCCATTTCACAGAGGTTTGAAGTTTTTAACAACCTAGAAGCAAATTAGGGATCAGGAGAATGCTCTATCTTAGCTTGATACATACCATTGGATTCATCAGAAAGTCTGTCCAGCCCCATGATTCCCTTTTAATAAAATAAGAAGGTGGACCTGAAGATTTCATTTGAAGAGGATAAGGCAGTCTGACTACTTCTGATGTTTTGATGTAATTCACGTATCTCGCCCTGATAAAGATGAGAAAAATGTCAGTAAACACAAACATAGTTAATATATTAACAATGCCTTTTATTAATTTGGGTTTTTCAAAAATGCTTTGGCATCTAAACTTTTGATCTCAAAAATCTCACAAAGTAGCTTTATCTGCATGTTTCAAATGTGTTGAGAAAGAACTTCAGACTTGGAATCTTGTAGCTGTGACTCTGTCAATACCTATGCCTACGGAGGGTTAATATGTTTCTTAAAATCTATTTATATCAAAAGTTCAATAAGAATTCTTCCAAAAGATATAAATGAAAAAAAAAAAAAAGAATTCTTCCAGTTCTAAAATCTTTGATTATATTTAGTAATAAATTTATTACAAACATATAAAACTGCTGGATTTTTTTTTATGCCCAAAGACATACATTATTGGATATTCAATTTTTGAGGCTATCTTGCAGAAAATATTTGACTCAAGAAAGCCCTAGAGTTGTATATTGGTAACACCTCTTCTTCACTGGACATGTGGTAATGACACCAAAATCTTCATCCAGGTTCACACACAATCCATTCACTTCTGCAAATGTCCACTGTCCACTTATTTAGATATGCAAATAAAGCTATAGGGGGAGTTATGTTACAGGCAATTTTTTTCTGATCTAACTTTATCAAATTTTTGTTCAGTGGCTTAGCATATCCAATGTGTTTTATATTACAATGCCTATATTTTGTAGTTTTATTTTACTGTCTTTTCAAACATGTTACCTATTTTGGTGTATCATTTCTGACAGCAGTAAGCCTTACTTCTTTAAGCACTATTTTACAGTCTACATCCAATAATTCTACTGTCTTAACTTCTGGGGAGGTCTGACTCATTGTAGATTTTTCTCTTTGGGAACTTTGTAATGTAAGAACATTTTACTTGCTTAAGTAAATAGATACTACAGTATCTCATTCCAGAGAGCTTATGCATTTGTCTCTGCTAATAATCCACATGTTACAACCAGGGACCATCTTGTAAACTGCTCAGCTTGGAAGTTCTTGGATTTTATAAGAAGTAATAAATTTGATACAAGATCCCAATAATGAATGTAACTGCACTGTATACCTAAAATGTACCAATAAACTCAATAAAAAGAAAAAAAAAGAAGTAATAAATTCATACTCCAAATTTCAATGAAGGCAGGATCACAACTATTAGTTTTCGGGGTGAGATTTTTCTCTAACAGCCAACATCAGATTGGGAGTCTGGCCTTTTGCATTTTAGTACCAAAGGTCAAAAGGGAACCAAGTCTTAAGATTTAATTCTAATCAAGGTTTGCTTACTACTTGCACACTGCTAAAGATATCTGTCTTCTGGTTAGGAAATATCAAAATCCCCCCCCAGGAAAGTGATTATAGTTTATCCCCTGTAGACTTTCCTTACTTTGTGGAAGGATTGTTTTCCCCACAGTACTGGGCACTAAATCCTGGGGCCTTATGCATACTAGGGCAGGTGCTCTACTACTGAGCTACAACCCTAGCCTTTTTAAAATATTTTATTTTGAAACAGGGTCTTGCTAAGTTACCCAGGTTGGCCTCAAATTTGTAACCCTCCTGCCCCAGATACCTAAGAAGCTGGGACATGTGTGAGACCATACCAAGTATAGCTATACATTTAAAAGGAAATGTTGATCATATTTTATTCAACATTTCTAAGATTTTTAATTCAAATGTCACAAATGGAAGTTTTATATACACTTGAGGCTTATTTACAAAGCATGCTTACAAAATAAATTACAAAGCATGTTTATAAATTATTGATTAAAATATTTGGATCTTACAGGTGCAGACATAGCTCAATAGTAGCGAACTTGCCTAGCATCCCTGGGGCCCTAGACTCAAGCCCCAGCATTACAAAAAAAAAAAAAGATATTATTTGTTCACTACTCTGTGCTATTCCTAATCAATAAAATAAGATTCGAACATGGCTAATTAGAGGATGTACCTTGGAGATACAGAGGAAAGTCACCAAAAATACAGGTACTCTGAAATGAAGGAAACAATCACACCCAGAAATGGAAAATCACTCTGAAATACAAATCACCTAGATCAAGACAAATATCTGAGCTGGTGAAAAGAGGAAAAGGTGCCTCCTCCCTGCACCATTTACCTGGGGAGTGTCCCTAACAACCTGAGGTGAGGAGCCAGCACTACAGGGCCAGACTCCTGGGATGGACTCCCCACATATGCTCCCTCCCATCTGGAAGAGGAAACTCTGCATGGGAATAATCTGCAGTCTCCCAGGGAAGCCACTAACCAGAGAGAAAGGAGAGACAGCAGCACAAAAACAGGCTGTCTCTCTCCTCAGGTCATCCTCCCCAGACCAGGGAACACTGCGTTCAGGCAGCATCCGACTACTGCCCCTGTCCTAGGTAGGGAGAGACTGAGCACCTTGAACTTAAGGCTGCCTTGACCTTCACCTCAGGCAGGGACACAGAGATCACATCCCTGCAGACGTGGGGTGGGGTGAGGTGAGGGGACCTGCATAGTCGTCTAGAGTGGGTGCTTTCCTGTTTCCAGAAAGACTGGAAGGATACAAGTGCAGGGTGGGAAATCCTAATTAGGGCCCACCATCCTACATGGGGTAAAAGGACACCCTCAGCCAAGCCCGGGGACTGTGCCTCCTTCGGCAGGCTGGAAAGCAGAGCTCTTGAGTCAGCAAGGGTCAGGATCTGAGCTCGAAGGAACAGAGTGGGTCAACTGGGCCAGTGAACTTTTGGCAAAACACTAGGCGTAAAGCCCCAGGAAGGCAGAAAGCCCAGGGAGGCAGAACACGCAGAGGAGCTCGGATATGCCAGGTGGCAGGGAGAATGACAGGTCATTGACAGAAGGCAAGGAGAGCCGGTGTCAGGCAAACTACTTCACAAATTCCTCTTCCCAAATTAACTGAGGTGGCTGATCTCTCTACAAGACAAAGGACGGCAAGGACAGCGGTTTACCACGACCAAAGCTAGGCCTGTAGCAGGGGGTGGGCCCAAGGCGACGGACAGCCCTCAGCACTCCTGAGCAGGCCTAGGGAAACTGCCTGGTTTGGCTGCAAGCCCACCGGACTACAGAAGGAAGGAACTGTGTGGACCCTCGAGCTCACACTGCATGGTTTCTGCGTTTTCTTGCTTGTGTGTTCTGGATTCTCTCTGTCCACCTTCCCTTCTTTTTTTATTTTCTTCAATTCCTGCTTGTATGTAAGGTGTTTTTTCTTCTTCAATTTTTTCCTCTACACTTCTCTGTCCTTTTCTTTTAACCTTCTTTCCTCTCTATTCTACTCTCTTTGTTCTTATTTTACCCATCTCCTGTCTTCCCTCCCTCTCCACCTTTCATGCAACATATACACAACAGGTACCTATATATGTATAAAGGAGAATAGAAACAGACCAGTGCTTTAAATCGAATGGTACCGTTCGTGGTCATCTGAGTGCTTACAGTACTCAGACAAAACAAATCACAATTATATTAACAGGTTCTGACAACCTCACAGCTTTCCAATCTATTACCTCTCTCCCCTCACCCTCTCAATACTGTAAAATACTTCCAACAGAGTCTAACTCCGTTTTTTTTTTTTAAATATAGTATTTCTCTTACCTCCCTCTCCTCCTACTGACTTATACCGCTCCATTTCCTTTCTCCCTCTATATCGCAGACTAACTGCAAAAACAGTATAGAATAGGTCAGTGGTGGCGAATCTATGTCACACATGCTGCAGCGGGTTGTCTGTATCATTGAAAGCTCTAAAAGGTTTGCCAGTGATCACTGGTATAGACTGTAAGGGGCAATGATAACAGGGTGAAAGTATAAAAACAAGTTTTAATATGCATGGTTGGATCTGTTGATGCTCTTATAACCAGTAGAAATTCTCTCCTGACAACACAGTGATAGGGTTGAACCCAATTAAAATGAATAGGCTGAAGTGTTAAAAAAAAAAAAAAACCCTTCACGAATAAAGCCAAGAACACATCACTGGAAAACAGAACCTCACTAAAGAGATCTTCATACCAACAACACACACTTTTCATACTATTTGACCTACACACACACATTAAAAAACAAGGCAACCACATGCCTCCCAAGAATCCCAGCTCTCCCAAAGCACACCAAATGGGCACCTATGGAAAGAAAATCAACACCAGACAACTGAGCTCTAGATGATTACAGAGAAGAAGCAAAGAAACTAAACAAGCTCAAAGACAATGTAACCTGAAAGACAGAACTAGTAAAGTGACCAATGTGGCTACAGAATAAACAAAATAATTACAAGAGCTGACCAAATCTGTTCAAGATATGAATGACAATTTACTAAAGAAACGAGCCATGAAAAGGTGCCAAACCAAAATCGCAGAGGTAAGATTTTACTGAATTCATAAACAGCAAAAATGACCAAGGTGAAAACAGGGTTTCAGTAATCACAGACAAAATGCTATCACATGCTGATATACTCTGAGAAAAATCTTAAAAACAATACAGATTAAGGAAAAGCCACCCAACAGCTACCATATAACACTAAGAAGACCAAGGTAAGGTTAACTGGAGTTAGGAGAAAAATTACAAGATAACACCATGAAATAAAAACATCTGTTTACAGAAATCATAGCAAAAAACTTTCCAAGTTCAAAATACAGGTAAGTGAGGCTTACAGAATGCCAAATAACTACAATGAAAAAGGAAGCTTACCATGAGACATCACAAAGTCCCAGAATTCCAAACACAGACAGATTCTTAAAATCTGTTGGAGAAAAGTAATGATTCACTTTTAAAGATAAATCCATTACAATTACATGCTTTTCAACACAAATTTTAAAAGCCAGTTGTTCTTGAAGTGTTTTAAGCCCTAAAAGAAAACTTCCAGCCCAGACTAATATCTACTGCAAAATTATCTTTAAAAGTTGATAGAGGGCTGCGAATTTAGCTCAGTGGTTCTGCTGCCCGCCTTGTAAGCACAAGGTCCTGAGTTCAATCCCAGGTAGCAAAAACAAAACAAAACAAAAGTTGATAGAGAAATAAAGACATTCCATTCACACACACACAAAAAAAAAAGCTTGAGAAATTCATTAACACCAAACTAGCACTCCAAAAAATTACTCAAGACTATCCCAGACAGACAACAAAGCCAACAAAAACAAAAAGTTGGATGGAATGAATACATCATGCAATGTGTATAATTAAACAAAAAGGGAAAAAAATAAAGCAGTCAAGAACAGAAAATAAATGTAATTCTAGAAATAAGGCAAATACCTCTCAAAGTAAATGGCCTCAGCTCCCTAAATAAAAGACACAAACTGGCAGACTGTGTTGAAAAAAAAAAGCCAAACAGTCTGTTGCAATCAAGAGACTCATTTAATTCCAAAAGAAATTCATAGACTAAAAATCAAAAGGTGGAAAACAATATTCCATGCATCAGAACCCCAAAAACTAGAAGTGGTAGCAGTTTCATTCCCAAAGTCAACGTCAACCTACAGCTGACCAGAAGAGGCAAAAATGGCCACTACATAATGAGTTAAAGGAACAATTCAACACAAAGAGATTACAATTTGTAAATGTATACATCCCCAAAACTGGCACACTCAATTTCATAAACAAACACTGTAGGACATAAAAAGTCAAATAAACATAAACACAATCATAATGGGTGTTAGATTTCCCTTGCCTTAAGATGGCTGCCACAGGGAAGAGCAGCCTCCATGTTAAAATATGACCCCACCCCCACAAAAAAGACTTCTCCCAACAAAGGACAGGCTTCTTTCCATCATGCCTCTTCTCCCGCCAAAAGAGTAACCTGATACTTGTTATCTCCTAGCATCTACTGATGTCACCAGCCCCTCCTAGTGATGTCACAGGCTGATCCAATCTCTTAATACCACCTCACTCAACTCCACCCCAGTTCAGGCTAACCCCATCCCACTCCTATCAAAGAAGTTATTTTGCCATGCTGCTTTTTCCTCCTTTGTTCAGAGACAGCCCTGCAGATTCACCCCTTAATAAAGGCTTGTTATGATTCTGGTCTGTCCTGGTTTTTGGCTCTTTTTACCTAACAGCGGGTGTCCCCAGTACCCCACTTTCACAGAGATCAACTAAACCAAAAATTAAGAAAGAAATACCACAGCTCAGCCATAACTTCAAACAAACGAACTTGAGATATCTAGTGTTCCAGCCTACTATAACAGAATGCATATTCTTCTCATCAGGGCACAGCAAATTCTCCAAAACAGACCACATGGTAGTCCATAAAGCCTGATTAAATAAATGAAAAAAAACTGAAATCATCCCATGTATACTATCAGATCACAGTGCCATCTCAAGATAATGGAAAACCAACAACAGTCCAAACCCAAACCTACTACAAGGAAGGAAATCATAATGATCAGAGCAGAAGGGCCAGGGATGTAGCTCAGTGGTACAGTGTCTGCCTGGCAAGAATGAAGCCCTGAGTTCAATTCCTGGTACCAAAAAAAAAAGAGTGGAAATTAATGAAATTGAGAGTAAAAAACAATACAGAGTATCAATGGTTCTTTTAAAGAATAAATAACATAGGCAAATCCTTAGCCAAGCTTATAAAAAAAGAAGAAAAAAAAAACACCCAAATCAGCACAATTAGGAATGAAAAAGGCAGATCTGGAATCCAGACACTGGAAAATAACTCAGGGAAGAAAAAAAAAAGGAGGGAGGTAGATCCCTGGGACCCAGGAGGGATCTGAAGGGAAAACTGGAACCCACAGAGAAAGCGAAGAGACAGACTTCAACGAAGAAAAAGGAGAGGGCAATCTGCAGTTTCTCCTAGTTTGTGGCATGAGAGACAATCGAATCTAAACAGACACAGTGAAAGCAGGTGACTGGAGGCCTCAAGAGAAAAAAGTACCAGTGGAATAGTGAATGCTGTGCACTATAACAGCTGGTGAGTGACTCCAGTCCAAGCAACTGCTGTGTTCCCTGGAGAGAGTGCTTGATTGGAAGCCATTTTAGGGAGGGGAAAATTGAACCCAGGACTTGGAGTAGCCCTGGGTTGGTTTCATCTCAGGCCTTCCATGTTGAGATCCCACAATGACTGGGTGACAGACAACTGTGGGAGACATCTAGGGTCAGAGAGCTATGGTAAGGCTGGCAAGAAACACCCAGATTATAGGCTGAATGACTCAGGCCCCAACCTCATAACAAGAGGTCAGGAACAGCCTTCTGTGATTTCAAAGAACCAGAACAGGCACCAGATAAAAAACACTGAAGAAATGGACAGATTCCTAGATATGTATGAATTACCAAAGCTGAATCAAGATATAAGAAGATATAAAAATTCTATACAATCAAATATTAGTCAATGAAACTGAAGAAGTAATTTAAAAACTACCAACAAAGCAAAGCCCAGGTCCTGACAGATTACTGCTGAATTATATAAGAAATTTGGAAAAGATGTAATGCCACTTTTCATCAAATTAATGAAATTTAGAAGGAAGCAATATTCCCAAGCTAATTCCTGCAACAAGCATTACCCTGATACCAAAAACAGAGAAGGATCCAATCAAAAAAGAGAACTACAAGCCAATATCCTTAATGAACATAGACACAAAAATCCTCAAGAAGATACTGGCAAACAGAATGCAGGAAATCAACATGAAGATTACACACCATGACCCAGTAGGATTCATCCCAAGGATGCAGGAATGATTCAACATACACAAATCAAAAAATATAATATACCCCATTAACAAGGCAAGGACCAAAACCACAAGATCATACCAATAGATGCAGAAAAATGGTTTGACCTTCATGACAAAAACCCTACAGAAAATTGGAATAAATGATCTTTATCTCAATCTGATAAAAGCCATCTATGACAAACCAACAGCCAACATCATACTAAATAGTCAAAAACTGAAAGCTTTCACCCTAAAATCAGAAACAAGACAAGGATGCCCAATGTCACCACTTTTGTTCATTACATTTCTGCAAACATTAACCAGACAAATTGGACAAGAGAAAGGAATAACAAGAATATGGACAGGAAAGGAAGAAGTTAAATTATCATTATTTGCCAATGACGTATTACTCTACACAGAAGACCCCAAAAACTCCATCAAATGACTCCTAGAATTAATAATCAAGTCCAGTAGAACAACCAAGTTCAGTAGCATAGCAGAATACAAAGTCAACACTCAAAAATCAATAGCATTCCTATACACAAATAACAGACTGACTGAGAGAAAACAAACAAAAATAGAAGTGTTTAGCTCTGCTTTCAACCCCCTCAAGTAGAATAAGGCAGGAGGCATCACCATTGCAGATTTTAAATTATACTACCAAAGCTACAGTGATAAAACCAGCATGGTATTAGCAAAACAACAAAAACAAACAGAAAAAAATTACAAAAATATTTTGCAAAGTATTACCTTCCACTGAAGTTTTTTCCATTCTAACAAGAAATATGACAAGAAGTTGGGCAAATAAAACAAACATTCAACCATTTTATTTGAAAAATAGGAGGGAAAAATTTGTTTCTAAAGAATATGTTTATTGGGAGCACTACTGGATTGCCTTCATAATAATATCAAGAATTAATTATCTTGATCACTGTCCTATGTACTATACATGCTACAATAGGAGGGAAAAAACACTACTTATTCATCAATAAAAGCTGGTTATATAAGTGATGGTAAATCCATCGAGGGACAAATATGCAGTTAATATAAAGAATGAGATTGCCCCATTTATATATTACATCTTAAAAATATGCAATATCAAAAAAATAGCAAAGAAGAAGAAAAATATTTTAGGAGTAAATACAATATATATTTCTGTCAGCTTAGTTTTAGGTCTCTAAAAATCAGCCTAAATATGCTTGACACATAACAAAAAGATCAGTAGGCTCTTCCAATGTCCCAAATATTTTTTCCTTTGCATGACCTACATCTCACTATAGCAACCTAGAGTAATATTGTGATAATACAAGCAAAAAAGAGACATTATCACTTAAAATTGTTTCATATACTTTTCGTACACTTCCTGGTCAGATTAGACCAAAGAGGCTATTATTGCCATGAGACAATAAAAAATGAACAAACAAATACATTTGAGTTTTTTTGCTTTTGTTTTTCAAACAGTAGCAGTTTTATTAAAGGTAAGAAGAGAGATGGGCTCTGCTGAGAGAGTTTGGCCAACTAGTAGTAGGAAAGAAGTACACCCTACACCCTACAGTGTGAGGGCGGGCCACTGTGCAAGAGGGGACACAGTGCCTATAAATTTGCTCTTCTATAACTGAAGGCTGAATCTGAAGACTAAACATCCACACAACTACTGCCAACTTCAAACAGGTTTTTTTAGTCCATAATCACAGCCTAAATTAGACCAAAGTTCTTTTACCTCAATTTCAAAACTACAATACTGTCCTACTCTGCCAACCTCAAATATTGTGCTTTCATCTTTTTATCATTATCCTCACTTTGAAACAAACTCTGCCATGTAACCTATAAATTTCTCCAGAAATACTAAATTTCCACTGCACATTAAATATTCCAAAAAGGAGGACATACAGAAATGTTTAGATCAAAGTAGTATCAAGTTATAAGTTAATAAGTATCAAGCTATTCAAATGAAAAATGGATATTTTCAATTTGAAAAGTTAAATTATTTCCAACTTTAAAAATTACATTTTTACTATAACTTTCAGTGCTTTTGTTCCTTTAATAATCTTACCTTTTTCGACATAATCACACTATGAACTTTGAAATAAATTTTAAGCCACAGCAGGAAGAAGTTCAACTTCACCATGTTATCAATGTTCATATTTAAACAACATAAGGATATTTTAAATGTTTTAAGGAGTAACTGCAGTTCAAATAAGAAAATATTTCAACCTTTATAAGTTCTAAAAGGAACGCACAATGAGATATTCAACAGCCTTGCTTTCAGTAAAAATTAAGTAAGATGCCCTCACCTCATTTTTCCTTTTGAAGTAATGTCTACTCGGACGGGATCAAACTTATAGGCTGGAGAAATAACTTCTACTACATAAGATCCAGAAGGTATATCATGAACCACAAAACTCCCGTCTGTCCTGGGGGGAAAAAAAGCTATTTGGTCATGCCAATCAACAGCTTAGTCTTTTCTTATGTTTTAAATCCTCTGTTAATTTCTAAAATTATCCCACCCCATAACATGAAGATCATCTGACCAAAGAAAATAAACCCAAATAGCCAATGCATGGTGGCGCACACCTGTAATCCCAGCACTCGGGAGGCTGAGGCAGGAGGATTGCTGTGAGTATGAGACCAGCCTGGGCTCAACTATATAATGAGACAACCCAAACAACCCCCACCAAAAACTAGTAGCAGAAAACCCTGCCATAGGAAGTACAACTATTCCTTCTATGTGTAGAAATGACAGGTAGCAGGAGCACCATTCCTAGTCATTAAAAGGAAGCAATAAATATGTTATTACAGTATTAGAGTCCTTATTTTGCCAAACTCCTAAACGAGTCCTTACTATTTAAAATGGCATTCTGAAATGCAAGGACCCAAGTTCAATCCCCAGTACCCGCTACCCCCAAAATGGCATTCTGAGCCAGACATGGTTGTACATGTCTGTAATGCTGGCACTCTGGGAGGCTGAGACAGGAAGAGGAGCACAAGTTCGAGCCCAGCCTAGGCAACTGAGCAATTTAGGGAGACCTTATTTCAATATTTGGCTGGGAGGTGGGAATGTAGTTCTATTAGAAGCCCTGGTACCTGGGATGGGTGGGGGGGTGGTACTCTTTTTTTTTAACTCATATTTTGTTGGGGTTTCTTCTTCTTTACAAACAATAAAAAGGATTTACATAGCATTTATTCCTTTTATAAACAGACCAACTTACTTTAGTTACTTCTTTTTTGGATGTGTAGAAGTACAAAATGTTTATGTATTCAAAGCCATCCATCTTTTCCTCCTTACTGATTTTTCCTAAACCCATTGAATTTAGAAAAACTACTCTAAGAACTGGTATAATTTGGCAGGTAAAAATTAATGTCTTTGGAAAATGAAAAACAGCCATTCCAAGGGAAAAATTTGCTTCAGGTTAACAAGTGGTTTGAAAAGGACTATGTCAGAAAATCCCCCATCATAATAATGATAAAATAATTCTTCATCTTTAGGGTCATTGTTAAAGACCCTAGTTAAAGGAATAATTGATCCTGATAACATCCACAATATTTACCAAAAGGTAAAAAGAAAAAGGGTTCCTTAGTAATTCAAGGAACACATTAAACTAAAACAGAATCAAAATGTAAACATCTGTTGTGTTAACCTATTCTTGGGTAGACATCTTCCCCTTGTCCTCCCGACTCACTCTCCAACCCTCGCTCCACAGACTGCAAGAAGGGGGAAAAAAATAAGCTTCGTGCAATTTCTCATGACTTTTATCACTGAGTGGGCACTTGGGTTGGCTGTGTTCAGGGACACAGCCCCTACGAAGGCAGCCCTTCTTTCCTTCTAGTTCCAAAAACCTCTATGTCCCCTCTTCCTGGACACTTAGAGATGGTTAACAGTGATGAGGTTGTAAGCTCCCAAGGAACTGCACAGTCTGGCTGTTTTCTTATGCTGGGACAATACTGTTTTATCCTTTCATTAATCTCTCTTTGAATTATTCTTATTTGAGTGCATCTTCTGCTTCTTGATGGAACCCCACTAAGCCAATTTGAAAACATTTTTCTGAGCCTGGCATGGTGGGATAGGCCCATAATCCCAACAAGCTGAGAGGCCCAAGAAGGAAGAACACAACTTTGAGCCCAGTCTGGGCATTTTCATGACTGAGACCCTGTCTCAAAATGAAAAAACTAAAAATTAAAAATTAAAAGAGGAGGGAGGATGTAGCTCAGTGCAAAGGACCTGGGTTCACTCTCCAGTATATAAAAAAAAGCAAACAAAAAACATTCTGGGTCCAGAAAAAAAGAAAAACGAAGCTGGTAACTGCACAGAATTAAAGAAAAGGTAAATATGCATTTTGTTTTTAAGGAAAATATTTTACTTAAGGAGACAACACAAATTTTATAATAAAAATTTTTAAAACGTAGTTTTAAAATGTACTCCAGTCAGGCATGGTGACACATATCTGCAATCCCAGGACTCAGGAGGCTGAGACAGAAGGATCGCCATGAGTTCAAGGCCCTCCTGAACTACATAACAAAACTCTGACTCAAAACAAACTACAACAAAATATGTATTCTTCACTATGGACTCTACTGGATCTTGATTTTAAAGAACGATTATATAAAAGGACCTTTTTTAGATAACTGGGGAAACAAAAATGGACTGGGTGTTAGATGATACTAAGGGATTATTTATTTTGCTGAATCTGTAATGGCAGTGTGGTTTTTGTTCAAGTCTTTACCTTTTAGAGATACATAAAATAAATGCTTTTACAAGTGAAACTATGTCAAGTTTAGGGCAATTTGAAAATATTCCAGAAAAAAAAAGTAGATGAGTTGCAGAGAAGATACGAAATGAAACAGTAGATTATGGTGAGTATTCAAGGACTCATATTTTTCATGTTTGAAATTTTTTATTATAAAAAATTCCAAAAATTATAGTATATATAGTATGTATATAACCCTAGCCATGTTAAAAAAAAAAAACCCTGAAAACAATTTAAAGTTCAAAAATAGAGGGCTGCAGAAAGGCGGGGGGCTCACAATCCAGAAGGGACTGCAAGTGACAGTAGAGCCCGTGCACAGACTTCTGGCTGCACGGACTTTCCTGTTTGATGGCACTGAATTTGTCCACCTGCACCCCAGCCTCTTCCAACAGCTTGTACACATCCCTTTTCCCCCATATCTCGCTACTCACTAGTTCCTAATTACTTTTTCCTTTTGGTCCCCTGGCATTTTCCTATTCTGTGTCTACCCCATTGCCCAGGATGTTGACAAACTCTTGTGTACATAGACATCCTCAGCCACGTGCCTGGCCTATGCTCAAAGGTGTTTCCCTCCCACACTCCCTACATGGTTTGAAACAAGTGTTTGGAAGCCTGAAGGTTCAAAATCCCCAAGTTCAGAAAAAGACAATGGACTGGTTAAATAAATTGTGGTTTATATACATAGCTAGCCTGAAGGTTCAAAATCCCCAAGTTCAGAAAAAGACAATGGACTGGTTAAATAAATTGTGGTAAATGATGGTAAATGATGGTAATGATGGTAAAGAATGGCATGAGTAGTCTTCAATCCCACTTCCTCCCCATCTCCATTAGCCAAGAAAGCATAAACTCCTCATATTAATTCTTTATCAGCTTTTCTATATTTACGGTAATAATGTACTAAGACCATGAATGATATTAAAAACTGTTCACAGATATTAAATGAAAAGGGCAAGTTATAAAGTATTGTGTATTTTAGTATTAAGAACAGGTCAAATGTTTCTTTTAAAACCTGAAAAAAGGTATGGAATGTTAAGCACTGTTACCATCTTGTAAATCTTTTTAAAAAGTTTCTTATTTCTTCAATAAATACATTACTAATACATTATTTTAACCCTAAAAATAAAACACTTTTCAAGTGAACTGTATACTGCAGAAGAGAAGTTAAATGGTCAATTAAGGCCACTTTTCCAAAGCTTAATTAAAGTTTTATCACTAAAATATCATTAATTAGAATAAACTCTGAAGACTGCCCTAATGCCAGATTAATGCGAAGAGCCTGAAAATACCAGTTGTAAATTTGTCATTTTTATTAACCTGAGGTAGAACTGCTCAAGAGGGCACTTGACGAATCTGAACAAATCTGCACACCAAATTTAAATGTTCACATTTAAGTGGTCTACTCCATTTACTGGTGTGTAAACCCATCCCCCCAAAAAAACTTCTTTTTTGATTTTCCTTCATTTCACTAATTCACTTTCCAGGCAGTGATAGAAAGATTTAAAACTTCATAATTGTGCCTAGAGAATGAAAAGCAGAGTATTGCCAAACTGGAGGGCTAAGAAATGCATCCCTTCTTTTAAAATTGACAGAAACCCCATTTCTAGTAATAGCTAGGTATGAAAAACACGTGTAACCAAAGTAGACTGTAGTTTCACATAAGTGACAAATGAGATTCTGCAAATCCCCCGACGAATCCAAGCGTAAAAAGAACCATCATCCCAATCCAGGACATAAAAAAAAGTTCTTTGATTAGGGACTTAGGGACTTCAGGGCACGTTAATTTTAGAAACAGTAACATTAGCCTCCCAGTCTATGTCATCACTGAAAACCCTTTGGGCTTTGAGAATTACCACTTGTTTAGCATCTTCTACACAACACGAAGTTGACAAAGGACTCAAATGAAGGCAAAAAGCGAAGAGATTGTAGAGAAACCAGACGAGATAGAAAAGGAAAAACCCAGAGAGACAAAAAGTCAACCTGTCCCCAAGGGCCAAGAGCAGTCGGCACCATACGAGAGCCAACATGGTGCTGAAAATAACTGAACCCAGTGGTTGGGCCTTGGGTGAGGGTCTGTCATCCTCCTTTCTGAGACCCCGGCGCACAAGGGCAAGGGTCCGGCTGCCCCCTAGGTCTCCCAATCTAAATGTTCAGCAGCACCTGCCCTTACACTCTGCGCCAGGGACGCTTCCCCTTCTGACACTTAGCCCTCCTACTGAAACTCGCTCCGACCTCCACCCCAACAGCTTTCCTGCTGCCCTGAGGATGCTCACTTAAGAAAGCCGACGTGCTCTTCGCCGTCTACAAGCACTCGGGCCGCGGAGATCCAGTCCTGAGGCTTCACCCCTGGAACAACTGCACGCCCCTCAATCTTGAAACGATCTCCCAGGCCGACCCCACTCCCTCCCAATCCCTCCGCAGCAGCCCCGGGCACCTCCGAGCTCTGGGCATCCCCTGATAGCAGCAGCAGCAGGACGGCAAAGAAGCCGCACAGAGCGCCCGCCATGACAGGAGCTCTCAGCAGTCAGGACCTCAGCCCCGGAAGCCCTCCCCGTCTCCCAGCAGCCGCGGCAGCCGATGTCGTCATTACAATGCGCCCAATCCAGGGTCGAGCTGTGGGGCCCAATCAGCTTCGGCTAATCGATCAACGAGGCGGAAGTGAGGCAGAAGAACTGCCCCAAACTTCCCGAGTTCTGGATTGGAAGGAGGAGAGACGAATGTAGGCCAAGTACCGGTGTGGGGTCAGCCCACAAAGTGAAGGCGGTGACGTGTGTGTTGTCTTGGTAGCCTCAGAGGCCCAAGACCTCAGGGAGTAACGGGCGATGAGACTACGAGGGGTGAAGCTCTGAAGTAGTCTGCAAAGAAGACTTGGCTTCGTGAGAAAATAGGTCCAGAAAAAGACTTCCCTATCCGCCATGGCGGCTCTCTCCTGTGATACCAGCAAGTGAAGCCGAGACAGGAAAACAGCGAGTTCGATCCCATCCTCGGCAACTTAGTGACTTAGCGTGACCCTGTTTCAAAATGAAAAAAATAAGGACTGGGGATGTAGTTCAATGCGATAACCTGGTGGTATAGGGTGGGATGGGGAACGCTTCCAGCGAGACTGCTCTAGAGGTATAGGATGACAAAACTCTCCTTTGTGAGAAAATCTCTGCATAGAAAGTAGCTGGAAAAAATGCATACTGCTGACCAGGGTTGCCTTTGGTGGAAAACAACTGACTTTACATTGTTGTCAGTCAGCTCGAACTCAAGAACTGCAAAAGTAAAAAGACTTAACGCGGGGTCGTTGAAATTGCAATTTGGAAGACAATCAGATAGCTCTGAATCGGTGTTTCAGATAATTCACTGGGAGCTTAAATGGGAAAGCAGTCAAGATTCTAGAAATTTCTGTTAAAATTGAGAAAGAATAGATGCTGTATGACAGGGGCTTATGTAACCAATGGAAGATAAAAGGATTTATGTACATAGTAATATCCATAAAGCCAGAGTCCTTAAACTTCCTGATAGCACCGTGAGTCTTAGGTATAAGGTCACTATCTCTGTGCTAGAGTCTGTAGTCATGTCTTAACAGAAGTTTATTTTGGCTCACATTTTTGGTCCGTTGTTGACCAGCTCCAAGGCAAGAAGACATGCCTTGAAGGGCTTGGGCAGAGGAAAGCTGCTCAGGTTATGGCAGCCAGGAAGCAGAGAGCAAAAAGAGGAACTGAGGAGGAACATAAGAATCTACCAGGTTGTACCCCTGGTGATTCGCCTCTTCCATCTAGGCTCGCCTTCCACAAGTCTGCATGGGAGCCCATGAGACTTGGGGGACAACCCATATCTAAATCATAACAATATCTAAAGTTCACAGTTTGAATGAGAGACCTGCTATCTAATGGCCTATCAACTGCATGTTCAAAAGCTTAATGTTGTTTTCATCATGATTCTTCCTTTTATTTTTGCAGCATTCATCCTGTTGTGAATGCTTTACAGTAAGCATAACAGCACTGGAGGGTGGCATGCAGCCAGTGTCAGTTGCTGAAGCTATACCCAACATCTCAGAGGACAGATCAGATGCTCCAGTCCTTTCAATTAAGAAAGTGACTTGCCCAAAGCTTTTGTTACCCTAAAAATGGCTCTCTCTGCCGCAGATCTCCATGGAAGATTGCTAAGGGCAATGCATGCTTTTGCCCTGTGTACCCTTAGAGTGTGCTTCTGGAAGTATAGTACAAGACCCAATACTCTAACCCCCAGTGGACAGCAAGAACACAGATTATTGGGGCCACCCCTACACTTCCTGGCATCAGCAGTTGCCACATTGGGGTGCTTTCCCTTGTTTTCAGAAAATGGTTAGATCTTTGGAATGAACAAGACTGCTCAGAAGGAAAAAAATGACTCTTTACCAAATCTTTTATATTTTTGCAAGGAAACTGTATGTGGAAAAAGGTTTGTTTGCATCTTGCTTGTTTTAAAATCTGCATAGTTTTTGAGCAGGCAACATATTCAAGGGTTAAAAAGTAAAAATCAGGACTGAAAATTTTTCTCTTTTCCACTACCGGGGATCAAACTCAGGACCTTGCGCTTGCAACGTGCCCAGAGCTACATCCCTGGGCCAGGACTGAAAAATTAAAGATCAGTCCTGATTATATTTGGTTTGTGATGTACCTAACAGATACAGGACCAGTGGGAAGGCCTTTAGTAACAATATTTTTCCCAAGGCTGCACCACATCTGTGTGGGTATTGTTATGGATTGCTTTTTATGTTTGGCTCTTGAATTCTTTATTTTATTTTCTGTTATGGTTTAGATATGGGATATCCCCCAAGAGCCTCATGGACTCACAGGCATGGCTTGTAGAAGGTGAGCCTGGAAGAGGTGGGTAGCTGGGAGTATGACCTGGTAGGTTGTATTTCCCTCCAAAGATCCTTCCCTCGCTCTTTAACATTTTTCTTTTCAGTCATTAATGCTTTTTTACTAATGACTTCCCCAGCCCTACTTTGTTCCTCATACCTCTTAAACAGATTGCTAAAATAATCCAGAGAGATGATCTGTGTGACTATAGGTGTGTTCCTACTGCTCTTTTCTTGATGGACTTTGTCACATGTTACAATATTCCAAATGTAAGAGTTTGGAGAAAAGACTTCTCCCCCAGCCCCCAGTCACCCAGTCCTCAAGAGGCAATTACTCTTGGCATTTTCCTGAGTTATCTACAAGAGGAGTCATACATTAAAAAAATACATATATAGATAGATATCTCCAATTGCATGAAGAGGTGCAAATACATATTTATTTGGCATAGTAAATAGTAATATATAAATAACACTTAAATTCCATAATTTGAATTGATACATTGATTACACACAACTACAATGTCATACAAATATATGTATGTATTTCCACACCTTTTATGTGCACATAATTGGTTCTGGCACCTCACAGAGCACAAGGACCTGAGTTCGATCCCCGATACCAAAAAAAAAAAGTTATAGGACTGGGGATATAACTCAGTGGTGTGGTGTTGCACCTGCCTGGCAAGTATAAGGTTCTGAGTTCAATTCCCAATACTGGGGAAAAAAAGATCTTGTGACATTTTATATAAAGAGTTATAAAGTTATTAAAAACATAATGGCTGTGTGTGGCTCACACCTATAATTCTGGCACTCAGAGGCTAAGGCAGGATGATTGCCATAAGTTCAAGCCCAGGCTGAACAATGTGTCGATACCCTGTCTCAAAAAATGAAACCAAAACAAGACGTAAGCTGAGAAAAGGAGGGTCTGTCTTTACGGGTGTAGTCTAGAATGAAAAGTGGGAGTGGGTGGTGGTCTGGGTCCTGTGTCCCATGCCTATAAGTGGTGCTACTTCTCAAACTATTTAATGACATTGAAAAGGAAAAATTACTCTCAGTTCATTCCTGGAAATAAGCATTACCCTGATACCAAAGAAAGGATCCGACCAAAAAAGATAATTACAGGCCAATATCCTCAGTGAACACAGATACAAAAATCCTCAAGATACTGGCAAACAGAATGCTGCACATCATCAAAAAGATGATACACCATGACCAAGTAGGATTTATCCAAGGGATTCAGGGATGGTTCAACATACACAAATCAACAGAGCGAAGGACAAAAACCATATGATCATCCCAATAGATGCAGAAGAATGGTTTGACAAAGTTTAACACCCATTCATGATTAAAAAAAAATACAGAAAGTTGGGATAGTCTTTATCTCAATCTGATAAAAGCCATCTGACAAACCAATAACCAACATCATACTAAACAGAAAAACTGAAAGCTTTCACTCAAGTCAGGAACAAGTCAAGGCTGTCCACTGCCACCACTCTTTTCAATATATCAATGTTTTGGAATCATTAGAGCAATTAGACAAGAGAAAGAAACTAAATAGAATAGGAAAGGAAGAAGTTAAATTATCATTATTTGCAGATGACCTGATAGTCTCCATAGAAGACCCCAAAATTCCACCAAAAGACCTACAGATTTAATATCCAAATTCAGTAGCATAGCCGGATACAAAATCGACACTCAAAAATTAATAGCATTCCTATATGGGAATAACAAACTCAATGAGAGAAATGAGGGAAACAACACCTTTCACAATAGTACCCCCAAAATAAAAATGAAATACCTAGGAATGAATCTAACAAAGGAAATAACTGTACATTGAAAACTACAGTACTCTGAAAAAGGAGATCAAAGAGGATATCAGAAAATGCAAAGATATCCCTTGCTTTTGCAAAGGAAGGACCCATATAGTGAAAATAGTCATACTTCCAAAATTGTTATACAGATTTAATGCAATTCCAATCAAAATCCCAACAGCATATCTCACAGAGCTAGAGAAAACAATCCTAAAAGTCATATGGGACCATGAGAGAACTAGAATAGCCAAAACAATTTTGAGCAAAAAAGGGAAGACAGGGGGTATCACAACCTCTGACTTGAAATTATATTAAGCTATATATGTAGTTATATACTTAAATTATACTTAGCTATAAATTTAAACTATACTAATTATCATAAAGCTACTGTGATAAAACAACATGGTACAGGCAAAAACAGACCTGAGGATCAATGGACCAGATTAGAAGATACAGAAACAACTCCAGACATACTGAGCCACCTTATCTTTGACAAAGGGGCCAATCACCTTCACTGGAACAAAGACAGCCTCTTTAATAAATGATATTAGAAAAACTGGGTTTCCATTTTCCCAAGATTAAAATTAGACCCATATTTTTCACCTTGCCCTAAACTAAAATCAAAATGGATCAAAGATATAAACATTAAAACAGAAACACTGAAAATGCTGGAAGATAGAATAGGTAGAACTCTTAAAGATATTGGTGTAGGCAGACTTTATGAACAAAAACTTTATTGCACTGGAACTATCACAAAGAATCAACAACTGGGATTTCATCTTATTAAAAAGCTTTTTTGTACAGCAAGAGAAACCACCAACAAAGAGACAACTCAGTGTGGGGGGAAATTTTTTGCCAGATGCTCCTCAAAGGACTACTATCTAGAATACAGAGAACTCAAAAAAATCAGACCTCCCCCAAATATCAAAACACAGTCCAAAAATTGGCATATAAATGAATAGATATGTCTCAGATGAAGAATAGAAATGGCAAATAAATATACGAAAAAAGTCACTGTTTTTCAACATCATTGGTCATTCAAGAGGTGCAAATTAAAACAACACTGAAATTCCATCTCACTCCAGAAAGAAAGGCTGTAATTATGAAGTCAACCATAACAAATGATGATGGGCTGTGTGGAAGAAGGAACCCTTCTCCGCTGTTGATGGGAGTGTAGACTGGTGCAACCCTATGGAAATTAGTGCGGAGATTCCTCAAAAAACTAAAATGAGAGCTTCCATTTGGCCCAGCTATCCCTCTTCTTAGTATCTTCTCAAAAGAATTAAAAGCATCATACCAGAGCAATATATGCACAACCATGTTTATAGAAGAACAATTTATAATAGCTGAATCTTGGAAACAGCCCAAATTCCCATTAACTAATGAATGATAAAGATGTGTTTTTTGTTTTTTTTTTTTATAGAATGGAGTACTGTTCTGCCATAAAGGAGGATAAGCTTGAGACACTTCTAGCTAAATGATGCACCTTGAGACCATAATCTTAAGTGAGATAAATTGGACACATGTTTAAATACCACATTGTTTCTCTGTTGTGAGAAACCAAAAGTAGAAGTAAGGACCAAAATGTATAATAGATACTGGAAAGTGGGAAGAAAATGTTCAAATGAGAAGAGGAACAAGGGAGGAGAAGGGAAGGGAATAGGAAAAAAGGGACAAGAAAAAAAGGGGATAGAAGGAAAAATGGAAACAAAGCTTTTACAAATAAGGGAAAAAGGGTCAAAGGGGGGATGGGGAAAAACAAGCATGATATATCATGTACAGGTATAAATTCCATATGATGAATATTATCATTTATATATACACACGTATATATAAAAGATACCAATAAATGTTTTGCAAAAAATTGAAAATTTAAAAATTACAAATATACTAAAATAAAAATTTCATTCCAAGCTTTTTGCTGTCACATTTATTTTTGGTGAGCTCTCTTTTCTGGCACCTTAGACACACACTAAGTTCGACTAATGAATGGATAATCATTGTTGTGCCTGATATCCCAGGTAGGAGCCAGGAGGTTGGCTTCCTCAGTGAGACAAAGGGTGGAAGCAGACCAACTGCAAACACCAGCTGAGCTCTCTACGCCCACGTCTGCTTCCCTTCCATCCCTTATCTATGTGGCCTATACCAAAGTACCTAATGCCTTTAGTGAACAGAAAAGTACAAATAATGTTTTCAGGCTCTTTTCCAGGTAGGCCACAGTGATTGCACAGCTATTCAATTTTGCACTGTATAAAAGGTGTATTCTGTACTGTTGCGCTTGGACTCGTGTCTTATAAAAGAAACGAAATATGTTTATCCAACCAGATGTACTTACTATTCGTCACCTTGCTTTGTACCCTGGTAGCCTGGCAATCTGAGGACTGCACAAACTCAAGTTTGCTTTCTTTCTGGCTTCCAGCTGCGCTTAGCTAGCGGGCAGTATCAGTAGGATACCTCTTTCAATTGTGATAATTTATAATCACACCTTTCAAGAGTTCCGTCTGTTTTCTGCCAAGACCCTGACACATACAGATTTGAAGCAGACTTATTTACTGTGAGTACCGTGATCTTTGCTAAAGTGAGAAGAGCTCAGTTTCACAAACAAGATCTTCACTTCTCTATCTTGATTGCTGCCTGGACTTTAGCTTCTTCATATCATGGCCACAAGGAGGAGAACAAGGATAAGAATAGAAACAAAGCCCATGCTTTTGGAATTTTTATTAATACTGGATTATACCAGCAGAGGTTAACTTTCAGGTTTATAGGCAACATTTCTTCATTTTAAAAAAGTGTCAGTTTCTGAATTTTTGCAAAAGTTTTCTAATTAGAATATAAAGCTTTTTAAAAATAAAGGAATAAGCTAAAATGACTAAAAAATGTGTAATAGAATTATTTTGAACTCTTAAATTTTGAATCAGCTGAAAAAAATAGTTCTCTGTATCTAGATGTTTATGATCACCTAAAGTGGCACCTTTGGAGGTAATTTCAGTCTTTCCCTTTGTCTCACTTATTCTGCTTGTCAGCCTCTCTTGGTGTCACAGTGCTGCTCAAACAATTTTTAACACATTGACTAGCTGTTAAATAGAAGAGATGGTAGGTTATGAAGTATGACTACCAAGTAATGAGAATCACAGCTTTAGCTACTTCTTTATATGTAAGTAAATTTTTTAAAAAAAGTAACACTAATTAAATGCTTGGGAAACATCAGCTATGATAATCAGCAAATACCCTGCTATTTATTTTAAGTGATTTTTTTACCCTTTGAGTTGTCAAATCTGATTTACTTCATGTAGATTAGCTAATTTTTTTCACTCAAGTAAACTGTAGCCAATTTCCTTAATACCTTTAAAATACTTATCATCCACTAGTCCCTGGGTTTGTATTTCTGAAGCTCCCCATAGAAGTCCTCTGAAATAGAGTGTGTCATCCAGTTTCCCCAGGAGTTCAAAAAGCATTCCAACTTGCCTCAACGTCTGCAAAACAAAATCACAGTGAAAATATTTCACTTAACTTCACTTGATTCTAAGTTTTCATCTCTTTCACCAAATTCTGTGACAAATAAAAGCAAAATAAATTGGGAAAGTGTGAAATTACTCTAAATAATTTAAAAACAGGAAGAGAAAACAATCATCTTTGATATTAAAAATACAATTCTAAATATCCTGGGATATTCCAGCTAAAGTGCTTTGTTCATGCTAAAATTTAAATATTATTACTGTATTTGAATAATAATGACTAAGAAGGCAACTTCTTAGGAGGAAGGAGTTATGTCATACTGTCTTTTGTGCTTTGAGGCTCTTACTGCTCCAGTTGACAGATCCCTGATGGCCTGAGACTGCAGTACAGGAATGTTCAACACATCATTAGGACCTCAGCCAACAGAATGGCTCCAAGACCAGTCACAGAACCCAAGACACAGGACAGCAGCTAAGCTCCAGCTTCACATGGATGTCCCCAACCCTCTGTGTAGTCCCTATGTTGTCTGCTTCACCTGCCCATCCTTATAATGCACTCTGTTCACATCAATGCATCCATATAAAAGCTGTGTCTCCTTCCGGCCTTGAGTCTTACTCAAATGAAAACATTTCTGTGGGACCCTGAAAGTATAATGGGCCTACATACTGTATTTACTGTGCTTAATGGATGAGTTGACCTTGGCGTACTGGACACTGATTCAAAATTCCACAAGACTGGCACCCACACAATAGTTGGCATATTGCTACTCCCAGAATTAAAGAGGCAGAGGCAGCTAGTTACAATTCCTACAAATTTTAGATGGGATACTATTTGAAATCATGTGTTGTTTTGAGTTGGTCACACTTTTCAATTATTGATCTTGCTTTCTATTTATAAAATAGTGTTGGTATACTTTATCTACTAATTTGTACGATATTAACTCTAGAAAGTTTAATGGCACAATACTATTTGCCTATAAGTTTTCAAATAAGAATTTAATACAAGTACTACTGCAGTTCAAATGTTATTCATTCCTTTATTGCTAATAAGTCCCCATTTCTTATTTATTGTGTGTAAATTCATATTCTTCTCTTATAAACGCAATACAAGTGACTCACGTTTCTTTTCTATACTTTGTTTCACATCTGAAGAATTAACTTGAATGTTGAAGATATCATCAATGATGGCAGGAGACTAGGTAGAACCAACTGCAGAAGAGGTGGTAGAAAAATTCCTTGGATAGGTTGGCTGAGCATGAAAAAGAGAGATTACTATAATTTCGGAAAAGAAGGTTCATGACAGAACAAAATTCTGAAAGGATAAGGGAAATAGTAGAGAACACTGGTTTCTCATTCTACTCTAGGGAAAAAGGTACTGGAGAAGGGACTGTCTTCTGGATTTATGATTGACTGACCCTAAATTGTAATTCAACAGCAAATTCTCCTTTATACTAATATATGATGTTTCCATCTATAATTAATGTAGTATAGACTCACTCTGGTTGGGCTAAACGGTGTCTGTAGCAACTAATACTTGCCTGGCTTTTTCACTAATATTTGAACTTTACACTGAAAGATACCTATAGAAAAGCGGATTTACCAGAAAGAAATGCTTCTTCCCAGTACTAACCTAATCTATCCTTCCTGCATTTACCTCAACGGGATCTGAGCTTTGAAGGTTAGCACTGGTGGAAATCAGCTGAGCTACTACTCAGTGATACATTTATCACTATCTTGAGTTCCAGGTCAAGGTCTCGTCTGAGGGAAAGGTTAGTTAAAAGGAAGTGTATGCAAGTAGAAAGGAGTTAGAACCAGAATCTCTTGCGTGGAGAGGACACAAATGTTCTTTTCCTTTTTAGTTTCAAAGAAGTAAATGAACCACTAAAACCTGATGTATATTTCCCCTTTAGAAGAGATTTATTAATACCACAAGATTCTAGAAGGTTCTGAACAACTCACAGAAATTTTAAAATTTTAAATCATTGCTAAAGTTAATATTATATCATGCTAATGATACTTATTTAAATAAAATGCTGAGAATACTTTAACCAAATATAAGATCACATTCCTTGCTGAATGTCTATAATTTTGTTCAAATGACTGCAGAACATGGAAAAGCTGTTGCTGCTATCGATGCATTACATACTCCTATTATTAGTCTTTTTATATAAATATATATATATATTATATATAAATTGAATTTTGGGAAACTTTAACAGTGCTGCCAATTTTGCAAAAAGTCATTCCAATTTACTGTGTTGAGTTGGCATTGTACAGAAATGGACAGCCATATTGGTCTAGAAATGTTAATTTTTTTCATTTTTATTTTTTTTCCATGTATACAGGGGTAACACATCGTACTAAATATGTAAGGTCTTATCTACATGGGTTTGATTACAGAAACTAATAGAGTATTCTCTAAATAATGAAAAAAAGAATAAGACTATAAGAGCAAGAAGCAATTTAAATATGTTCAGGGACCATTTTCATCTCCAGAATTAAGGATTATTTTAATGTTTCATCGTTGCCTTTTCTTTTACTTTCCTTTTTAGTTTTATTTTAGGATTTCCTATTTTTAATGTTCATACAGAGATTTCTTTAACTGAAATACTGAATAGTTTCTTTGGTGTGAAAAACTATAATAGCACACAGGATCCTAATGAGATAATTCATAATGTGAAATAGGAAGTAAAGGGATAAAGGTGTAGGGAAAGTGGGAAGGGTGGGGAAAAGTAATAAGGTAGAAGAAAAAAATATGAGAAACTGAACAAATGGAAATAAAGTGTCTGTAAATGGGGAGGGGAGGAGGGGGTGAAGGGAGGGCAGGGACAAGGGGAAAAAATGAGAATCAAGACCTATTATGTAAAGGTACAGAATCCCAATGATGAATGTAACTGTATTGTATACCTCGATTGTACCAATAAACTCAATAAAAAGTAAAAAAAAAATCACATTCCTTTTTCTGTCATTGGGCTGTCTATATATCATTACTCCATAACACATTTCTTTATATGGGATTGTTAAACTTTATAAAGAAAAATATGAATCGTGAATTTAGTTCATAATTCAGTTCTATAATCAAGAACTCTAAGTTCTATGATTATATGTACAACTGCATAGAAAACATGGCCATCAAACAAGCACAGCTTACATCAAACTGAGATTTTTTTCAACTCCCAGAAAACAGCAATCAAGTTTGTTCTCTCTCTATCCCTTCTCCCCTCCATTTCCCTCTTCCCTCCCTCCCTCCCTTCTTTCCTTCGTGTGTGTGTGTGTGTGTGTGTGTGTGTGTGTGTGTTACTGGGGATTTAATCCAGGGAGTGTTGAGCTACATCTCCAGTCCTTTTATTTTGTGACAAGATCTCACTTGGGCCAGGCGTTGTGGTGCACACCTGTAATCCCAGCACTCAGGCTGAGGCAAGAGGATGGCTGTCAGTTTGAGACCAGCCTGGACTACATAGTGAGTTCCAGGTCAGTCTCAACTACATAGTGAGACCCTGTCTCAACCCCCCCCCCAATATCACTAAATTGCCCAGGGTAGGCTCAAATTTGTAATCCTCCTGCTTCAGCTTCCTGAGCAGCTGTGATGACATACTAGTGCCACCATGCCTGGCAGGAAGTCACTTTCTTGAGCAAATGTTTTAACTGATTTGAGTAAGAAATTGTTATAAGGAGGTTAGAAAAAAGGCCTCTCATGTATGGAAGACTGGAGAGATGGATTTCTCCTCAGTATAAGAACTTTCTAAATCAAAGAGAATAAGCCAAGTGACTGGCAACCTATCAGCAGGAAGAGGACACAGCCACTTGGGGCGATGCTGCAAAAGAGAAATGAAGTAACACACAGCTGTACATGGTAACTTTAATCCTGACATTTTGAGATTCTTTGGAGTCCGAACAACTGTTGTTTTCAATGACTTGAAATTTTATTAATAGTGGCTACAGGAAAAGCAACCATCATTTCTCACATACCAAGGGAAATATAATGAACATATATGAATCAGAGTATCAGCTGTTACCATTTACACATTATCTTTCAACAGAAAAAAATGAAAATTAGATGACAAGCAGTTCCATTACAATGGATCATACTACAGATTTCACAATTGACAATTATACTATAAATTTAGAAAGGATGATAATTTGGAATTTGTGAGTTATAATTTACCCTGTTCCAAATTTCCCCCAAGGATTATCATTCCTAAAAAATTCAAATAAAATAAAACAAAAATTCTCTACAATTCCCAGATAGAGCTCAGTGATCTTGATGTGTGTGTGTGTGTGTGTGTGTGTGTGTGTCAGAATCACCTGGGGATCCTGTGGAACAACAGGTGGCTGGTTCTGCCCTACAGATATTCTGACTCAGTGGGTTTAGGATGGGGACCTGGGCACTTCCTTTTTACAAGCTCAGGTGATTCGGATGTGCCTCAGGTTGTGAGATTTTGACTTGTTTCAGGAGAGTAGCATTTGCATTAAATAATAATTGGTGCACTAAAACATAGAAAACTAAATATAAAAGTTGAGCTTATTTTTAAGCACAATGCTCTCAGTGTGGCTATTAGTCATTAAAAAGTAGAAATTATATGTGCATATATCAGGACACTAACAAGTCCAGTGTGATTCAACACTTCAAAACATGTAGGGGTTAAGAGCATGCACACAGGATTTGTGGTCAAACTGGGATCTGAATCCTGGATGTACCAATCACTAACAGTGGGATTATGGCTGAGTGTTTTCACATTGCTAAGCCTCAGTTTCTTCATGTGGAAAAGGAAGGCAAGTATTTCCTTGTCATAGTTATTATGAAGATTAAGTAAGATAATAGAAATGAATCAGTTGGTGTAGCCACAGGTACATGGAAAACAATAAATGGAAGCACTATTATTACTATGGTGACTAATTGCTAAGATGACTTCAGCGTGACTTTGCTATGATTAATGCAGGCTTAGAAATAGGGTTGATTTAATGAGCTTTATGTGACCATTTATTTATTCCAGAAGTGGGTGAAAAACACAAATGTCTCCATTGTGTACATTACAATCAAATGCTGTATCTATTTTCAAGTAAGCAATTTTATCTAGTCTGTTCTAGCCTTCATTTGTTTGTATCACTTACTCAGAAATAAACTCTTCTATAATCATATAGGGAGACCATTTTACAGAAAAAAAAAATGACCTGAGATGGCCACTTGTGTCATATTACAGGCCACACAGCAGTTACAACATATGGAAATCCAAGACTTGGAAGACTTTATATCCCAGGTCAAACTTTTCTCTCAAAACCAGAATATTTTTCTAAAAAAATAATGAAAAGTTAATCTTGCAGTGTGAAGGCATGTGTCTTACTATCAGATGGAAAAATGATAACAGTAATCAGTATTGTTCAGTTCCTTTGGCCATAGTCCAACATATTAAACTGAATGTGAACAATTTTTCAGATAATCTTCAGCCAAGCATGGTGGCCCACAGCAGGAATCCCAGCTCCTCAGGAGACTGAGGCAGGAGGATTGTAAGATTGAGGCTAGCTAGCCTGGACATCTTAGTGTGACCTTGCCTTAAAATAAAAAAATTTAAAAAGGCCTGGAAATGTAGCTCAGTGGTAGGGTGCTTGTCTAGCACACACAAGGACCTCGGTTCAATCCTCAGTACTAAAAACAAAAAACAAAGCAAAACAGAGAAAAAAAGAAAGAAAAAAATAAGGAAAAAACTGTAGCAAATGAATTTCCAACAGAGATTTCTCTACCCTAGACCAAATGTGTTTCTCAAAGGTCCCTAATCTTTATAAGACCAACCTTTCATTTCTTAGATACCTTATGGCTTAAAATGAGTAAGGAAAGAAATGAAGTGAGAATAAAAATTAACAGTAAAGTGAGTCACTAAATAGTGGAGGACGGTGCTGATGATAGAATTGTGTTTCCTACCCTGGTTCCTCTTGCAAACTGGCCAGGGATGCAACCAATATAGTAGGAACAATGACTTTCATGCCAGATCTGGTAGAGATCCTGATAAGCTACTTAAGGTCCCCTGGATGCCTTACAATTATCAGCACATATCTATCAAGCAATGAAATTATAAAGTATACTGTGCTGCATACGTGGATTAAGTGCCTTACATTTATTCTGCAACAAAATGCAGTCTAACAATGAATGATCCATAAACAAGGCAGCAAATCCCAATGGCAGTTACAGAGGGCTTACAGATAATGCTCATGGACAGCATGGTAGGATATTGTTAGAGTTATGTTACTGAATGAATCTCTTCTTGACAGAAAATCAGGTGCTGGTTAATGGCTACAGCCAAGCAGGATAAAAGATTGGTAGGAACAGGCACCTGGTTCTTGTCTGCATATTCTGGTTTACTATAAACACCCAATAGATTTTGTTCTTTTGTTTATTCATTTATTCAACAAATGTGTATTGAACATTTATTTAGGCTGCACAGAGCTGGAAGCCAGAGATACAACATTAAGTTAGACAAATCCTTATTGTACCTAAGAGGCCACTAAGATGAACATGAATTGAATTAAATGCAGCCAATTACACTGTAGCATGATGAGGGAGGTAAAAGGCACCCTTGAGGAACAAAAAGGAGCACTCAACACAAAAATGGGAAAAGAAGGATAAACTAAGATTCAAATCTTAAAGCTTCTCCCTAAAGGGAGAATTGTTTTGGGAGAAAGTGGGAAGAGGGTTGAAGAGAAAAAAGAACTGGAGGAGAGAGAGAGAGAGTCTCAGCAGAAGGAACAGTAAGTTCGAAGGCTAGGAACAAAATTGTAGGTAGGTCAGATGAACTGACTGAAGAGTACCCTGGGGTGTGTGTGTGTGTGTCTGTCTGTGTGTGTGACACTAGAGAGAGAAGCAAAGCCAAGAACTTGAAGGGGCGAGGAAGTCATAATTTAAAAAATTATACTCAGGGGCCTGGGATTTGGGGTGTGT
Organism: Fukomys damarensis; assembly: GCF_012274545.1. NCBI lineage: Eukaryota > Metazoa > Chordata > Mammalia > Rodentia > Bathyergidae > Fukomys > Fukomys damarensis. The sequence goes on from NW_022900929.1 coordinate 42,618,097, forward strand.
GTGTGTGCGTGTGCATGTGCGTGTGTGTATGAGGCTAGAGAGAGAAGCAAAGCCAAGAACCTGAAGGGACTAGGAAGTCATAATTTAAAAAATTTATACTCAGGGGCCAGGGATTTAGCTCAGTGGTGCCACCGCCTGCCTTGCCAGAGCAAGGTCCTGAATTTGATCCCCGATATTTAAAAAAAAATGCTGAGATACGATTATCTTTCAGATTAGAAAGATGCTTCCAGCTGTCTGTTACAGAGGATGAAGAGAATTCTTTTATTCTTTTATTCTTGCCTCAAAAGCAGTTTGTGAAATCAGTTTATAAAGGTTTTTTTTTTAATCATCAAAATATTTTCTAAATTTACTAAAGCCATATTAAGATGCCAGGAAGTTGCTAGTTAGGTCACTAGCAGCAGTGAATTGAGGTCATTAAATCTGAACAAGTTCTGGGCCAGGCTGAAGGAGATTGGGCCCTTTTGTTTCTGCCATAGACACCAGTGCTTTCATTCCTTTCTGTCTGAGGAGGTCTATCTACTCCCCACTACCTATAAAATAAGAGGCACACAGCAGTTTCTTCCACATCAGTAATAGACTTATTCTGATTAGAAGACAATGATAAAGGAATTCTACCTGCTGTAACCTAAAAGTTACTGAACGAATTTGGTATTGCTGTACCCACCAAAAAGAAAAACAGAAAAAACAAATATACAACCACATCCCTCCCTCTCATGCTTTATAACAGTTATTTTCACTTTTTAAAAAATTATGTGAAGATCCTCATAGAGCCTACAAGGCCTACACACAGCAAGGACTTGTCACAGGGTCTTTGTTCAACAAAGATATAGTTTTAAATCACTATATTTATGTGTATAATAGTCCACTTGCAGCAATACATTTGAAAAATTGATTAATCCAGGTCTCATAATTTCCCAAACTTCTGTGTTGAAACAGGAAACAGTATAGCAGTAAAGTCTAAATCAAATCAACCCAAACGATTTCACTTGTGATGGACCTTCACATACTTTTTGTGTAGATGTTTTTATTTCTTGATATTCTCTCAGATGCATACTGGGAATGGAATTGTTAAATCATGGTAGCCCTGTTTAACTATTTAAGAAACTATCACACTGCTTTAAAGTGGCTACAGTATATTCCCCTCAGCAATATATGAGGATTCCAATTTCTCCACATCTTTGCCAGTGCTTTGATGGTAGCATACTGGTGATTGTGAAGTGCTATCTCCTTGTGGGTTTTCTGATTTTTGTTTTTGTGGTGTTGGGGGTTGAATCCAGCAGTTGCTCTACCACTGAGCTACATCATCACTAATTTGATGTGATCCCAGTTGTTAATTCTTTGCAGATTTCCTGTGTGATCAGGGTTGTGTTCATAAAGTCTTCACCTACACCTATGTCTTCTAGAGTTCTACCTATTCTTTCAGCAGATTGTTTGTTTTCGTATTTACATCTTTGATCCATTTTAAGTTTAGTGCATGGAGAGAGATTTTTGACACGTGGAAAGCCAGTTTTCACAGCACCATTTATTAAAGAGGCAATCTTTCTTCCACTGAAGCTGTTTGGCCTTTTGTCAAAGATAAGGTGGCTTAGTGTTGTTTTTGTATCATTTGTTCCATTGATTGTTGGGTCTGTTTTTTCCTCTCACTACTATGCTATTATTTTTTATCATGGTAGCTCTGTAGTATAACTTCAAATTGGGGATTATGATGCCCCCTGCTTTGCCCTTGTCCAGAATTGCTTTTGCTGTTCTAGGTCTCTTCTGGTTCCACATGTATTTCAGGACTGTTTTCTCTAGGTTTGAGGTATGCTGTTGTCAATTTGATTGGGATTGCATTAAATCTCTATAACAATTTTGGACATATACCATTTTCACTGTGTTGGTTCTTCCTACTCAAGAACAGGGATATCTTTACATTTTTTAATATCCTCTTTGATCTTTTATCGGAGTACTGTACTTTTCAATGTATAGGTTTTTCACTTTCTTTTTTAGATTGACCCATATTTCATTTTTCTTGGTACAGGCGTGAAAGGTGCTGCTTCCCTAATTTCTTTCTCAGTTTGTTATTGGTGTGCAGAGGCTCCACTGATTTTTGAGTGTTGACTTTATTTCCTGTTATGCTACTGAACTTGGTTATTAATTCTAGGCGTTTTCTGATGGAGTTTGTGGGGGTCTTCTACTTAGCCTATCACATCATTGGCAAATAATGATAATTTAACTTCTTCCTTTCCTATTGATATTCTTTTTTTTTTTCTCATCTAATTGGTCTTGCTAATGTTTTCAGAACTATATTGAAGAGGAGTTGTGATGGTGGGCATTCTTACCTTGTTCCTATGTCACATACAACATTGTCTTAATTGTAATTTTCTAGAAAGTTTTGAAATCAGGAAGTGTGAGTTCTCCAGCTGTGTTCTTTTTCAAGATTGCTTTGGCTAAAAAAAAAAAAAAAATCAAACAAAATAAAGATTGTTTTGGCTATTCTGATTCCCCTGTATTTTCATATCATGCTACTCAGTTTTCAATACTACAACAATATATCTGAGAAAAGGAAACACAAAGAAAAAGGGTTTATTTGGCTAATCATTTCAGAGGTTACAGTTCATGATTGGTTAGCCCCACCCACTGCTTTCGGCCCACAGCAAAGCAGCATATCATGGTAGATGTGAATGGCAGAACAAAACTGCTCATCTCATTATGAGTCAGGGAGTGAAAGAAAAAAAGCTATTGAGATCCTATATTCTCCCTCAAGGCTGAGCCCTAGTGACCTGAAGACCACACTCCTACTAGGCCCAACCTCTTAAAGTTTCCAGCATGGGGCCAGGGATTTAAATCAGTGATTTCGGCACCTGCCTCTCAAGTGCGAGGACCAGTGTTTGACCCCTAGTACCTAACAAAAAAAAAAAAAAAAAAAAAAAAAAAAAAGACAAAATTTCCACCATGTCTGAATAGCATCACCTTGGGGACCAAACCTTTAACATGTAAGTTTGGGGTTCCTGTAAACTCCAAACTATAGAATGTAAGAATTTTAGGATTCGTTTATTACTTTCTGCAAAGTCTGCTGGGATTCTTATAGGGTTACATTGAATCTGCAGGCCAATTTTAGGATGATTACTATCTTAAGCTACCGAACATAATGTCTACTTATATGTGTTTTTCAATTTCTTTTGAAAATGTCAGTTTTCAAAGGATGTTTTGCACTTTTGTTAAATTTATTTCTAAGTACTTGATTCTTCTTGGTGCTATTATAAAATGGAATCATCTTTTTATTGTACAATAAACACACTGTATAGAGCTGGGGATTTAGCTCAGTGGTTCTGCTGCCTGCCTTGCAAATGCAAAGACCCAAGTTCGACGCCCAGTACAAACAACAACAACAAACAACAACAAAATACATTATACAATACATTTTATACATGTACAGTGCATATATTGTACATTTTCTATGTTGATCTTGCATCCTGCAACCTGTTGGCATGAAAATAGATAACTAGAACATCAAGCATTCACTTACTCCTACAATGTCCACCTTAAACCTCTGTTGCCTTATTCTGTACCTCTGCTTCAGTTTAGGTGTTCATCCTTAGTAGCCTGGGTCATCTTCACTTTTTTGATGAGGATGCTAGAGATTCAACCAAAGGAGTTCACTCTTTCGGTGACCCACCTCCCCCCATCATAGCCTTTTTACCTTTTGGAGAGACAGGGACACTGGGGATAGAACCCAAGGCCTTTGCCCTGATATGTGTTCCTAGTCCTTTTTAAAGTTTTTTTGAGACAGGGTCTTGCTAAGTCACTAAGTGCCCAGGCTGGGCTCAAAATTGTGATGCTCCAACCTCAGCTTTCCAGAACGCTGGGACTACAGGCACATGCCACTGTGCCCACAAAACTCACAGCCTTTTGACTGACCTTCCTGCTGCCACTGAGTACCTGGCAATTCCTCTGCTACACTATTTGTATAATCAACTTTTTTTGCAATACAAATCTGTATGAATGACCGAATATTAAATCTAAGGACTTGGGAGTACTAACTTAAATCTCACAAAATTATTTATTTTGTAGCCCTTCATTTACTTTGCCTGTCACCTTTCAGCATGCCTTTTGCTGACCTTTAAGCACTCTAGTATTTTGCTGGTGTTGCATTTTCTTGGGATACCTCAATGGATCTTTTCTCTCGGTACTTTTCCCAGTTTGATTTCATTCTTTTTGAGTTCCAAAAACACTGTTTTCCCTCAACTGCTGAGCCTAGCATAATTTTTTATAGTTACTTTCCTTGTTGCTAAAACAAAATATCCAACACTCAGAATTAAAGGAGGAAAGGTTTATTTTGGCTTACAGTTTAGACGTTTCAGTCCACAGTCACTTGGCTCCAAGGCAGGGGTAGCATGGAAGAGGGACATCACAGAGTTCATTGAAGGCAGGAGGCAGCAAAGTAGCAAGCAGTAAGAAATCTATATATATATGGAAAGGGCATTCTGAATTACTTGAAAATATAAGGACAGGGCATTCTGTATTACTTTTCTTAAAGATTTTCTGCTTTATGGTTACATTTGAATAATTAATAACTCACATACATAAAAGACTTATAGCAAGGCATATTATCTAATAAAGTACTAAAAGCAAGTAGTTTAGCTTTTTAAAAATACCTCTTTATTAAGGAAAAATATGAGGGAACACCTTCAATTTCTTTCTTTTTTGCGGCGGGGAGGGGTTAAGACAGGGTCTCACTATGTAGTTGAGACTGACCTGGAACTCATTATGAAGCCCAGGCTGGTCTCAAACTCACAGCAATCCTCCTGCCTCAGCCTCCTGAGCGCTGGGTTTACAGGTGTGACACCTTCAATTTCTTACTAATTTAGCAAAATAAAAAATAAACGGAGCTTTTTATTTTCCTCTTCCAGCTGTAATTGGAAAAGCATAGCACTAGGGGAATGAATTTGTATGGTGCTGTTGTATCAAAGATACATGGTAAAAAGGACTTATCTAACAGGCATGAACATGTAAAATATATTTTAGATTCCTATCAAGAACACCTGGGACTTAGCAGAAACTGATTAAAGTATCCATGTAAGATTTAGTGTCAGCCTGTCAGGGTGGCACATGCCCATAATCCCAGCACTTTGGAAGGTTGAGACAGAAAGATTCCAAGTTTGAGCCCAGTCAGGCAATTTAGATCTCATGCTTCATACAAAAGAAAAAAGAATTAGTCCCTTCCTGAGAGAAAAGATTCTCTGAAGATTCACAAAATTTAAATGTCAAGGTGACAGTAATGCTCTCTTAATCATTACATTCAAAAGTGAAATTCTGTCACAAGTACCCTACCTTCACTTCTCCTTACTCCCTTCCTTTTTCTTATTAATCTGGACAGAGACTAGTTTCACGGTTAAGAACACGGACTGTGCAGTCAGGCTGCATGCTTTATCACTTATTAACTGTGGAGCCTTAGACAAATCAGTTGAATTCGCCATACTTTCATTTCTTCACAGAAACAATTACATATGGATGTTGTGAGGACAAATAGTTTATACAAAGAATGTGCTCAGATTACTAAATGGTACATAGTACTCAGTAAATGTTAGCTATTTTAATTGCCATAGTGCTTTTTCTCCTAAGGGGTCTCAATTATAGGGGGGTTCTTTCTAGAAAAGGTGAAATATTTGTGTTCTGTAGCATTGTCTTTGATCTGCAGTAACAACACATGCATATTCAGTATCAAGAAGCTACATAATTAGAAAAAATGCAATGTAATAACATAAATGGAATGGAGCACTGACAATGCTTGGGAGAAAAATAAAGGAGGCAGGAGAAAATTACTCGATTGCTATAAAGTTCTGACTTAGACAAGCTATCTTGGATAAATAGGTATAAAATGTTGGGAGAACTCCTAAGTGAAAGTTCAGATTTGAATGTAAGAGTAAAAAATGTGCTATGGGGACACAATTACAGTTTTGCTGGTGCTTCACACAAATAATGATTAAACATTTGTTTTGTAAATGCCGAACGGAACACAAAGTCAATCATGTTACTCAGCAAATCTTGTTAGAAGGCAATGCATTTATTGAGTACTTATCCAAATAAAATACTGCAATGTTTCTACAAAGAAACTCAGAGCAGAGCTTACAGTCAACTGGTATTATATATTTATTGAGCTCTCCAGATATTAAGTATACAAAAAAGGACACACTGGGCTACAATGAAGGAATTTAAGGCCATTAAGGATTAAGAATTTAGCGTGGCTTCTGGCCCAGCCTTCAGGAATACAAAAAGATTCAGTTGATATGAAATTTTGACTAAATATGTCAAGCCAAATTTGGCACAGTTTTATGAGGATAATCTTCCACTGTGGTATCAAAGCAAAGGTTGTATATTACATGGAGGACTTACCAGGGACAAGAGTTAATTATTATTTTGGGATGTCAGGCTGAAGTCACACTTATTTCTCATAATCCAAGTAAATTAAACCTACTTCACCTGATATTCTAATCTTCAATTTTAAGTGTTTCCTGATCCTAGCCCAGGGCACTTTGCCCTCTAATCCCCCATTTGTGACTGCATTTATAGGGAAAGAACACTTCTTTTTGAATCCTTAAAAGGAAAAACTCAGGTCTGAGCATGTAGCTCAGTAGCAGAACATGTGCTTTAGCCTGGTTAAATCCCCAGCACTAAAGGGGAGGAAGAGGAGAAAAGAAAGGGAAAAACTCAAATTGCCCAAGACACATATTACTTATCTGGAGCTAAAAGTTCAATAACTGCATCTGAGATAGTTCGGGGAACTTATTTCTTTTAGGCTAACCACATTAAGGAGGGTTTGTGGCTCATGCCTTTGTTTTAGGTACACAATCTGTGGTCGCTGTATAACCACAGCACAATGCCAATGTAATGGTATTTCTACAGAAGTTGAGGAGTAGGTACATTTAAAGATAATGATTTTACATCATTTATACATTTTGCCCATAAAAGATATCACACATCCAAAGGAGCTCCAGTTTTTCTTTTGCATGTCATTTATAATTAAAATGTGAATTTCCCCTGAAGAGCCAAAAAGCACCAATTTAGAAAGAATATTGCTGCAACAATTTAGAAAAGAGAAAGTAGAAACCAATACTAAGAATTTACCAAGCAGGGCCGGGGGATTTAGCTCAGTGGTGCTGCTGCCTGCCTCACAAGTACAAGGTCCTGAGTTCAAGCCCTGGTACCAAAAAACAAACAAACAAACAAAAAAACCAAGCAACCACTTAAATTAAATAGGAACAAAAAAATAAATAGGAACAGAATTCAACATAGTATGAAAAAAAAGTATCACAAACAAAGGAGAAAAAAGTTTATTTTTAGCAAAAATTTGAATTATATTAGTTTAATGGAGTACTTAACCCCAGTTTCAAAGGTATTAGTGGTTAAACAAGACAGTCATTATTTCAGTGTAACTAATTAACCATGTGACAACCAAAGACCATTAAAATGTTTGATAATTTTTAAATTTTTTAGTCTAAAGAACAAAAAAGATAAAGAAACATTTCAAGGATTCAATTTGAATACTGAAGGTTTGTTCTTTATACACAACTTAATTATTGTATTCTGAGGATATATTCACTACAACTTAGTTGTTGAATGTTGAACCAAATGTTTCTTTGGTATCTTTAGCATTTGGCTTATAATGGGTACATACATTTCTAAACCCTGTGTTATAAGTTACTCAGATCACTGCTAATAAACATTATTGGAATGTACTTTTGGAAGCTTTTCTTACTATATAACCAGCTGTTGCTTTTTTCTTGAAAGACAGAACAACGACAAAAAAAGATTCAGAGATGAACGTAGCAGACTGGAAACTCACACAACAGCTGGGAGGTTCCAGCTGCTACAAGGAGATCATGGAAGCTGTGCATATTTTATAAATATCTTCTAATTAAAGTATTCAATTTCAAAGATATAATGCAGTTCTCACACACAGTAGTCAACAGTTGCATTAACATTTAAAGAAAAACACAAAGTTTCATGTCACTTAGACAAAAAACTATTATTATATCAGCTTACACTTTAAAGAAATTATTAGGTTCCACTAGATAAGATACAGAAAAAGATAGTCATGCTATTTTCATTTAGTTCAAACTACAAAAGTATATTTGTGCAAGGAAATCTGAGGAAAATATGATGTAACATTATTCTAAAATATTAGCTACTCGAAGAGTACAGTAAACATATGCCAGTTACTATAATCAGTATTGCTTTCATTTTAATTCCAAATATATATACTTTAAAAGATGAAATTTATAGAAACTATAGTTCAATTTTACCAAAATATAATTTCTAATTATTAGAAACTTTTAAAGCAAACTTTTATCATTTTATTTTTAATTTATAGAATGAAGTCATTGCATTCAATAACTGTGGAATCTAAATGCAGAAATGATTATTAGACTAAGATAACAATTACATAAATCTGTAAAGCTTTAAAAAGAGCTGGGGGATGTAGTTCAGTGCTAAAGGGCTTGCCTAGATGCAAGACTCTAAGTTGAATTCCCAGTATTGGGGGGAGATAATAATCTTTATGATTGATTGTAGTAATTATGAAGGCACAGGATCATATTCACACACATATGTATATGTGTTTGTACACATATATATTTACCTACCTCAGTTCTTATGTTTCACCATTACTTTTTATTCATTTCTAGCACAATTTGAATTTCCTCAACAACAGAATGCAATGATTACTTTTTAATTAAGAACACAGAATCTAATGAATAATATTTAGGTTGAGAGAAAACAATTCAGTTAAAAGAACCTTATTAAATAAACTCCGTAGAAAATATTTTAAGAGTGAGTATATCAGGAGTTTATTTTTCTGGAAAGGGCTGAATCTTAGTTAACTCTTAATTCTATATTGATTCAATATTTATAACATTTCTTAATGTTATGTCAGTTTTACTTATTAAGAAAAAAATTTTTTTAGCGTTTCATGACTTGAGAAAATATATAATAGTTTAAGTTGAAATTTTGGTCCCAAATACTTAGGATTATTTACACAAAACTGTTTGTTTTTTTTTTTCCAAAACACAGAAATCACATTATTAGCCAGGCATCTTGTGCACGTCTGTAAAGGCAGGAAGATTGCCACAAGTTCAAGGCCATCTGGGCTACACAGTGAGTACAAGGCCAGCCGGCACTATATAGCAAGATCCCACCTCAAAACAGAGAGAGAAAAAAATCACATTATTTTTCCTTATAAGCTCTGTTCCTGACATAAAAAAGGGTAATAATCAGCAATGATTAAAGAAAAAAAGCCCTATTTTAACAATGCAACTATTAAAATTTTTTTCTTGGCATCTGCTTATTTCTCCAAAGAAATTTAATAGTATCTGCTCACAACATATAGTTGAGATAAGCAAAAAAGATTTTCAGTTACCCTGAAGCCTCCTCCAATGTAAGGAAAGTAGAAAACAACATACCAAGTATCACTATGTAGAGCATAAATTCATTTGGATTAAAAGTATGCATACACATAGAAGACAATCTGGAAGAATATAGGGCTCCCTCTAGGTGAACTATAGGTATTTTTTTGTTGTTGTTAGTCCATTTTCGGAAATAAGTATTAGTACTTTAGTAATTTTGAAAAAGGAATTTACAATGAAAAACCTCCACTATACCTCACCTTATTCTCAACTATTTTTTAGACAAAAGTAGAAGAGAAAATACCCAAGGGACACTATATATTCATTCTAAGAAAATTTATGTGTTTCACACATTACATGAAAATACTTTGCTAGGTGCGGTGGCACACACCTGTAATCCCAGCACTCTGGAGGCTGAGGCAGGAGGATCGCTGTGAGTTCGAGACCAGCCTGGGCTACAGTGAGTTCCAGGTCAGTCTCAACTATATAGTGAGACACTGCCTCAAAAAAACAAAAAAGCAAAAAATTTAAAAAAAAACTTTAACTTTGCACTTTATAGGTGGTCCTCACATACAGAGCTATTATGTAAAATGTAGAAACCATGTAATACAAAAACAAGAAAACAACCTTTAGGGATCACATTTTAGCTAAGGTTTTATCTTGTGGTAACGTGAACACGTATAAACCAATTTTCTGTAGCAAAAAGATAAAACTGGAGATTTTTATTTGGAAACTACTCATCTGTAGGCTTCTATGGCTAAAAATGCTTCCAGATTACTAAATTATTTCCCTATGCAACTTCTGTCTAAAGATTCTACACTTTTGCTTTATTCAGTAAGAATTAAATGCCAGGTACTTTCCAGGCTTTGTGCTAGGTACTGATAATGTGAGGGAACAGTCTGAAAACAAATAAGCAATTACTACACTAAATAATTCTAAGTAGTGTAAAAATACCTCTGCTGAGTGTCTGGCAGAGGCCTGTAACAGTGAAGCTTCAGAGAAGACTTTTCACTCTTTTAAACTGAGACCTGATGATTAAGGAACTGATCAACTGGGTGAATTTTGTGGAGTGTTCAAATCATCTGAAGAAATGTACTATTCCGGACACAGCCTCAAGCTCATTCTGGCTGGTGGGGAGGTATCAAGATTGCAAACCATGTGCAGTAGCGTGTATGTAACCCAGAAGTTCATGTGCTTGAAACTTAATCCTCAAATTCAGTTAGCAGTATTTGGAGATGGGGACTTCGGAAAGGAATAAGGACTAGATGAGGTCATGGTTAGTCCACCATGATGGTACCAAAAGCTTAGAAGAGGAAGACGAGACCTGAGCTAACACATGCATTCTGCCATATTACAATGTAGCAAGAAGTCTGTCACTAGATGCCAGCACCATGTCCTTGAGCTTCTCAGCCTCAAGAACCATAAAAAATAAATTTTTCCCTAAAAATATCTGATAAGACACCATACTTTTTCAACTCTCTCCTGAAGCCTTCAAGGAATGCCACGACCTTGCAGATTATTTTGAGACAGCATGGGCAGAGTGGGTTGTAGAGATGCAAGACCAGGGCCACAGACCAGGCCAAAAGCTAGAGTACTGCAGTTAATGTGAGAAGAGATAGAAAGACAGGGATGACATTTAGAGATTGCATCAACAGGATTAAACAGACAATTCAAAGGTGGTTCAGAAGTTTGCAGCTCGACAGTCACTGATATTAAGGCTATTCCATGGTAACGAAAACCCAGGATGCAGGAGAACCTTTATTTGTGTGGGTTGGAGGGACAAATATGAAGGGAAGTGAAAGTGTAGAATGAGGTTAATTTTGTGTTTATGTGCATGCTCAATACCAGGGATCAAATGCAAGGCCTTTGTACTGAGCTACATCCCCTGGGCTCTTTAATTTTTTGAAACTTGGTTTCAGGCTGGGATTGAACTTGGGACCCTCCTGCCTCAGCCTCCCAACGTGCTGAGATTACAAACATATACCACCATGAGATATACTTAAGATGTGTTCAAGACTTTTAAAAATGTGTACAAGATGCCCCAATGGATGCTTTCAGACAACAGAATATATAATTTTAGAATTCTTAGGGCAAAATATATATAGTACTAAATGATGAATGTACAATTTAATGTTTTCTCAATCTTCTAAAAATCCGCATGTACTTGGTAAAAATTTTCACTTGAAGTATCTTACAAGACTTGAGATCTTTAACTGTAAACAAAACTTATTTAGTAAAGGACTGAAAAGTGATTGGGTTTCTCCCCTTTGTTGACTTTTGTTATTACTGTTTTTGAGACAAGGTCTCTCACTCTATAGTTCAGGCTGACCTTGAACTCCTGTTGATCCTCTGGCCTTAGCCTCCTAAATGCTGGCATATACTGCCATACCTGGCTCTTAGTTTATTACCTAGTCTAAGTGGGGAAGAAAGAATCTAGACTATTACGTGGAAAGGTTAGGCATCTCTCAAGCCCCCCATGAGCTTTGGAACTTGGCTGAGAGGCATCAGCCCCGTTGTGTCCTGAGGTCACTGAAGATATGCTGCAGCTGTACAGAGGGATAAGTGAGTGTCCTGCAGGGTAAGAGATGTCAAGCACATCACCACTCACCTAATTAATTTCATCCAAGGGACTAATGTAGATTTTTGTTAAAAGACAAAAAAGGAAGCAAAAAGAAATGGATGGTCTTTACTCAAGAGTCTATGAAGGTAGGTTTTTTTGTTTTTTCTCAATAGCGGGGATCAAACTCAGGACCTTATGCTTGCCAGGCAGGTGCAACACCACTGAGGTACATCCCCGTCCCTTGGAAGGTGGAGCTTAACCCTAATCCAAGCTCCAAGTTGCAGGGTTGGTTGATAAATTGCCACAGAGTATCTACAGAAGCAAGTGATTCTGGTGACTCAGTGCAGTATCACTGCACTCTTTCCCTAAAAAATACTTTGGATCACACCTTCCTAGAGCTTTTGTTGAAATTCAGTGTCAACAACAGTACCAGCAAGATCTAAGATATTAAAATAATAGTAATAAAAATAAACAATCCTGTCTTGCATCTGAATGAAAATGAAGAATTAAGTTTAAGAATCAACACCAGTTCCAGTGCATTCAGGGGCTGAATCTTTACCTGGACTCCTAGCATTTCTCATCTGAAAACTTCTTAGGCAGTTGGGGTGTAACAGTGGTAGAATACTTGTCTAGTATCCCTATCCCTGGGTTTGAGCCATAGCACTGCAAAAACAAACACCAACAGCAAACTTCTTACTTCAGGGATAATAATTCTGTACAATAAAGAAATAATGCATAACAAGTTTTGCTAATAAAAATCTACTGGCAGCTGTGAGATTGTTCTTGTATGGCATTACTGGTAAACAGCAGCTTTCTGTTTTATAACATTTTAGTCTGTAAAGAAAAATAGCCTGGTATATACTGTTTTATTTGTAGTTGTACTTTATTGAACTTTGATTTAGAAGATGTTAAATCAATACTTTGATCCAGAGAAAATTATTAAGATGATAATATTCAAATATTGTTACATACAGCACTAGAAAATGTACTCAGGAGAGTAGATATATATTATGTAGTATCTACTTTTATTGTTATAGTTGACCCTATTACTCATAAAGCTATATAACAAATTAGAAATACACAGTGTTTAAGAATGAGCTTTTCTACACTCTTGTTACAGAATTATAAAGGAAGAACAGTGTGTTGCAAAAGATTTTGACAATTTTCAAGGTTAGAAATTAAGAGAGAAAGAATATAGGAGTAAATATCTACCAATATGCAATATTTTCTATCTGAAGTCATCAGAAAATAAAAGATGAAAGAGAAGTAGTGTAGCCAACAGGTCACTCACTCTAGGTGCTAGCTGTCTGATTTTTTTTTTTTTTTTAACCAACAAAGGCAACTGATATCATTATCTCCCTTTTAAATAGGAAGGTATGTGGAAATAAAATGAAATAGTCTTGCTTTTTCAGACTCCTTGACTAATTTAGCTACCTTAAATGATTTCTACTACCAGCATTCAATAGCTAATAATCATCACTCCAATTAATTACCCATTGGTTATATAAAAACTGAAAAATACAGAAATGATTTAAGTGAGAAAACAACTATTTCAAAGGCCAGAAGTAGAGCATTAAATCCATGCTAGTGACATATACCAAGTATGCTTGGAGGCACTGGGATGTAATTCCTTGGTAACCCTTAGAGTTTAGTACTGATATCTATGACTTCCCAACGTGAATATACTTATATTCAAATTCTCACATTTCAGGACTCATGTAAATAATTAGTGCCGATCATCTTTGAGATTACTGTAAAAAATTTGAGGTTACTGTCAAAAATTATTTAGAAAGCCATCTTATTAACACTTGCTTCCCAACTTTTAACCTTTAATCCAATCATAATCATTACACAAAATCCACTCGTGTTATCCCTTAGTAGATGCAAATTACTTGATTATAACCTTCTATTATCTCAATAAACTCTCTGTCCCTATACTTACAAAGTTAGCAAAGTACAGAAAAACCTAAGGTAAAAAAGCTAAAAGGGGGCTGATGATTTAGCTCATAAGAGCAAGGTCCTAAGTTTGATCCCCAGTACAAAAAAGTGGGGGGCTACCTTGAGTAGTTTAGCCATTTTGTATACTGCTTAGCAGCACCAAACAAATGAACTACAAATAGCAAATGTCCCAAACTAGGTCAACACAAAGCCCAAACACTTTGCAAACACACGATTTAGCTTTTTCTAGGTATCAAGACTTCTCTAATTAAAATGCAGTAGGACAAGAACAGCTTAATAGAAAAAGAAATATTTAACAATATATTTACATCTTTTTTCCAAGAATCTTAAAATCACCTAATACTAATCACAATTCCATAACTGATAGAGGTAGGTACTAAGGAAAACTGCAAAGGCCAAGAAAAGAAATTTGGAGTGAATAATCTACTGAATAATCTTTGTGAGTTAAAGATTGCTTTCTTATATAGATGAGTCTATCAAATGGAGTATTACCTTGCCTTCAACAAACCTAAATTTAAGCAAAAAAATTCAGTGTTAAAAGGATAATACTTTTTTTACTTTGTTTCGTATTTATTTGTACTTTTTTACTGATGTTTGGTACACTGAAATTTGGTTTTTAAGGATACTTTTTAGCCAATGATATGACACAGTATTAATACCGTAAAATGAAAAATTATACAGTGTTTCAGATATTTTATTCTGTATATATTATCTTAAATATCAGAAGACTAGAGTAACAATGTAACAATCATTTTTCTTATCTTCCATCTGAGGATAAGGGTTTATGATAAACCATGCATACCATCTTTCCTGTGATCAGTTAAATATAAGGGACACCTGGGGAAGGTGCAATCTAGTCATGAAATCATTTTGTGCATGCATTAAGTTAGCATCATACTCCCATCCTAAGTTTCATTAGCACCATACTCCAACCAAGTTAACTCATGAAAAGTGTTAAATAAGACAGTGATAACTAAAGGAATAGAAACAAAGAAAGGCTGTATTTCATCATGTTAAGATTTCACAGAAATGGTGCAAGTTTACAATTAAAATTCTCACATTTTGAAAAATAACTTCTTAAATAATTCACCTCTCAAATCACAAATGTAGTAATCTGGAATTACTCTAAAGACTTAATAACCAATTACTACAATTGATACTCTCTGTGAGGAATATATAGCTATATAAAATATAGCTATGCAAAAAAAGAATTCAGTGAAAGATAACATTTTTAAAACATTTTTACAGCAAGAAATATGCTGGAGATTCATATCAGTAGTTACTAACTACATAAATACTAAAGATTTGTATTTTTTAGGAATACTGTGCTGAAGAGAAATTTGATTTTATCTTCCCTTAGAGGCTTGTCAGAGATTTATTAAAGATAAGATGATGTTATGAACCACTAGTAGTGGTATTAAACCCCAATCACTTTTAAGACAGGTAAGATTTAGAGCTATTAAGACTTTACAGAATTAGGTTCATGGATATTACAAATGGTATTTCAAAAAAAGACACGCACAAAAATAATCACATACAGTCAGCTGGCATTTCATACTAACCACTGGAGGAGGTAGTAATGCAGTGTTGGAATTTAAAATACAAGGTCAGCATTAACTGTAAACAATTCTAAAGCACTGTAACTCTTTAAAACATATGTAGTGAAAAAGGATTAGAATTCATATAAAAATCAGAAACAAAAAAAGCAAAAAATATTTAGTGAATTTAGTTTAAATGAAAGGTCAAATGAAGTTTAAATGATACAGAAATGAAAAATATTGGAAATCTATACACACAAAAAAAGTGAATATAAATTAGCCAAGTCCATGGACATTTCCAGTTAAACACTAATACAAATACATATTCACCTTTTTCTTTAGCAGTAATACATACATGACATGAAAATTCTGGCAAAAAAATCAGATATTAACAATATTCTCACATTTCAAAAATGGTATGAAATATGTTTTAACAAAAAACTTTCTGCATGAATGTAAACCCCTGATTTAATTCCATGATTTTATTATGCCAGAAGCATGTTGGTTTTAATTTTTTAAAAATAAGATATTGGTATCATAACATATTGGCTTAATAATTAAGGCATTTTGTATACACAATATCTTAGTGTATACAAAGTTTTAAGACTGATTATTTAATATGATGTTTTAAACTTTGAAAGTCTCTTCAACATAGGAAAATAGCTGCACACATTTAGGTGTTTTTCGTTTTTTTAATAAAACACACACAAAAAAATCTATGATTGATCTCTGTGGTTTCTAGAAATGTCTTGTCTTATTTTTTCACATAGAATAAATTATATTCTAATGCCGGATTGCATTAAGACCCAGTAGTTCTTAAACAATGTTACTAAATAACCATAAGTCCCAATGCAGCAAAGACGAACAATCTTCATAGTGCACTTTCACCTCACTAAAGTTGAAGCTGCTCCTTTTGGATATTTTTCCACTTCAATGTGAAGTAGATTGTTAGGGTTTCTTTAGTGGTTTCATTATGTGGATTTTTAGAATAAAAGGATGGTTTTGATTTCTTCCACAGTTCAGAGTTGCAAATCACAGAGTCCAGGGATGTTTTAAATAACCAACTGTTCTTTAGTAGAGGAAATCTCTCAATGCAACTGCAATAAATAAGCATCTACATCCTTAGAAGATAAAGCAAAAAACATTTAATTAGCCAGTATAGCAAATACAAACACATGTAATATATTCATTTTCTTTTCTCCTTTTTGTTGCTTGATTTGCCTTAGGTTCCCTATGCAACAATAAGAAGGTAAAAAACAAGTTTTACTCAACCTTTGTTTGCTTTGGTACATGGGATCAAAGTCAGGACCTTGTACTCACGAAGCAGGCGGCAGTATCACTGAGCCAAATCCCTAGCCCTACTCAATCTTTTTAAAAATCTGCTTTTGTTTAGCAAAGGAACTGACACATTAAACATATTTAATAAATGTAAGCTAAATGAGTGAATCTTTTGGTTCCTGTGCTCAAACAACTCTACTACCTAGTTAAAATTCATAGGAATTCCACCAGTGCTACATAAACTCAAGGCTAGCTTAGTGAAAGACTCTCTGATTTCTACCCTCAAACATTTACAATTTAACTGAGGGTTTAATTTTGTAACAGAGGTTTTATTATAGGTGTAGGGAACTTCACATTGAACTTTTACTCACTCAACAGTCTTCAATAATAAAGTCCTGTTTGTAATAAAGATCCTTTCTATAAAAATTTAAAATTGAAAGCATATTTCTTTTTTTCAGAAACATTGTTTCTGAGGAAACAATCACTTCTCAGTTTCTATCCAGAATACAAGGCCTGTCCCTCTAATGCTAATATGTTATGCATATCTAAAAGACTGAAACAGAAACTTCCAGGAAAATGATGTTTATGAGATTCTCATTGTTAATAATTCTGCACAGTAAAATCACAGAGCGGTAACACTGTACTTGATGGCATTATTTAAATAAAATTAAAATAAAAACTTTACAAGTCCATGACATAAGTCCTTATTCAGAATATTTTTTCTTAAACCAAAGAACATTTTTATATTTGGGGCTAATGTTCACTTATACCAGTATGCCCAGTAATGGAATGGAAATATTTTGTTTGTTTTTAGAGACAGTGTTTCATTACATAGTTCAGGCTGACCTCACTATGTAGACCAGACTGGCCTCGAACTTGCAGCGATCCTCTTGCACCCCAGGGCTCAAATTACAGGTGTGTGCACACTTGGCTCTTTGAGGGAAAGGTTTTTTCTTTTTTCTTTGTTGTGCTTGCTAGCAGGTGCTGCACCACTAAGCTGCATCCCCAGGCTGGAACTATTTTTAATTTTGTTGTTGTTTTTGTTAAGTAGTCCAGGCTGATCTCAAACGCATAGAGATCCCCCTGCCTCAGCCTCCCAAGGTGAGGGCATGGTGGTGTATGCCTGTAATCTCAGCACTCTGGAGGCCCAAGCAGGAGGATTACGAGTTCGAGGCAAGGTTGGGCTACACAGTGAGTTCAAAGCTAGCTAGAACTACATAACAAGACCCTGTCTCAAAAAACCAAGTACTACAATCCAAACTAGCAGTGTACCTTTTCCTTTAAGAAACAAATCAATAAAGAGCAATGTTAAACTTATTGTTATTTTAAAAGTTCTTTTTCAAAAAGCTTACCATTAGCAAGACAAAAAAGTAAACATTAATACTCCAAACCATTTGCTTATACTCTGTCTCTTGTTTCCTGAGCTTGTCACTGACTTTTCTGATGTCTCATCTGGATTCTTAACTTTTAAAAAATATTTTTCTCTAATTGGAAGTAGGTCATTATTCTCTAGCAGAATATTTCTGTGGCTGTATGTGAAACACTCAACGGCTAATTCCAGCTTCCTGCCTAGAACACATTCATACCCAGGAGACTAAGCACTTACAAAAATGAAACTACCTTTAGCCCTTATTTCCTTGTACGGGGGGAACTGATCCCAAGAGATTTCTGTTTTTCTGAGACAAGGTCTTGCTAAGTTGTGCAGGCTGGCTTTAACCTGAGATCCTCCTGCCTCAACTTCCCAGAATTCTCAGATTACAGGTGTGTGCTATCATGTCGGCCTGCCTATAGACTTTCTTAGAACAGTATCAAATTATTTTGCCTAGAGACATGTAGAGTTTATTTATAAATGTACAATATTATTATTATTTCTAATTTTTAATTCCTAACTTAAGCTTAAATATAATTACCTTAGCTATATTACCAGTATATCCTGGAACCAAAGTAAGATGGTTTTCCTGTTCCCACAATCTACTTAATTGTTGTTTTAAAATCTGAATATTTCTAGGAAGAAAAAAAAAGATAAAAAAATAAGAAAACAGTAGGATATAGACTTTGGTACTAACTAAATACAGTTAATGAAAACAGCTTTAAATTTTTCAAATTTTTATCAGAAGAGAACTACATACTATTTAAAGTCAAGCAAGTGTTTGAAATAGTACATGTCAATCATGGAAACTCAAGGTTATTTAGCTGTCAAAGAAGCTAAGAAAACTAGGCACTTGGACAACCTGTTCTTGGCTATGAAGTGGGAAACTGAGAGCTCAGAAAGAATTACAGACTTTAAAGAGGCTGCTGAGAGATATTTTCTTTGTGGCTTCATGAAAATATGGCTCATTTGATAGAATACCCACCATTTATATCTACTCAATATTCAAATTATGATTATAATTTAATTTTTAGAATTGTATAGCACGGGACTCTTAGGTTAAGGTCCTAGATAGCCAAAGGACACTGCAGGATGCTTTAACAACTTATTCCATGAAGAGCATTTCTTTCCTTCTCCCTCACTCATACAACAGAAATGAGACTAACTACTGTTGCGATTTTTTTCTAAAATGAAGGGTACTGTTTTACTAGAAGAGATACAAGGGGTTCCTGGGCTCTTCAATTCAACTTCTATGTGATTCTCACAAATGAACAGTATCACAACTTAATACTTCTCTGAATATGAAGTGCCTAAATAATATACACTGACGATCAAGGAATAAAATTACCACCTTTTTATTAAAGCTGCTTTTCTGAAAAAAATTCAGTACACATTTACCTTTGAAAGTATACTTACTTATCATTTATAACTTCTGTTTTGGATGATAGCTCTGACCACCATCTTTTTATTACTGCTTGAAGCCAGTTTAAACCAACTATTACATATCTGAAATGACATTTTGTTACAAAATTCCAAGTGTCATCCTTTAAGAAGCCTTTACAAAGATGATCCTCCCCAACACCCCCCCACAAAATACACAATTTTTCTCTAAAATAATTTCACTAGTTTCATGATCTATTTCACAGCTATACTTTATGTACTTGCTTGTAAATGCTTCTGTAATTGCTCTCTAGCAATTTCATATTCCTTTTCTAATCATACTATAAGCTCCTTAAAAACAGAATCACATGTATCTCAGAGCCTGATTTAGTACATATATATATATGCACAAAGCACAAAATCAAAATGCTGGAGAAAAATGAATTGAAATTTAGATTAACACTTACTCTTCAAATTTGCTTTTAAGTAATGACTTTACAAGAGGCAATAAATCTACACAGCAGCCAAGTGAGATAAATTGTTTTTCTTCCTGTAAACTAAAAGAAATACTAAGTTATAAAAAATATAAAAGGCTGTAATTTGTCTCTCATTAAGCTTACTTTTTTTCAGAAAAATGCAGTTTTTTACCTATTGGTGAGCACAGGAAGGCAATCTACCACAACTCCAAGGTCTTCTATCCTGTGGATACAAGGAAAATAGCATACCTTAGACTGCTGATTTATTTCCTGCCTGCCTTCCTTCCTTGCTTTCCCCTTCCTTTCTTAATTTTTCAGGACTAGGGATTGACCCAAAAGGGCTTTTGCAACAAGCTCTTGCTTTTGAGAAATTCATTATTTAATAAGTAATTTCAGTGTCTACAATAAGGTACTGGGAATACGGTAGGAAACAGGCTTGCATTCTAGCACGTGTGTAAGAGGTGGAGGCTGGTAAAAAACAGACAATAAACCAGTAAAAAATATAGAGTAGGTTGATAATGATAATACTATACAGAAAATAAAACAACGAAGGGAGATAAAGAGTGAAGAATTAAGGAGTGTCATTTTATTTCAAGTAATGTGGACATGGAAGGGCTCACTAATGCAGCTTTTAAGAGACTTGAAAGGTATACTTAAAATTCCCATGCAAAAAGGGAATTTTTAAAAGGTTAAGTTTTCTCACATGAGTATCACTTTGTTTAATAGAATAGAAAAGTAATCAGAAAAAGTAATGGCTTTGCTCAATCTGATAAACAGATGGTTTCCTGTACTCTGGTTACTCTTAGATTGGTGAGGAATGTAATTTAAACCATACTGTTGTCTCTATGGAAGCTACACATAGGAAGTTAATTTTTTAGCTACTAAAAACATACAACAGATACTTTTAATATCACAATGAAAATTATTTTATTGAATAAGGAACGTAAAAAGTCACTCTTACCTCACTAAATAAGCTACAAGTTCACTTATACTTCTCTTTCTCCAGAAAGTTAAAGCTACATTCAGTCTCAAATTCCTGCTGAACAAAACTTGGGCCATTGTTTCATGGTCCTGAGAAACCTGAAAGGCAATAAGCTAATTTGATAAAAAGCACTCTGAAACATGATATGAAGCTATTTTTTTCAATGAAAATAGTCTGACATAGTTTTAAATCATGCAAATGTGATGCATAACACTGGCTTTCAAAAGGAACACTGCAGTTGAACATAATAAAAAAATGATGTGAATTTAAGATCTGTTTTTTTCCTTTCCTGCTACAATTTTTAAAAATCCCAATAATTTATAAAATAAATTTTTAGCTGACACACTCATCTAGCGTTTCATTTGTAAGTATGGATACAAGGAAAAGGTAAACATATAAGCTAGTCATTACCAACTGAATGGCATGACAAAGGTACCACAAAACTCAGTTCTGCAACAAGTATTGCTGTGTCATTTATGTGTATGTTTTTATATAAAGTATCATACTCCAGTTATAAAACAGGACTACAGAGGTATGAATTGGTTCTGGGAGGTATAACAAGTACAAAAATTATTTTGGCTGGAAAGGGTAGTGAGTCAGGAGGAAATTAACTGACAAGTTCTTGCAAGTCAAGTATCAAACAAATAATGGATACCAGCACAAAGTTTTCATGTCAAAATGTAGTGAATACTAAATTTCAAGAGTTTCAAAGCATTGAAATACCCAGGTATGACTATATACAGTAAGATAAAAAGTGAATGTACTCTACTGGCCCATAAAAATATCCACTATCCCTTGCTCAAGAAGTAACCACAGTTAAGAGACTTGCATGTATCTTTCCAAACCATTTCCTAGAAAAACAGGTATGTAGTAACACTTAGAAAAATGTTAAATTATCCATATTTTTAAAAACTCTGCTTTTTCACCTATAAACAGTTTTCAAAGTCAAAATAGATCAACCTCATTTTTAAAAACCACTATATAAGGGGGGAGGATTTAACTCAGCGGTTCGGTGGCCTGCCTCGCAAGCACAAGGACCCGAGTTCAATCCCTGGTACCAAAAAAAAAAATAATAATAATAATAAAAAAATAAACACCACTATATATACTCTTGTCTTCATATAACTTGTGTAGACTGATTCTTGGTTATCTGAGTCTATTATCTATTAAAACTATGTGTCAGTAAACAACCTGATGTATGTATATAAAATATGCACACTTGTACAGACATTTCTGTTAGTATCAATTTTACTAAATTAGAGCAGTTAGGTTTGTGTGAATATGCCTTTAGTGATCCTAATTGTAGGTAAGATTTCTCCTTTCCCAAAAAGTCATTTAAATCTCTACTGGCCAAACTGTCATTGTGAGTGTTTATAGCAGCCTATCAAGCATTTCACTCTATCTTAAGATATTCTAACTTAAGAGAAATGAGACAAATTACTGACTCATACTTGGGTGTTTCAAGAAGTTACTATCACTCAAATAAGTGTATTCAATGGGTGATGATTCTACTAGAATAAGACAAAGAAAAGAGTAATAGCATAACAGAGATAAAGTTAAACTAAAAATGACTTAACAGAACAACCTACCTCAGAGAAAAACCCACTATACTTTGATGACGGGCTTTCTGTCTGTGAAGAACCAGAGTCACTGGAGTTAACCACATATGTCCGACTACCATGGTGTAACTTCTCTGGCAGGTGGCCTGCACAAGCCAGCTCATTTTCTTTATTTGCCATGTCACAGCCCCCACTTCTAGGGGACAGTTTTTTTTTGTAACAAGGATTTGGAAAGGGATGATGAACTTTCTTTCTGTGATAGATCACCTTATGTAGGATATCTGGGCTTTTCACCACTTGTCCAACTGTTCTGTAAAAAGAATTTTCTTAAGTGAAAAAAAAAGAAAAAAATCTTTAAAAGTTTTTAAACAGTTTTAATATGCCACATTTTCTAATTGTATATCCACTAAAATTAGAAATAAGTAGAATAATAAAAAGTTAACTCTTGAGGAAAATAAAATTATAAATTATCTAGAAAGCTATGAAAAGAATGAACTTTTCTATGAAAAATAAGAAAATTACAAATTTGTACATATCTAATCTTTTTGTAAATGAAATAACAAACTGCAAACTGACTATTTTAAAGTTTACTGTAATTAATTTTAAATGTGAAAGAACAAAACAGCAAATCTTATAGAATTAGTGATTTTCAAATGTTTTGGTGTCAGGATGCTTTCTTTACATTCTTTAAAATCTGAACAGAGAATTTTTTTGTGATCAATATCTACTGATGTTTCTGTATCAGAAACTAAAGTAAATTTTAAAGTATTTGTTAATTCTTTTAAAAAATAACATTCATTACATGTTGTTATACTTAGTATCTGACCTGTCCTAAGAAGGCCACATTAAGGGCTTGTCAGCCTGTGGTACTACTGGGTGGTAGAACTTTTAGTAGTGGGACCTAGTTGAAGGAAAGTTAAGTCACTGGGGTGTACTCTCAAAGGGGCTAATCAGCCCAATCCCTGGTTCCATTTTCTCTTCTTTAACCAACAGCTACAAGGTGACCAGTTTCGTTTTCCACCATGGCGTACAGCCACGGGGCCAAAGGCAAGAAGGTAAGAGATCATGGACTGAAATCTCTGAAACCATGTTCCAACATAAACTTTCTCCTTTAAAAGTTATTTTTCTTAGGTAGTTTGTCACAGTGAAGGAAAGTGAATTAACATACATACTAACATATCATATTTTACCCCCTAAAAAGCATTTTCCTTAACAATCAAAAAAAGAGAATAGCCAGGCATGGTGGTGCATGCTTGTAATCCCAGAACATGGGAAGCTAAGGCAGGAGGATCACCACAAGTTCAAGGCCAGCCTGGGCTACATAGTGAGTTCAAGACCAGTATGAACTGCACAGCAAGACCCTGTCTCAAAAGAGAGAGAAGGGGAGGGGTGGGTGAGGGAGGGAGGGAGAGAGAATAGCTGTATTTTAATTTTTGCAAATCTCTAATACTTGGTTTAACAAAAGACAGCTGGTATCCCATTTCTGCTTCTGAATTTAGTCTCATATGATCTCAAACGTTATGTCACCTCTGGAAAACTACTGTACACTTGCAGGAGAGAAGATCTTACCTATTTATGTAAGCAGCCAACTGTTTGGGAGATGTCTTAACCTGAATAATGAAAGTAAATGGTTGTAGCATTAAGTTCATAATAGAGTTATGTAAACTTTATGATTGATGTCAATAAATATAAAATTTAACAAGTACGTTTTTCAGATGAAAGTTTTCTTTATCCTAATGCCATGATATCAATCATAAAGCACAACATTACATGCAGACATTTTTGGCAAAGCAACATATCCATCTCCCTATTTTTCACACTACTAGTCATATATTACAAGGTACTTAATTGAGTTGAAGTATTAATATGGTTTAAAAGAAATATCAATGCTAATGATTTTTACAATGGTAAATAAAAAAACCTGAGCTTCATCTTAAAGGAAAATATTCAAATTATAGCATGTCAGAACAGTATACTTGTCAAAAAGGTTTTACAGCTTTAAGAGAATGATTACATTTCATTAATTATATTTAATTCTAAGAGATTAAGCAGAATTATTATCCTCCCACTGTTTAAACAATGTAACTAGAATTATCAAAAGACCCATCAGTTTAAATTATTTTACCCATTACTTAGACACCATGGACTTACCTCCTTCATGTTCTTATTAGTGAAAGTAGAGATCCTTTTTCTAGGAAGATCAGTGAAATGATCCTCAATATTATTACAAAAGTTCCGTTTTTTAACATTGTGATTTTCAGATGCCATAATCTCTCTAACTACCTAGACAAAGTAAGAATAATACAGAAAGCAAAAGAATCTGATCATTTCTGTAACACATATATAAACATGCATAAAAAGCTCCACTCTGTGTCAAAGAGGCTTATAAGTAAAGTAGAAGATACAGTTGTATTTTACACATCATAAAAAACTTAAACACAGTGGAAGAACGAGGGCAGGATATTCCAAGAAAGTATATTCTCATCCTTTGATCACAACAGTTACAATAATATAGTATGTTTGTTAATAGATCAGTCTCCCCATTTTCTACATTACTATCCACTTTGTAAAATTTTATTGGTATATTTTAGGTATATAACTTAATGACATTCATCATTGGAAATTTGTATTTCATCATTATTCACTTTAATGAAATCAGAAATCAGATCTATAGAGTAGTGGCATCTGTGATATACAAATGTACAGAAGCCTAAAAATTTTGGAACATGACTAGTTTAAAGAAAACAAAGTAAAACCAAAAAACCATAAATAGAGGTGCGGGGGCAGAGCAGGAGCCAGGATGAAGGACCCTGGCGGCTTCCTGGGGCCCATGGCCAAGAACTACAGCAAAGAGCAGTCAGTGTCTGGGTGCTGAAAGAGCATTTCAGAATGGACAGATCCCACTCTGCAGAGTCCAGAAAGTTCTGGCTGCCAGGCTCAAACTAAAGGAGTTCCAGCTGCAGGTGTAATTCTTGAGGCACTGGGGCCACCTGCCTTCCATCAAAGCCTGCACTGAGGAGGCAGCATCTACAGGGTCTGCACCCCTAGTTGTGCCCCGCCAAGTCTTCCTCTTCTCCAGAACCCACACCTGCCCTGCTCCTGCCCTGTACACAAGGGACCCAGGCCCAGGCCTGGGTTTGAGGGCATGGGCTCGGAGCTGTGGGGAAGCATTGCCAGCCCCAGACACCCAGGACATCTTCGGATGCTGTCTCCATCAGGACCCCGGAATTCCAGGAGGGGCAACCCCTAAGGACCAGAAGTCAGGCTCAGGTAGGGTGGGCTCCAACTCGTGATCCTCCCCAGCCTCCCTCAGTGCAGGGATTACAGTTTTGTGCCATTCGTCCAGCTGCTTTTTCACTATTATTTTGATATGAAGTCTTGCCAGAATGCCTGAACCGCTCAAATATGCAATCCTTCTTGGCTTCCCAGAGTTGCTGGGCTCCCCAACCTATATCACCATGACAAGCTTATGTTTATTTTGAAAGAGGGCCTCACTAAATTGTCTAGGCTGGCCTTGAATTTGGAATTCTCTTGTCCAGCCTGCTTCAGCCTCTCAAGTAGCTAGGATCACAGGCATGTGCCACCTACCCCCATTCGGTTTTCCTTATGCTTCTTTTTTTGGAGACAGAGTCTCACTGGGTAGTTCAGGCTGGCCTTGAACTCACTATCTAGCCCAGGCTACAATTCAAGTGATTCTCCTGCCTCAGCCTCCCAGGAACTAGGATCACAGGCATGCACTACCACTCTCAGCTAATGCTTTTGGTTTTCCCTCTCGTTTAAGAAATTTTCCTCACATGGGCATGAGGGTATTCTGTAAGCTGTATATTCTGCCTGTCACAAGAAGGGTGCCCTGTAGAATGGACTGTACAGTGTGGGGTAGGGATTTCTCCTCCATGGGTTCTCAACTGAGAACCCAGTTACTCTGTCATAAATCCTAAACCCAATCCTTTAAGTTTTCCTTCACTTTTTAACAGCTTGCTCTCCAAAGCTGTCTTCTTCTTTTGAAAAAAAAAAAAAAAAATCCACTCTTTCTGTCTCTCTACTAATATCCAAAGGCAGAAGTAGTGGTGGAAGCAGATGCTGTGACTTTCAATTATATACAGAGGAAATTTATTTTAGGTCACATGCTTAACAGAGATTCCACCCTCATTCCTTCTTTATACATGTGGTAGACTGACTAATGGTCAACTTGTAATGCCCAGCTGAACTGAATCAGTGCAGTCTAGGCATGGAGGATCCACGTGAAGACTGTTATCAACAGCCATAAAAAGAGAACTAAAGGGAAAGATCTTGGCCTGTTGGTTTTCTAGGAGAAGCTTGCCGCAGATGGTTTTCCTGCATCAGAGGAGGAGCTCAGGGCCTCACTGTTGCTAGAAATGGCTGCTGTTTTCTTCAGGGGAGCTCTTATCTTCACCATGAGTATCATTTCCTGGCTCTAATATGGATTCCTCAGCTTGGTGGCACAAATCCTTCATCTCACTGGGTGTAGGTTTTTTGGCTTCCACCACTGGCCTTTGAGCTTTGAGATCCTCAATACAGACAAGCATAAGACATTGCTGTGGGCTCTGGGCCACTGGCTTAACTGAAGGAGG
This sequence comes from Fukomys damarensis, assembly GCF_012274545.1. Lineage (NCBI taxonomy): Eukaryota > Metazoa > Chordata > Mammalia > Rodentia > Bathyergidae > Fukomys > Fukomys damarensis. The sequence continues at coordinate 42,645,173 of NW_022900929.1, forward strand.
ACATTGCCTTGGACTCTAATAAGCCTCTAGCTAGACTTGTGTGGGAAACTGCTGGGATCCAGGCCCTCAATAAGATTATAAAATAATCTTATAAGTTATGTGTCCTGTACTTAATGTATTCCCTTGCCAAATCCTGCTGACTGCAACAATACACTAAAAAGTACCTGCTACGGATGAGGCCCTGGAAGTAAAGTAGGTAATATACAAAGGTCCTACTCTAAAGAATCATTTAGAAAGTTTTTGAAAATGTATTTTAATGAAACCTAAGTTTAGAAACTTTATTTGGCAGACCTGTAAAGTGGAACCCAAAGCAACTGCATTTAAAAAAATCTCTACAGGTATTTCTGATGCACATTCCACATTCCCCCCAATACACACAGATACGTAAAACTATGCAAATAATTTTAGAGTATTGTAAGATTTCCTGCAGCTAACTCATGGGCAGCCCTTCCACATGTAGCCCTAGGTTAAAGTCTCTAGGATGGAAGACTAGAAGTAAAACTATAATTCCAATAATAACTTAAGCACTCTGACCAAGGAGCACTCAGACAATCAGCAAAGCTTAACTGAGACTTAAAGGACTGTATGTGCAGAACGGAAAAGCAGGAGACAACATGGTTTGAAAATCTCTTAAGTAGATACATGTGGCTGAAGCTTAAGCTGGGGGCCTTGCTGCAGTAGAGTGGGAAATGAGGCTAGAGAACAGGCAGAAGCTAGACCATAAAGAGTCTTGTCCACAATGTAAGCACTTATTAAAAAAAAAAACAAAAGAGGCTTTTCAGTTAAAGATGATGGACTAAATACACACAATTCTACTATCCTCCCCTTAAACTCCATTAAAATAATAGTAAAAGATTTTCAGAGGCATAAAATTCATGCAAAGAGGAGATGACAGTAACATTTTAGAAATTGTAAAGCAAAACTGATAGCTGACTTAAAGCCAAATCCTAAATCATCAATGACAAATGCTACAAAGCAGAATCCCCAAAAGATGTAGGAACTGGCAACACCAAAGACTCAAGATACAAAAGTAATCCTAAAAACAAGTTGGTTGACTATCCATTTAAGACACAGCTAATATCCCCTTCCCTATTCCAGTGAAAGAATGGAGTTTTATTCTATGGATAATGTAAATTGAGAGTTTTTTGGATGGGAAATGCTAGGCATAAATGAAGATGTGAGGAACATATATTCTAAAAGGATCAAGTGAAAGTTTACATGCTAAATTTTGAGTTATTATACCTTTTTCCTACCACTCACAAAGGCCTTAAACCAGGCTTATACATTCTAGGAAAAAGTGCACAAGAGTCTTTTGGAACTCTGACCATCTCCACAGGAGAAAACACACACACACACACACACACACACACACACACACACACACACATGCCCGCAAGCATGCACGCACACCCTAAAAATACTGCCATTATTGTGGTCAAAGTTCCCAAAGAACTATCCTAATTATGGTGGTGGTTACCTGCCAAAACTTACAGAACTAAACACTAAAAAAGGGTAAATTTTTATTGTACCTAAATTATACCCTGATAAACCTGAGTTTTTTAAAAAAAAACCCTCAAGAGAAAAACCAAACTGTATCTGTAACACAAAAATGAGATCTCCCAAAACTAAAAATAAATTAAGATAGATGAAAAACAATGTAAGTTGGAAGAGAAAGTTGAGGATATCGCTCAGAATATAGGGTAAAAAAAATAAAGGAAAAGAATCAGAAAACAGGCTTACAGGGACCAACATTCAAATAAAAGGAATTTAAGAAAGAATACTTGGAGGGCTGGGGATGTAGTTCAGTGGCGCCACACCTGCCTGGCAAGCACAAAGTCCTGACTTATTCTCCCAGTACCACACACACAGCAAAGAAAGAAAGTTAGAAAGATAGTAGGAATAAAGAATCAGAAAACAGGCTTACAGGGACCAACATTCAAATAAAAGGAATTTAAGAAAGAATACTTGGAGGGCTGGGGATGTAGTTCAGTGGCGCCACACCTGCCTGGCAAGCACAAAGTCCTGACTTGGATTCCCAGTACCACACACACAGCAAAGAAAGAAAGTTAGAAAGAAATAGTAGGAAAAAAAAAAAAAAAGAGAGAAATCAATGACAAAATTTAAGAAAACGACATAAGGTTGAAGGACATGAATTTCCAGAGGGAAAGGATACACTATGGGCTTCATGATGGATACAAATGACCTACAAGGCACATTACTGTCAAATTTCAGAGCACTAGAAAAAGCTAAAGAAGAAACTACACAAATAACACAAGACAATAAACCCTAAGATTCAAACTGGGCCATATATAAATGATAATGATACAGAGCAATCTTCAAATTCTCAGTCAACTTGCCAGGCAGGATGGCACACGCCTGTAATCCCAGTACTCAGGAGGCTGTAGCAGGAAGATTCCCATGAATTCAAGGCGAGCCTGGCTATAAAGTGAGTTCAAGGCCAGGCTGAACTACAAGGCAAAGTCCTATCTCAAACAAAACAAAAAAACTCAAGTCGATTCAAAAGTTTTATCTAGTCAAATTGTCAATCATATGTGAGTGTAGGAGGATATAGGCAGAAATTTGAAGTTCAAAAATATTTCTTCACAGCATGCTAATAAAACTAGGGAAAACAAAACCAGTTAAGAATCTATGAATGGCTACGAAGAAAGATCTCAAGATGGAGGCTGTGCACCAACAGAGGACAACTATTCTATACTAGAGTAGTTAGCAGGCTTAGGCAAGAAGTCTCCACAAAAATGAAACTGATTTTTAATAAACATCTGGTGTTCATCAGAGAGGAGACAGAAACAACTGGGAGACAGAAGAATGTGGCACATTTTTCAAGTGCTAAAACTTTAAAAAAAAACTGGCAACCCATAATCCTATGTAAAGAGAAAACAGTCTTCAGGAATGAAGGGGAAACCAAGACATTCTCAAATAAAAGAAAATTAATACTCCTGGTCATGAGCAGACCTATTCTAAAACAGTGGCAAAAGGAAGCTCCCTTTAGCCAAACAAAACAAAACAATAAAGAATCTTAAAACATCAGAGAGACAGAAAATGGTTACATGAAAATGTAGGTAAATGCAATGGATTTTCATTCTCAAGATTTCTAAATTATTTTTGATGGCTGAACCATAATTTATGCCATGGTTCACATGTAGCACCAGGAGTGGTGGGTCATGACTGTATTCCCAGCACTCAGGAGGTGGAGACAGGAGGATGACTATGAGTTTGAGGCCGGCCTGGGCACATAGTGAGTTCAAGGCCAGGTAGAATTACAGACCAAGACCCTGTCTCAAAAAAACAAAACAAAAAAATCCCAGAAAAAACAAAATATATGTAGAAAAAGTATTTATACCAAATAACACAGGTAAGACATACACAAAACAAAACCAGATAAGACTAAGAGGAAAAACAGAGCTCAATGTGGTGGCGCATACCTGTCCAGGCCAGTATTTTCAGCTCTTGGAAGGCTGAAGCAAGACTGCCATGAGTTCAGGGCAAGCCTGGGCTACCTAGCTGGTTCAATGCCAGCTTGAATTACAACGTGAGACCCTGTCTAAAAAACTAATTAATGGAAAAATAGAAAAATTCACAATACACAGAGACTTCAATATCCTTTTCTCAACAACTGATAGAACACCTCAACAGATATTAGCAAGATTAGAGAACTTAACATCATCATATCAATAAGATCAAGTCATAGGGGAAGGGTAATAAGGGAAAAGAAAAAAATGTGAGATAGAGAAAAGATGGAAATAAAGTGCTTGTACATGGGGAGGGGAGAGGGGGTGAAGAGAGGGCAGGGACAAGGGAAAAAATGAGAACCAAGACCTGTCATGTAGAGGTACAAGATCCCAACAATGAATGTAACTGTACTGTATCCCTAAATACACAAGGGAAAAGATGAGAACCAAGACCTGTCATGTAGAGGTACAAGATCCCAACAATGAATGTAACTGTACTGTATCCCTAAAATGTACCAATAAACTCAATTAAAGTTGAAAAATGAACAAGTAAAAAAAAAAAAAGATCAAGTCAGATTGATCCCCAGTACTGCAAAAACAAAACAAAAGATCAAGTCAGAGTTTGTAGAAAGAACACTCCCCTCAACAACAAAATACATATTATTTTCAGATACCACAGAACATATAACAAGTTAGGGCATATCCTGGGCTGTAAAATAAATAAATAAATAAAATAAAAATATACATTCACATACACACACAAAAAAAGAAAAACAACAAATTTATTTCTGTAGATAATTTATTTCAAATTACAACAATAAAATGCATATATTAAGACTTGAGACCTCGCAATTTCGAGGGAAGGGACAGAACCACTGAGCTAAATGCCTGGCCCGATAAGAGGATGATTCTTAACAGGCCAGGCTCTCACCTGAAGAATCCAGAAAAAAATGTTATGGCTTAGATTCAAAAGGTTCCCCAAAAGTCTCATACATTCAGAGATAGGGCTTTCAAAAGGCGATGGAATCATAGCAGTGCTATACTTATCAGCTGATTAATCTACTAATAAGTTCATAGCTAAATGGGTTTCAGACAGTGGGGCCCAGATGGAGGTGGCTGGTCACAGGGGGCATGCGTTTGGAGGGTTTATCTCTTGCTCTGGGCTTTCGCTCTCTCTGCTTCCAGTTGCTAAGAGGTGAATGTCTTTCCTCTGCTAGGCCCTTTTATTATACTGCTTCTGCAGTGCAACAAGCATGAACCAAACCCTCTTAAGCCATGAGCCAAAGTACACCTCTCTTCCTTTTAAGTTGCAGATGTCAACTATTTTGTTCCACTGACTAACTTTTTTGGGGTGGGGGGACCAGGGATCAATCTCAGGACCTTGCACTTGCCAGGCAGGTGGTAGAACCACTGAGCTAAATCCCCAGCCCAGAAAGTGACTTTTTAAATATAGAACTATTTTCCCCCCCAGTATTAGAGATTGAACTCAGGACCTTGCACTTATAAGGCAGGTGTGGTGCTAAATCTCTGGCCTGTAGAAAGTGGTTAATTTAAAAAAGAGCAAAACAAATCAAAGCAGAAAGGAAATGAGAACAGAAATCAAGGAAACTGAAGAACGGGAGGAAAATACCATCAAAACAGAACCAGTTCATAGAAAGATCAAAAAAATTGACCAAGCTCTAGGGAAACTGACAAAAATGAGAAGACACAAATTCCTAGTATCAAGAATCCACTGGAGATATCACTGTAGACACTGCAGGCACTGAAAGGGCGATACAATTACTGTACAAACCTAAGTTTTAAAGGAAGTGGGCTAATTTCTCTAAAACCTACCACAAACTACTAAATCTAGATTATTTAAATAGCCCTATAACTACTAAGAAAATGGACTGTTTATTTTTAAATTTTCAGAGCTAGGGAATGAACCCAGGGGATAGACATTTGCTGCTCCACTCACTGAGCTATATCCCAGCCTCTGAATTTGTAATTTTAAAACTACCTTTTAGTTACTTTTCTCTCATTGCTGAGACAAAATATCTGACACCCAAAGTTAAAGGAGGAAAGGTTTATTTAGCTCATAGTTTGTAGAGATTTCAGTCCATTAACTGGCTGGCTGCAAGGCAGGGTGGCTTGACAGAAGGGCATCACAGAGGAACCAGCTTATAGAAAGCAAAAGCAACAAGGAAGCTTAACAGCATCTTTCTGTCCCTTTTATTTTATCCAGAATATTTACAGTGGGGGGCTCTCACACCCTTAATCTTAGTGCCCTCAAGCCTAGCAATGCACCATGAGTCAATCCCAGGATCACACACTCAGGATCCAGCCATGTCAGAAAAAGCCCTACCCTATGACCACATGAGGCTTTGGGGGAACATCTAAACACAAGCCAAAGCACTATCTAAATAGAAATCTCTAAACTGACATGATTTCCCTGGAAAATTAAACAGAACATTAAAAAAAATGAACAAGTATTTTACAATATAGCATCTTTTCTTTTTTTAATTTTATAGTATTTTTATTTTTGTTTGTTTGTACCTGGGAATTGAACTTGGGAATTTGAGCTTGGCAGGCAGGCAGCAGCACCACTGAGATAAACCCCCGGCCCTATATAGTATCTTTTCAAGAAAATAGAAAGGCAAGAAAGATTTCCCAGGTTATTTTATGAATTATCCTGATAAAAAATTATCCTGATAAAAAAACACAAGAAAGAGATAGAACTACAGACTGTTATCTTTCAAAGATATAAATCAGCTGGGCATAATGATACACGCCTACAACCCCAGAACTCCAGTGGCTGAGGATGGAGGATTGCCACAAGTCTGAGGCTACAGTGTGAGACCTTGTCTCAAAAAAAAAAAAAACTCTTAAAATATTAGCAAATGAAAGTCAATAATTCAAAAAAGGAATTATATACTATGACCAAATAGGAATTATTTCAAGTTTACAACACTGGTTCTACACATTTGAAAATCTGTTATCAATAGACTAAAGAAAAATTACATGATCATATCAACTGATGCAGGAAAAAGCTTCTGACAGAATTCAATACCCATTCACGATAAATAATTTTAGAAAAATATAAATAACGAAGAAGTTCCTAAACTCAATTTAAAAATACTAAATAGGTGTTAGCACACGGAATCCAGCAGAGGTAATGGCACAAACTCAGTGGGCTCTGAAATTCTGATGCGAGCACATGCCTTCAGGGTCTTGCTATGTCACAGTTGCCCAGGCTGGACTCAGACTTGTGATCCTCCTGCCTTAATCTTGTAGAGTGCAGGGATTACAAGTGTGCACCACCATGCCCAGCACCCAGACTCTTTTTTAATATGCTACTTGGAATTCTAGAAGTTAAGTCCTCTCAGGTTGTGACAGTTAACTGATTGTGTAAGACTTGAGTAAGAAGTGCCCAACTAAATTGAATTAGCATAGTTCTGGGTATGGCTGAAGGGACTTACTGAAGACAGAAGACCCACATTGGGTGTGAGTGACAGCAACCAGTAGGCTTGCTGCCTAAATAGAATAAAAGGGAAATGAAGAAGGAAGGCTAGCTTCTATTTCTTCAGAGGAGCTCCAGTCTTTGCCCTCAACTTGGACATCTCCTGGCTTTTAGGTCAGACTCTTCAGCCATCTAGTGCAGACACTTCTACCTCCTAATACAGAACTCACAAGGGACCCTACAAAGAGCTTCAGGCTTTCAACTGGATTCTTTGGATCTCCAGCACACAAACACAGACGTTTTACACTTTTCCACATCTGATTCTGAGGGAAACCATTATAATAAAAACATGGAAGCTACACTAAGGTGGTTAGAAGTGGACTTGAAATAAATCAAAGAAACCTTAAGCAGTACTCAACAAGACCCACTTGGGAGACAGTCCAGGAACAAACAAGATTAAGGAGGAAGAACTTTTGGGATTCCCATGGACCCTGCTGAGGCAGAGTGAATTCAGCAAACTTTATAAAGGAGCATATCATAGTGGCCATAAAAATATTCAACAAGCTCTAGACCAAATGCATTGGAAAAGTGAAAGAACATTTCTACAGAGACCAGTGCCTTGAAGAAATCTCATTCCCCCAACAACCTACATATATGTGAGGTCTGCATTGTTGAAACAGGGAGTTTGCCTCAATTTTCCATGGTCACTGAGTACTGTGAGTGCAGTACCCTGAAGGAAGTATTGGATAAGGAAAGGGATCTCAGCCTGGGTTTGTGTGTCCTCCTGCTCCTGGGAGCAGCTAAAGGATTGTACAGGTTACACCACTGCAAAGCCCTACCACTGCACAGAAACAGTAGCAGCTCCAGTTTCCTGGTCACTGCAGGCTACGAAGTGAAGCTTACAGGATTTGAGATGAGAGAAACACAGACTTCCATCAGTCAGAAAACTAAGGGAATAGAACAGTCAAATCCTACAGAGTATTTCTCACCCCAGAATCTGGAAAATCTGCTTTGTGAAAAGGACACTATAGCTAAAATATACAGCTTTGGAATTGTCCTCTGGGAAATCGCCACTGGGAAGATCCCATAAGGCTGGGCTTTTAAGGAGATCTGCCAGCTGGTGTTCAAGAACCCACAGCAGGATTTGTTGAGAGAAGACTACCCTCCCCAGCTGTAGGAGGTCACTGATGAGTTCAGGGCCTCTGAGGCCCTCTGGGCAGCCCTCTGGGGACGAAATTCTGGAGAAAACTGTCGACTTTTGCTGCGTAGCATGTAAAAACCTGAAGCAAAGAGTACTGGACAAGAGGCTCAAAGAAACACAAACAGGACATCTCTGACTTGAAATTTTAATAAGTGATCTGCTGTGACCACACCTCTTGGCAATGCAACTTTGCAGCTCCTCCTATTTAGCAATGGAGTCTCAGCCAGACCTGGTGGTTCCTCCTGCTTTCGGTCCCAGCATGCAGGAGACTGAGACAGGAGGAGCACCAAGAGTCTGAGGCCAACCTGGGCTACATATGAGTTTAACAGTTCAAATGTGATATATTTGTATGGAACATTATTCAGCAATAGAAAGAAATAAGTACTGATAAATCTACAAGATGTGTGAAAATCATGATAAGTCAAAGGTCCCAGACACAAAAGACTACATCTTATCACATGAATTCCATCAATGTGAAATGTCTGTAAAAAGTGAAATTTATAGACAGAAAGTAGATTCATGTTTGCCATAGGCTGGGATGAGAATAACTGCTTGTTTGCACAATGTTTTCTTTTGGGGTGGTGGAAATGTTCTAAAATTATACTGAAGATGACTGTACAAGTCTATACATTCATATATTCAGTAAATAAAAACAGGTGAATTTTCTGGCATGTACATTGTGCTTCAATAAAGCTTTTAAAAAGTAAAGGAAATTATCAAAACTGAAATGATAAACCCCTGCTGCAAAGGATTTAAAAGCTACAAATTCTATTTTATTCTTATCTCATACATTTGGTAGCATATTTCTTGGGCAATAATAAAGAATTATTCATTTTCCCCCAAGAGCACTTAACAGTGTTACTGAAACTAATTTAAAGCTCTTTATGTGAATTGAAGTTCTATCTGATAATGTACAAAAAGAAGCTGAAATGTTATTAAGAAGAAGCTGAAGACAGTGATTATTAGACACTGGAAAGGATAATCTTTTAATGAAAAAAGAACATAACAAATACCATCCTAAGAAAGTAAAACAAGGACCAGGAGATTGAGAAGGGAACTGACATACTTACTTTACTTGTATTCTGAACTTTAGATATTGTGTACATTTTCTTGAAGATAACATGTTTTATGAGTATTTTTCTTGAGAAAAATAGTGGCATACAGAAGGAACTAAAGGCATTTTCTTCTTATATGGCAGCTATCTCCTATTATATGAATAATAAGGCTCTACTCATACAATTCATTCCAACAGTTGCCAACTCATGAACTTAAAGAGCTGTAAGTGTTCAGATACTCCCTACCTACTTATAATAGCATGAAAAACTCATCATACAGGAATGAAACATGTCTAGACTTTTGTCTTCAGTTATAGCTCAAGATCAGGTTAACTTAAGCTTTCTTTTTACATGAACATACTACAGTAAATAGGGGCTATTTACTTTGTATTTAATTTTGCAATATCACCAGGCAATTTCTTCTTGAAAAACAACATGATGGTCTATGAAGACTCATTCTCAAGTTACCATCAGACTCACTCCCATTATTATAGAGGGAGAGCCTTGAAGATGAAAACAATAAATTACTATTATAATAATAAAACATACAAGTAAGAAATAAAGAGATTTTCAAATTTAAAGCTCAGCTAAATTTTAAATTTAACCCGGGGAGATAAGGTAACTCATCAAAATACACTTACTAGTTAGCAGCACAGCCTATGGCATAGAATCTGTGCCACTCTGCCAAGTCTCTGTTTTCATTAACTAAATCAATTCATTATTTTTAATCCCGAGTAACCAAACATTAAAAAGGATATTCAAGCCAAATGAGATGAGAGTAAATTTTCTCAGAAAATGACAAGAAGACCATAAGCTACATGCTATCTCCCATTCTTCACTGATTTTGAGTAGTTTTTCTTCTCTTTTGAGGTCTATCAGGAGATTTTCAGGGCTTAAAGACAAATCACATGAGTCAGCTAAAATCCAAAAACAAAGGAAACAAAGGAAAGGAAAAACATGGACTTTTTTCCTTCAAGATTTTTAGTGAAAGGAATAGGAAAAAAAAATCATTGGGGCTCAGTAATATTGACTTCTTCCTAACTTCACCTGCCTGGTTCTCACTAGCTACAATACTAGTATCTGTGGGGCTTATATTTAATAATAAAATCTAGATCAGGTCTAAAAACAAGGCGATAAAAGAATTGAGAAGGTGAAGACTGATTCACATAGTATCTATCAGTTATTACAACGGAATACTTAAAACACTATTTTCTATATTCAGGCAGCCAAGGCAGGAGAGCTCTATGAGTTCAAGGCCAGTGTGGGATACCTAGTGAGTTCAATGCCAGCCTGAACTATACAGGGAGACCTTGTCTCAGGAAAACCCCCCAAAACAAAACAAAATCAGAATAATATTTTTAAATAATGCTTTTGAAAAATGGAAGAAGGTTTAAAAAAATACTTTTGGGCGGGGTGAACCGGGAACTAAATTCCAGGCTTCACATGCTAGGTAAGCACTCTACAACTGAGCTACAGTGCCAGCCCGTTTTATTTATTTTTTATTTTGAGGCAGTCTTCCTAAGTTGCCCAGGATGACCACAAATTTGTGATCCTCTTGCCTCAACCTCCCCCTGCACACATGAGGCTGTGAGTTGCATCTCTAGCACTGCAAATAAAACAAAAATTTTAATAGCCAGGTGTGGTGTATGCGTGCAGTCACAGCACCCAGGACAGGTTGAGGCCAGTGAACTGCCAGTCCACACAAGTTCAAGATTAGTCAGGGAAACACAGCGAGACCCTGCCTCACCCATCCCCCAAAACCTCCATCAACTCTATAAGCAAAAGCAAAAATAGACAAATGGAATTACATCAAATTGAAAAATTCTTCACAACACAGGAAAAAATCATCAGTGAACAACCTATAAAATGAAAGAAAATATTTGCAAACTATTCATTTAACAAGAATTAATAATTAGATGTGTATGCCTGTAATTCCAGCACTCAGGAGGCAGAGGCAGGAGAACTGCCATGGGTTTGAGGCCAGCCCGGGCTACAGAGTGATTTCCAGGCCCCCGTCTGAACTACATCATGAGACCCTGTCTCACACACACACACAAACACACACACATAAATTAGAATATAAAAGGAATTCAAAATCTCAAAAACTAAAGCCTGATGAAACAGACATTTCTCCAAGGGCAAACAAATGGTCAATAAGTATATGAAAAATGTTCAACATCATTAAAAATCAAAGAAATGCAAATTAAAACCACAATGAGGGCCAGGGATTTAGCTCAGTGGCACCACCGCCTTCCTCAAAAGCTCAAGGCCCAGAGTTCAATCCCCAGTATAAAAAAAGTCACAAGATTATCATTTCAGTCCAGTAAGAATGACTATTGTCAAAAACACTAAAGATAACAAGGCTGGCAAGAATTTGGAGAGAAGGCAACCCTAGCACACAGCTGATGGTAAAGTAAATTAGTATAGCTGTTATAGAAAACAGTATACAGGTTCTTGAACTTAAAAATAGCCAGGGATTTAGTTCAGTGGCACCTGCCTTGCAAACACAAGGTCCTGAGTTTGATCCCCAATACCCAATCAATCAATCAATCAATAAAATTAAAAATACAACTACCATATGATTCAGTTACCCACTACTGGGTAAAGAATATGAAATCTGCACTCCTGCATTTATTACAGTACTATTCCACAATAGCTGATAGAAAATAAAAACAGAAATAAAATAGAAATAACCTGTGTCTATTAGCTGATGAACAGATGATTAAATAGAAATAGCCTGTGTCTATTAGCTGATGAACAGATGATTGGTATATATGTGTATATATATATATATATATATACACACACACACACACAATGGAATATTATACAGCCATAAAAATGGAATCTTGTCATTTGTGATAACACAGATGGAACTGGAGATCAGAATATGAAATAAGTCAGGCACAGAAAGAAAAGTACTGCACAATCTCCTCCATATGTAGGACCTAAAAAACTGATCTCATAAAAATTTAAAGTAGAGGGGTGGGGATTTAGTTCAGTGGAACCAAGCCTACCAGGCAGGCACAAAAAAAAAAAAAAAAAAAAAAAAAAAAAATTGAGAGTAGAATGGTGGCTAATAGAGGTCAGGCAGGGTTAGGTAGGGAAAGGTTGATCAGTGGGTATTAAGAGAGGAGTAAGAAATTCTGGTGTATTATTGCATAACAGGACAACTATGGATAACAATTATATACTATATATTTCAAAAGGCTAGAAGAAAGAATTCTGAAACCTTCCGCCAAAAGGAAAGATAAATGCCTGAGGAGACACATTACGTTTAAACCAACTTCAACATTACACAATGTTTAAATGAATCAAACTGTCAACAACAATATGTATATTTTCATGCTTTTATGTATCAACTAAAATAAACTTTAAAATTAAAAAGCTCTATCAAAACATTGACTGTAGTTAACTTCTGGTGAAATTATGGGTGATTTGTTTCACTCATTTACAGGTTCATTTATCTTTTGTTTGTTTGTTTGTTTGTTTGAGACAGAGTCTCACTATGTAGTTGAGACTGATCTGGAACTCACTATGTAGCTCAGGCTGGTCTCAAACTCACAGAGATTCTCCTGCCTCAGCCTCCTGGGTTCTGGGATTAAAGGCATGAGCCACCACATCCAGCTTCAGGTTCATTTATTTTCTACAATGAACATGAATATTTCTATAGACTAAAGATACAAACATTTTAACTTAATGAGATTATCATGTTATAAAGTTGCTTATAGGACCACGGATTTAGCTACCTGCCTCGCAAGTGCAAGAACCTGAGTTCAACCCACAGTAAAACAAAGGAAGAAAGGAAGGAAGGAAGGAAGGAAGGAAGGAAGGAAGGAAGGAAGGAAGGAAGGAAGGGTGGGTCACTTATATAGCTCTCTTATAGAAAAAAGTAAAAACAAAATTAAAAAAAAGGGAAATGGTGACCATAATATTTCATAAAAACAACCTATTTCAACTTTCCCAAAGTTAGGACAACTTCAATTCTTTTTTTTTTTTTTTTTTTTTTTTTTT
>NW_022900929.1:42663481-42672144 GCF_012274545.1 Fukomys damarensis
AGGCCGGGAGCTCACGCGCACGCCGCCGGGTGATCGCAGACAGGCAGGTAGGCAGGCAGCTGAAAAAAACCCCCTCTGGGGTCCTTGGGTCCTTCCTGGGTCTGTAGGACAACTTCAATTCTTGCCTTCTCACCTCAATTTAGACTTTGCTTCCAAGCTCTTTGTTTTATCTTGCATTTCTCCCTTTGAACTGATTCTTTCCCATCTACTTTCAAACACACTCAGGTTTCCTCTATCACGTCCTATACTCTTTCTGTTCTCTTTCCCTGCCAAATTTGTACAATAAGTGCTTTTTAGCTTCCAATTTGCCTTTAACCCTTGACAATCTTGCTTTTATTTTGTTTTCAAATTCGGAAAGGCTGCATATGTGACTTACAATACAGGGACTTTACTGCACTGTGGATGATATTCAAGGTCAGCTAGGCCAACTCTAAAGACTGCTCATTTCTCCATGACCTTATGGATCCCTCATGACCTCATGGTCCTTTCCTGACTCTTCAGACACAGCTATGCTGACTCTCCTTATTAACTCTCCCAGTTCCTTTTCCTTCAGCAACTCTTCAGTTTGTACACTAAAACTGAAGAAGTATACTTTCACAGCTTTAGCTGTTTCTTTATTCCTGTCTCTTCCCTAAGTTTGTGGGCATTTGGCTTTCTGGTCTGCCACTGCGAGGTCCCTGTCACCATGACTAAAATAAACCTCTCAATTTTCTTCAAAATCAATCCAAATAACCCCCCTTCCTAACTACCAGATTTGCTATTACTAACATTAAAATTCTCTCAGATTAGAAACTTGGGAGTTATTTCATTCCTCCCAACAAATCAGTCTTTTCAAATCTTCCTTCAGAGTATTTCATGGATCCATTCTGATCTTCCATTTTCCACTGTCAGAACTACAGATCTACTACCTCAAGCCTAAATTACTGTAAGAATTATTTTATTTTCCTGTCAGCAATATTCTCCTGGTCCCTACAAACCATTCTATACCTCTGCTTATAGTGTTTATGGAACACTACAGAATTTCCCAATTGTTTACAGAATCTACATATATTTTAATGGATGCTTTACTCAAATAATTGAGAGTAGGCTGTAAATTATACTATTTCTTGGAAATTAAATACATTAAGGCTCTAAGAACTATGCATAATTTTATTTAGCACTAGGATTCCCAAGCTTAGCCACCACACTTTTTGGAATTGATTTATTGCAGCAAAGATAAACTAAATACATTGAACTCTTGACTTACAAACTTGATCAGTATCTGAGGGCTAGTTGTAATTCAAGTTGGTTGTAAGTCAATACAGTTGAGATGTGGATGTTTACCTGGGTTTATGCTATATAACAAGATGCAGATGAATCTTCCATTAACCTAATTAACCCAAGTTGTTCATGTCAGGCCAGTCATAATTTGAAGGCCCACTGTACTGAAGACCTTCATAATTGGGTATCATAGTATCAGAAGTCAAAAATTATTATTTTGGCAATGCTAAGGATCAAACCCAAGACCTTATACAAGTTAGGCAAAGAGCTCTATCACTGACCTACCTCTTAAGCTCTAAAAGTAATTTTTTTTTAATTAAAAAAAAAATTTTGGTATCAGGGATGGAACTTGGGACCTTGTGCTTGCGAGGCAGTCAGTGGAGTCATTAATTTAATCAGTAATTTTAAAAAATTAGAATGGGGCTGGGGATGTAGCTCAGTGGTACTGCGCCTGCCTGCTAAGAGCAAGATCTTCAGTTCAATTCAGGGGTGGAGGTGGATTAGAGTAGAGAGCATTCAAAATGGTCCTATCTGTTTTGATGGGGTGAGAAGTTTTACTGGGGAGGTCCCACAGCAATGGAGTTAAATAACATTATCATTAAAATAATAACCTTCATCAAAAGTTTACCAACTGCCAACCATACTCTTCTACTTTTTACAGATGAGGAAAATAAAGCAAGCATAAAGAGATTAACTTGCCCCAGGATGAAAAACAGTAACAAAAAGTGCTAAGATTCAGGCCTGGATACCGGACATTTTATTTTCATTACCTACATTCTGAACCAATTCACTATGTTGCCTCCCAATTAATATGAGAGATTAAGTACTGAATATATAGAAACTGTGTAGATAATCTAACTCATGATTTCTGCCAATCATTTACTCTATTCTGAATGTTTTCTCAAATGAAAAATGTGAATACTGTGAAAATCAAAATGACATTTATATGTTATTACTCATATTTCTCATGATATTTACATAAAATTTTAACTATATATGATGATAGTGTTTTGGAAAGCAAACTGGACAACACTGAAGAGCAAGTGAACCCTGGCCACATCCTGTTATGCCTTCAATTTAGACTGTGGAAATTTATCATTTAAACCTGAACACTTCTGAGGGTTAAAGAAGGTACTATTAAAAATTATAACACAAGTTCAATCCCCGGTACAAAAAAAAAAATTATAACAAACAGGGCTGGGGATTTAGCCCAGTGGCATCACACCTGCCTTGCAAGTGCAAGGTCCTGGGTTCGAGTCCCAGTACCTCAAAAAAAAAAATGATCAGGCATAAACTGGGTTTGTCCTGAAAAACTGGAATATGTGGATAACCCACCTCAATTAAAATGTCTACTTTCCTAGATCATTTTACATTTTTCTATTAAAATTATCAGCAGTAAAAGAAACAAACTACAGACAGAACATGAATAAATCTCAAATACATTATGCTAAGTGAAAAAAGCCAGACTCAAAAGGCTTCAGGTTAAACAGCTTCACTTTTGTAGCATTTTATAACATCAAAATGTAGGTAAGAAAAATAGCTAGGGTTGCCAGAGCCTGGAGGCAGGGAAAAGCTGATTACAAAGGGACAAGAGGAAACTCTGGCTAGATGGACATGTTCTGCATCTCGATCTTGGTGGTTACATAACTGTGTACATGTCAAAACTCATGCAAACAATACCTCAGTAACCTGATTAAAATGAATCAGGCTGCAGGTGTGGTGGCACAGGCCTGTAATTTCAGCATTTAGGAAGCTGAGGCAGGCAGGGGGCCTGAAAAGTTAAGCTTAGCCTATGCAACTTAGCAAGACTCTGTTTCAAAATAAAATAATTAAAGGGATGGACAGGTAGCTCAGAGTAAAAGCTCTGGGTTCACTTCCCAGTAAACCTCAAAAATTGGGGGTACAAAGCCAATGTCATCCATGGCTTTTCATTAGGGTCCATGAACATTAGGTACTTACTTGACAGAGACAAGAAATTATGTCTTCCCTGGACCCACATTCATTCTTGTGTATGTGTGTATGTGTGGTAGTGGGCCTTTGTACTAAACTACATCTCCAGCCTTTTACATTTTTTAAAAATTTGAGACAATATCTTCCTAAGTCACTAAATTGCTCTGGCTGGACTCACACTTGTACTCCTCCAGCCTCAGTCTCCCAGAATGCTTAGGATTACAGGAGTGCACCACCACACTTGGCTCCACTCTTCCCTCCAAAAAACCAGCCTACTCTTCAGTCCTGGAGGTTCAAGAAATATTCCTCAAAACATCTGGAATATGTATGAGTTTCAACTTGTGACTACCAAGGCCTGTCCTACAGGTTTTGTATGCTTCATTCAGCTGTGTGGGCTGGGTCTGGTGATGTAGACCAGGCTGGTGGTATCCAATGCTCTTTGTACGCAATGATGTAAGGGTGAGTATTCTCACTAGGAGGCTTGCGGAAGTTAAAAGATTAATCTGTATAAGCCTTCCTTCAGCCTTCTCCTGCCCTCTCAAAAGCTTAATGCTCACTATATAGGAGACATCAAAATTTACAAATTACATTTTTTTTTGGTACTAGGGATCGAACTTGGGACTTCACGCTTGAGAGGCAGGTGGCGGAACCACTGAGCTAAATCCCTGGCCCTACATTTAAAAAAAGTTTTTTAGGTCCGGGGATCTAGCTCAGTGGTTCGGTGGCCTGCCTTGCAAGCGCAAGGACCCGAGTTCAATCCCCGGTACCAAAATAAACAAACAAACAAATAAATAAAGTTTTTTGGCTTCTTTTGAGACAGGATCTCACTTTATAGTTCAGTTGACCTTAAACTCACTATGTAGCCCAAGCTAGCCTCAAACTCCCTTTGATCCTCCAGCTTCAGCCTCCCAAGTGCTGGGATTACAGGCATGCACCACCATACCCAGCTAAAAAATTAAAGACTCATCCAGTGTCATCCAATTTGCCTTCCAAAGTGCCACCTTAAAGGCTGGTGTAGTTTAAAACTTTGGTCCAACAGACCCAGATCCCAATTCTCAGTTTTCCCACTTCCAAGGTTACAAAGAAGGCTTGGACATAACCAAATCTCACTTTTTTATTTAATAAAAAACAAAAATGTTAGCTGGGCATGGGAAGTGTACATCTGTAATCCTAGCACTCTGAGAGGCTGAGGCAGGAGGATTACAAGTTGAAGCCCAGCCTGGGCAACTGAGCCATCTAGTGAGACCCTGTCTCAAAATAAAAAATAAAAATAGGTCTGGGGATATAGCTCTGCACAGGAACCCCGGGTTCAATCCCCACTAATGCAAAAAACTAAAACTAAAAACACCAGACCACAAAAATGTTTACATATTTACCCTGCTTTACTCCAAAAGAATGAGAAAACCTGCAGGCAATAAAACAGTATTTTTTTAATAGAAGAAAGAACTAGGATAAAGAAAAATGGGACTAAGTTAATTACAAAACTGTTGAAAATTTTATTTTACATTTTTAAGACAAGAATTTGCAGTCTAGGCTGGCCTCAAACTCACACTTCTGCCTCAGCCTCGACAGTGCTGGGGTAGAGGCATGCATCACTATATCCAGTTCTAACTTAGATCATTAATAATGGAACATTAAGTACAGACCAAGGGATTTAGTTCATGAGAAGATGACAAAATCTTAAGAAGCTTTTACAAAGTGAAATGGAGGGGAGAGGCTTGGGCTTCCACACTGTTGTAAGCCTCTCTGAACACAGAAAACAAACTTTACATTAGGTCTCGTTTACTAGGTTTTCTTCTCTGAAATATTTCTTTATCTCCGTTTTTCCAATTCAGCACAGCCTTTCTTACTATAATGGTTAAATTTCAATCTTCTCTGAAGTCTTTCTTGATTCCTGTCTTCATTGATCTCTCCTTTACCACATTTTTTTGTACTGACCTGGTGTTGCACAGTTTAAGTTTTAAATAATTAAGGATTAGCTGTAAGACACAACTGGGCACTAAATGATCCATGTGTGTCCTCTCTTGCCAACTAGCCCATAAAATTTCCCATGGTTAAGGACTACATTTCATCCTCAACATACAGAACCTAAAAAAACAAACAACTACTGTATTGGCCAATGTAAAAATACACACACACACACACACACACACACTTCAGTGAACAAATGTGTACTATCAAAGTACTAGCATTTTAAGATTTGTGTTTTAAATTATTAAAAGAAAGAATAAGTAGGGCTAGGGTGCAGCTCAGGGGCAGAGTGTTTGCCTAGCCTGTGTGAGGCCTTTGGTTCAATCTCCAACACCTCTCTGCAAAAAAAAAAAGGAAGAAAGGAAAAAAGAATACATATTCATTTTGACATGTATTAATAGTGCATCAAGAGAAAAATTAAGAAGTACATGTTCTATTTCTCAAGAAGTTCACAGCTTACAGGGCAAGAATCTCAGGAAATAAAACGAATATAGTCACTGCTATACCAGCAGAACAGACAGTACAAGTTACTAGAGAAAGAAGCAGCGTATCTAATTTGAAGGGCAGTGAAGAATACATCAGGTCTACCAAACCCAAATTCTGATGACAAACAAGATACTATAAAAATGAAATGAATGAAAGCTCTCCAGTTAAGCAACTCCTGTGTTCTCAGAAATCATCTACAGCTTTCCATTTTTCTGTATTTTCAGCTCTTCTCCAGGAATACTTGTTCAATTTGGACTGAATAGAAAGCAAAAATCAGAGAGGTTGATAGGGTTGACATCAAAACTACTCTTAGTATCACAGAAGAGACAACTAGGTATTACTTGCCTCCTGATAGATGGCTCCTGATATACAACAGGAAATGCTACACTATTAATACTACTAACATTCCTGTTACCAGTTATCACTTTAAAGGAATACAGGAGAGGAGGATGTTAAATGTCACCATCAAGATGCAATTAGAAAAATCTGGTAAGTGGTAATTTGGGAGGCACAAGACTCAAGTTTTCCTCAACAGATGCTTTGTAAGGAAAAAAACAGTAAGAACCTATATATTACGAGAGACTTAAGAATTATCAATTAAATACCATGCACAGATGGTCAGATCTTAGTTTTTATTTATTTATTTATTTTTGCTGCACACATGCCATAGGTTCTCCACCAGTGATCTAGTCTATCCTAAGCACTCTAATTTTCAGAGACATATTTTTAAACTACAATTTTTTGGTACCAGGAATCAAACTCAGGGCCTCATGCTTTCCAGGCAGGCATTGTGCTGCTGAGCTACATTTTTAATTGCAAACTACTATTTTTAATAGTTATATTTATTAAACTGAAAACAAAATATGCTTAGCAAATGTGGCAGGGATTGAAAGTTGCCCTCTACAAAGGCTTTTCTAATCCCAGCTCCAGCTAGTAGAGGTGGACAATGACCAATAACTGTACCCATAATAACATGATTCTGTGTTATCAATTTTTTACCCTTGAAAATTTGACAAGTGATAATACTACATTTGTTTGATTTTGAAACATTTAAATTGTATTTATATGATTAAACTGAAAAGACTAAGCAGCATGGTACATCAGGGAAATGTAAGTCATGAAGTCAAATTCACTGAGTTTGAACAGTATCATAATCACTTACTAGTTATGTGACTTCAGTGTAGTGACTTAATGTATTTTGTCTCTCTCTCTTTTTTTTTTGGTACCAGGGATAGAACTTGGGACCTTGCCCGGCGGTGGCACCACTGAGCTACATCCCGGCCCCTTTTATGTCTTTCTTTTTAAAACAAGGTCTTCATATATAGTCTAGGCTGATCTCGATCTTGCAATTATCCTTCTACCTCGGCCTCCCGAGTGCTGGGATCAGAGGTGTGCACCACCACAACCAGCTTAACTTATTTTCATAGTACTGCTATAAAGATAAATTAAATACTTCACTTACTGCAACATTTGGAATATGGTCAAGTATCCTATAAATGTTAAATATTATTCAGTAGTACACAAGATCATTAACAAAGTCAGCTGACATTATACATCAGCAAATTATGAGTTTCTATATTTGTTGTATAATTCTGTTATAGTAAATAAGAAAATTCCTAAATTATATAAAGGAATACAAAATAATTTAAAAATTATAAAATTTGGTGACAGGTACCACTCTAAAGTTAAAAAAAAAAAAAGAAACCTGTGTTATAGACAGCTATGTCATAGCAACTAGTATTTTCCTTAATATTCCTGCTCTTACTTATATTTCCTAGCTTTTCCTGTTGTGAAATTCTCTAGTATCATCCTAAGGTTTACAGTAGGAAGAGACAAATAAGCAATAGTAATTGTTAAGCACAGTGATATCTTTGGGACTTTATCTAAAAGCTTGGGAAAAAAATCTGTTTGGGTTAAACTATGAACCAGAAGACAGAGGTTTTTCTTTTTGTTTGTTGAGACAGGGTCTCACTATGTAGTTGAAACTGATCTGGAACTCACTATGTAGCTCAGGCTGGTCTTGAACTCACAGGAATCCTCCTGCCTCAGCCTCCCAAGTGCTAGGACTACAGGCGTGCACCACCATGCCGGCTCAGAAGATAGAGGTTTAAAGCAAAGTTTAGAGTGACTTTACAGAGGGCAACAGCTTCTAATCCAGCAAGATTTACATAATGACTATCAATGGGTTTGCTAAATTTTTAATCAATGTGTAAAATTCATTTTCATAACTAAAGAGTATTCAAAACATGTTAGTCTGAGCAGATCACGTGACTCAGAGCAGAGAAAATAGAATTTATCATAAATAAATCTGTTAAAACCCATATTTAACACCAAGCAGATTCAAAGAGTACATGATTCCCTAAATATGACACTGCTTTCTTAGGTACATTTGGTCAAAAGTTGGGAGTATGGTGGCTCAAAAAGGCAACCAATTAATGCGCACTCGAAAAGTAATAAGGATTGTCAACCATAAAATGTGATGGTCAGCCAGGAAAGAATAGTAAGAGTACTCAAAAATATTTAAAAACGTTAATGTGAGGGTGCTCAAGTGTAGTAAACATTAAAACTGCACCATGATACTTCCATTCTCCTTTCACATAGACACATGACAGGTTTATATTTACACATCTTCTTGAATTAGGCATGGTCACCTGTCTTGTTCTGACCAATGAACTACAAACAAAGCCTTTACAGCCAGTTTGTTTGACTAACTCTCACCATCTTACCTCTATCAGGGATAATAGGGCAGGTTAAGGATCTACTGCTGAACAAGGACAACAAAGAGCACAGCTCCAGACAACTCACATTCAACATGAACTGGGGAGAAACAACCCTGTGTATTTTAAACCACTGAGATTTGGGGGTTATTTGTTACTATAAAATAAACTAGGGTCTGGGATTTAGCTCAGTGGTGCCACTGCCTGCCTTGAAAACACAAAGTCCCAAGTTCAATCCCTGGTACAAAAACAAAACAAACATATATATAATAATTTAAA
>NW_022900929.1:42672262-42678751 GCF_012274545.1 Fukomys damarensis
ATAAAATATCTAGTCCATCCAGACTAATAAACCATTCCAGCAATGTTGTGAGCAAAAAATGATTTAGTCAGTCACATTAGATGATTGTTTACAATGTAAATTCATGCAACTAAATACATAGACTTAATTTCCTTCTGATTATTATTTTCCAAAGTGGTATAACAACAAGGAGAGAAAAAAACTATTTGTTTTGTTTTTGTTTGTGTTTTTTGTTTTCTTTTGGTATTGGAGATACAACTCAGGACCTTGTGCTTACAAGGCAAGAGGTACCACTGAGCTAAATCTCCTGCCCTAAAAAAACTATTTTTATTAAGTTTTAAGGACTCTTGTCCCTGATGCTATTTTTTAGTGAACTGATAATTCATTCAAATAATGAATGCCATATTATAAATGTTTCTCGAGAAATAGTCGACCAGCCTCTCTTCAACTGGAAATATACTAAGTTCTCACTACTCTTTTTTAAAATTTTTATTTTAGTTTTATTAGTACAGGTTTGCAGTACCTGAAGTTTACATTCATCTGACAGCATAGATTATATGTATATAATACAGCTTATTTTTTAAAAATCCCCTTTTCATACTACTTTTGTTTCCTTATTTTCTACATCAACTATTCAGTAACTAAATAATTATTAGTACAGGTCACTGTGGGGAAACAGACCAGAAAAGCAGACTGACTACAATGTAGAAGCCCTTGATGCTGAGTCAGGAATCTAAACTTTATATGCAGGCAAAATAGACTCTGGGCAGCTATGAATAGGAATCATATGTCAAGGAAAGACCATCCTTGACAATTACTTACACACCAGTTATGAAGTTAGCAGAGCTGGAACAAGAAGCCCAAGGGTGCTAGTTTTCAACTACTGTGCCATGAATCCTCCGAGGATGAAAGGCCAAATTATAATCAATATAATCAAATACAATAATAAACATACTGCTAATGACA
Organism: Fukomys damarensis; assembly: GCF_012274545.1. Taxonomy (NCBI): domain Eukaryota; kingdom Metazoa; phylum Chordata; class Mammalia; order Rodentia; family Bathyergidae; genus Fukomys; species Fukomys damarensis. Next base: position 42,673,208 of record NW_022900929.1, read on the forward strand.
GTATTAATCAGTGTAGGGAATGGGCAGGGCACAGGTTTTTATATGGAGGAGTAAAAGGCACAATGAAATGTCAAGCAAGCGCTAAGATCTGGTGATGGACAAAATTAAACTCTGTCATCAGGAAAACAGACAGCGCGGGAATTTTTTCCTTAATAGTTTTGTTTTGTTTTTTGGTACCAGAGATCGAACTCAGGCCCTTGTACTTACAAGGGAGGCACCAGAATCACTGAGCTAAATCCCCAGCCCTTACTTAATAGTTTTGAAAAGGAACCAAGGGAAAAAAATGCATCACTACAAGATAGAATTTTTATATCAGGATTGTACTCTGGCGCAGATTCTGAATTATTTCAAGGTACCAGGAGCATTTGTGCAGTGCTCCAATAAATTTGTCTTAACCCAAAAACAACCCATTCCTTCATTTCTCCACTCATCCTGCAAATATTAAATGCATATCATGGGCTAATTACTATTCTACGCACTAGGGAAACATCAGTAGACAAAACAAAGATTCCTGCCCTCCTGATTATATTCCAGCACATTTATATTCCATTCTAAGATTCCTTTCCCAATCCTATCATACTGGAGCAGCTTTTACAAATGCCTTTAGAAGAAAGCATCTATAATTAATTCACACTAAATGTGAAAAACCAATAGTATCCCTCACCAGAGGTCTCTCCTTGAGAATTTCATAGATTCTCAGAATTAGGAAGGACCTAGGAGACAAATTCAATTTACAAATGAGATTAAGTGCCTCACCCAAGAAAACTTGCCTAAGCACACTTAGTAACTAGTATAAGAGAGCTGTGACTCTGAGTAATAATAGTGCCTTTCCCACTGTAAGACCAAGCCAGGAGACTCAAAACCTGTGGGGAGAGGGGTTGCGAGGCTGGACAGCTCATGACGCATTTGTAGGTGGTAGTTTCTGGGTGACTTATTTAAAACAAAAAGAATTTCAGAAAGTATTAAACTAAAGGAGAGAGGGGTGGTCACAAGGAAAGGGAATCAACTAGGTAGACTTTTCAGAACACTCTTCCCCCTATCCTACCTTCATCAGGCCTTAAGAACAAGATAATAAATTTAATAGTAACTTTTCCCAAGCTAATGGATATAAAGGTGTGAGAAAATACTTACGAAACGAGCAAGAAATATTTAGCACAATATTTGAACATGGTAAAGAAAAGTCAAATTTATTTTAACTGATTTGAAAAGTAAATGTGATAGTTTTTCTTAAGCTTTCCTAAAAATATTTCCACAAAGCATCAAATTAAACGGATATAATCAATATCTAAGCCCATTTTCCACTGTAATTACAGAATATTATAAACTGGATAATTTAAAAAGAAATTTACTCCTTAAAGTTCTGGAAGGCAAGATCAAAGGACCACACCTGACTTTCTTGCTACATCATGGTGGAATGCAAGCCAGGGAAAGAAAATGTAACTGGAAAGAGCCAGCAAGAGAACCTCAGCAGATTCTAATCACTAACCCACTATTTCCTAAGGGCGGAGCCCTCCTGACCTAAGTAAGCACTGTCACATGGCCCTTTGGGCCCTACCTCAAAATACTGTCATAACAACAGTTAAATTAATCTTGCAGGGGTCATTCAAACAATAGCAATCAAGTCTAATGGTTGATAAAACATTGACATGCTTTTAAAAAATGAGAACTAAAGCCCTGCATGGTGGTGCACGTCTGTAATCCCAGAACTAGGGAGACTGAGGCAGGAGAATCTGAGGCAGGAGGATCGATGTGACTTTGAGACCAGCCTGGGCTACACAGAGAGTTCCCAGATCAGTCTCAACTACATAGTGAGACCATGTCTCAAAAAAAAAAGAGAGAGAGAACTACATCTTCCATTCTTACAATGAAGATTCATGACCAACAAACCTAAAGCTTATTATTTAATAGGAAAAAAATTTTTAAATTGCAGAAAAAGGATTTTAGCATTAAAAAATAAAAGAAAAAAACTTTAAAAGATTAATCGCATGTTTTAGGAAAAATGTTAAGCTGACAGACACCAAGGTCTTTGCGAAAATCTCAGTATACAGTTGAATTGCACTTTATATCCATAAAATGAATTATTATAAGCATCTCAATATATTTCAGTGGTTTCACTCTTAGCCTCCCAAAACATTTATAGTTTTTACCAGTTTTTTATAGTTAATCAAACATTGTGTTGTAATATTTCTTCCTTCAAAATCTTTTTTGTACAAAAGGCAAAATTCTCAATTAAAAAAACACATTAAAACCAACACTACTGTAAATAGGAGACGGTGGAGGGGGTGAAGAGAGGGCAGGGGTATGGGGAAAAAATGATAACCAAGATCTGACATGTAAAGGTACAAGATCCCAATGATGAATGTAATTGTACTATGTACCTAAAAAGTACCAATAAACTCAATAAAAAAAGAAAAATAAATAAATAAAATAAAGCTGCAATGGACATCCACATACAGGTCTTTAGACAAATGTCTGCACTTGCTTGGTAATACTTAGGAGTGGAATGGCTGGATCATGTTTTCAAGTCCCTGTCTGCTATCTACGTATCTTTTTGGGTGAAGTGTGTTTAAATCTTTTTCCATTTTAAAAATTGGTTTACTGTTTCCTTATTGAGTTTTGAGAGTGCCATATAGATTCTGGATACCAGTCCTTCATCAGATAATTAGCAAGTATTTCCTCTTAGTGTACGAATTTCCCTTTCAAATGTATCTAAATACTGTTATGCAACATGTAATCGATATTAAAACATCAGAAAAAAAAAAAAAAAAACTAACATCATTAGAAAGAGTATTTTTTGGCTGGGCATGGTGCGGTGGTGCATGCCTATACTCCCAGCACTCATGAGGCTGAGGTAGGAGGATTGCTATGAATTCAGGGCCAGCCTGAGCTACATACCGAGGTCATGACCAGCCTGAACTGCATAGGGAGACCCTGACTCAAACTTCCTCTTCCTCCAAAAAAGTATTTTTCAAATAATGGAAAATACTCATTATAAGCTGAGTTAAAAACAATAAAACCCACAGAGAGAAAAACATATAATCTGTTTATGAAAAGGAAAATGGTTATCAGGATAAAAGATTTGAAGGTAACCATCACATTAAAAGATTAAAATATCTGCCTGGATATTTTATAAGTAATTTTTTTCACACTATCTCTATATTCTCCCAATTTTCCACAGTGAATATGCATTATTTTTAAAACTGGGAAATACTATTGAAGTAATTGTCTCATTTCTGACTATTTGTGCATTCTTCCTGCACCAATCTATCTCTTACAGCCTCTCTTTACACCCTGGATTCCAACAGTCTAATTCTTGAGGTATCTGAGCCAGCTTCTCCTTAACTTTACTATCACTTGTACTCATGCTCCTGAAATTTGTAACTCATACTTACCTTTACAGCACTTATATAAACACTCGATTTAAAATCGGATTTCTCAACCTCAGCTCCACTGACATACAGGGTGATTGTTTCTTGCAGAGCACCTGTCCTGCTGTAGGACATTTACCAGCACTTCTGACTTCTAGCCACTTAATTGCCAGAAGCACCCCTGTCCTCCCAATGAGACACAGGCCAAGTGTCTCCTGGAGGGAAAAATGCTCCCAGTTGAGAAGCACTGATTTTAAGTTTTTAAAACTTCCAAAACTGTAGCCTGCTTTGCACTCACAGATCTAATGTGTGTCTTATCCAACACGCCTTAGACTCACCTCATATGCTCTTTCTCAACACGAACTTTCAAAATAGGTCAGATTTGCTGTTCCCAAGGAAAATTATTTTCATTCTTAAATCCAAGTCTTTATAAACAGCTTCAATAAAATTCTCCATCTACCTATCCAATGCCTTTCATAAATCTCTGTTGTTGGCTCTTTGCAGAAACTTTACTCAGTTTGGCATATATCGTCTGTATTAATAAAGACTGTCATGTTTTGTGTTTTTTTTTTTTTTTTGGTTTTTTGAGACAGGGTCTCACTATGTAGTTGAGATTGATGTGGAACTCACTATGTAGCCCAGGCTGGTCTCAAAATCACAGTGATCCTCCTGCCTCAGCCTCCCAAGTATTGGGATTATAGGCATGTGCCACCAAGCCCGGAAGTCATGTACATTTTTTTGTTGTTAATTTCATATCCCAAACTAAACCTCCCTAGGATTTATTGCCTGGTACATTTCTTTTGTATAGTCATTTAGGTCTAACTAGCATTGCACTGGGAATCAAGGCAATCAAAAGCTTCATAACTTCATAATGAACAAAGTTTAAACGCTCTGTCATAAGTAAGTGTAAACTGGTGATTTCTTATGATTCTGCTTTTGAACTACATTTCCTGTCTGAAACTATAGCTAAATACATTCATTACATATACAAACACCCACTCAGTATGTTTTTAAAAAAGAAAATGATATATTTCTAAATAATACATAGCTTACTAACTGTTCCCTACAGTTTCAGCGAATGATACAAAAGAATTAAAATTATAAACATTATACACGCTAACCTTATGAACTCCATTTATTTTAAAATATTCAATAACTGTTTTTGCTCAAAGACAAAAGTTAAGTACAGTCTATATGAACAGAGAACTCAATGGAAGGAAGGGGTATGAATTTATACACAAAAGCACACACACAAACCTCCAAAAGTGAAATGAAAGCACTGTGAAAGCTAAGAACTACATATAAAAGAGGTAGCAAAGCAGAACATTTAAAAGTTGAGCAGTCTGTTGGGTTTCCAGCTATATTTATTAACTGTGTAACCTTGTACAAGTCACTTGATTTCAGTGATTTCAAACTATACCTCAGTTTCCTCAATGCCAAAATGGCGATAACGACACTATCTGTCCCAAAGTTAGGCATAATTATTTAATTTTCATATCTAATCAGATTGAACAGTCCTACCATTGGCAATACGAACATGGAGAACTTGCTAACCTGTATGAAATGTTGTATTTTCTAAAATAAAAACAATTTATAGATACACCAAAATTTATGATTAACTAAAAGAAAACAAAATATTACTATTATTACAATACCAGTAGCTAGTCAAGTAAAAGCCTCAATGTATAAAGTTCTGATTCGAGTCTGAAACTGGTTTTTAAAAAAGGACCATTATTTTACACAAATTTAGGTGGACTACTAGGTGGATTCATTCCTCAGTTTTTTTCAAGCGCTGAACTGGTAATTATTACAGAACTAATTTATCTTCCATTTTTTCTTCAAATCTGCAAAGGATATGACAGACACCTCCGTTTTCAAGGAACTTTATAAGCCCAAAGAAAAGGAATCAAATCTGTTATCTCCATATATCTCATTTAAGAGCATGGTAAAAGCCTAGATACTATTATAGAGCATCTCAGAAAACACAACGAGGGTTTCCACGCTGCAAACAATTTTTAACGCAGTTATGTCTAGTGTTCGTCCTGCGAAACAAAAGCTCATGGGTCAGGGAGCCCAGGACCGGCGGGGAAATGAGGAAAAGCCGGGAGCGGGCGACCGGAGAAACCCACCCGGCCAGCGCGCCGCCGCTCCCGCCCGCCTCGCCCCCAGGAGAGAA
>NW_022900929.1:42678922-42770291 GCF_012274545.1 Fukomys damarensis
GCAGCCTAGAGCGTCCCTGGGTTCCCGGCCCGGGGCCGACTCACAACCATTCAAATGCCGCCGAGCGCGCAGCCCGCCGGGATAGCTTCCCCGGCGTCCCGCGGGCTCCGCCCTACGCAGGCCACGCCCCTCACGGGCTGCGTAGCACCGGAGGGAGGAGGAAGAGTGCGTGGGGTCCTGGTGCCCTCTGGCGACCAAAGGAGCTCACGGCCGCTAACTGGGGCGCCGCAAGAAACCCCAGCAAGAGGATGAGTTGTGTAAGTAGGAAGGATAGTGTAGTCTAGTCGGAGAGACCGTGCCACAGTGTATCCGGACAGGTAAAAAGTCTGATGCAAAAAAAATATGGTTCATGGAGAGACGTGTTCATTCATTCCATTTAAATGCACTCGGAGTGGGAAGGATAGGGGAAAAGAAATAAGGGACAAGAAAAAATATGAGAAAAGCAAAAAATGGAAACAAAGTCTTTGTAAATAGGGAAGGGTAGTGGGTGAAGGGAGGGCAGGGGTATGGAGAAAAGAATGAGAGCCAAGATCTGTCATGTAAAGGTACAAGATCCCAATGATGAATGGAACTGTACTGTATACCTAAAATATACCAATAAACTCAATAAGATAAAAAATAAATAAATGCACTGGGGAATAATATGCGAAAGCATAGATCCTGAAACTGCATGATGGTAGGCAGGTCACATAAATTTATGTGCGCTGGGCCAGAGATTTACCGCAGTGATTTCACTGCCTGCTTCGCAAGTGCAAGGTCCTGAGTTCAATCCCTGGTACCAAAAAAAAAAAAAAAAAAAAAAAAAAGTGCTTGCTTTAGTTTCCCCATCTGTAAAATGGAATAGTATATCTGCCTCTTAGTGTTGTTGTAGGTCTTAAATGAAGTAGTATACATATAAAATGCTTATGTGGCACTGCATAATCGTCAGCTATCATGTTTTAGTTCCTATTATGTACCAGGCTCTGTGCTAGACTCTTAGAAACAGAAGGAATGTATATGATGCAAGATCTGTCCTTCAGAGATTACAGTTGGTTCTATTCCTGGTATAACTACCAAGGGCAATTCTCTTCATCTTACTGGATCCAGAATCTACCCTCCTTCAGTGTAAACCACTGGTTACAGTTAAACTGACTGAAACAAATTTGTCTACTCCCTTGCGGAAGCCAATCAAGCAAGACATTTGATGGTACACTTTCCTCGCCAAACTTTCCATTGGTGGCTCTTCAGGTCCTCCTTTCAGAACTCTCTAGGGCTTGCCTACAAAAGTGGTTGCTTAAATTCAACAATAGTTTGTTTTTTTGTTTTGTTTCGTTTGGTACCAGGGATTGAACTCGGGTCCTTGCGCTTGCGAGGCAGGAGGTGGAACCACCGAGCTAAATCCCCAGCCCTTGACAATAGTTTTGATAGCCCCTTTGTACCAGGGAGACATTTTGAGGACCTCCCTCCACCATGTGCCAGGCAGATATTTTTCCAGGTGCTGAGATAGCCGAAAATAGTTTACAATGTCTTGAAGAAAAAGAACAAGAGATCATTCCAATACACTACAGTGGTACAGTTATAAAGAGTATTTCTCATGTTGTGGGAGTTCAACGCAAATAGAGGGCCTGACAGAAAACTAATCACACTCATTACATGATTATAGTAACAATGTCCTTTATTACTCCAAAAAATTAGGTGATAGTGAAAATTGAGGCAGCACTTTAGGACACTGGGGACATTTTTTAGGATGTTTTGTGTGAGCAGGTACATGCCTATGTGTGGGGCCTCATAGTCAGCAGCTCCATCTGGGGGAGTGAGCAAAGGGGGCCCGGGTTCTAATGTATCAGTTCCCCATAAAGAGTATTTATTATGCATCATAAACATATACTAATAAATGTTTTTTCTAATAAAGTATTACTATGACATATATTTAAAATCCCTGAACCAGTGCCTATGTACAAAATATGTTCACCACGGGCCTTCACACAGGGCAGTCCCCAAAGGAGCCTAGACCTTATCCTTTCTTTCTGAGTGATCAGGCAGCTGAGTGAGCCTTCTTCCTTCACACTCCCCATCCAGGGGCAGTGTGTAGGGTAGAACCCATAATCCCCACGGAGCGAAGGACTGCACTTGGAAAGTCCTAAAGTGAGCGATCATCAGGAGCCGGGACTCACACGCTGGACATGATTTTGACAGACCTGGATTTGTTCCAGACAAACGGGAAGTGTAGAGTATGCTCGTGGCCACGGTCCACCTGAGCTGAGTGATGTGACGAGAGCTTTGGAGAGCAAAGGCACAAAGACTGGAACTTTGTGCAGGTGCTTGGCAGGTGGCAACGACCTGGAATTATCAAGTGACTGTTCAAGGAGTCAGTCGGTGGAGACCATTGATCAGGAAGATGATGATTAAGTTAGCACATTAAAGGGACTGATATTACTGGAGTGCAGAATGGCTAAGGAGAGGGTGGGTGGTTGTTGACAGGAGCCACAGGTGTGAACGTTCAGACTAGGGATTCAGGGAACCACTGCGTTTACTGCAGTGAATGTGATCTGCAGTATATGTGACTCAGATTGATGCTGGTCCTAGCAAAGGATAACATTTGATGGGACTCAGTGACAGTTCATCCACTCTGTAAGTAACATCCACTGCTCGGCCTCAGCAGATTTGGAAAATCCCAGGCAGTTGATTTTGGCAAAGTCAATCCCCATCTTCCTGTGCAGGCTGTGGAAGGAAGCAACGCAGTATCAGATAAGGCAGGAGCTGTGGAAATGAGCACGTCTTGCTCCTGGTTTACAAGATTCATGATTGTTTCAAACACCGTCACAATGTTGATGTCCTGCTTGGTGGCAGTAGCAGCAGTTTGTTTGTTTGTTTCATTTGTTTTCCTAGGTTGGGGGTGAAAGTGGTAGAAGGTGTTGAATGACTGGGGATTCTGTCATGAAAACAGTTTATTTCTGATACGTCTGCAGGTCCCTTCAACAGCTGGGGAGGAGGTGAGCCAAAAACTCTTAATACTCCCATAGTTGTATAAATGAGTGCGTTGCAGAGGGCCTATTTGATCCTATCAATGTCTTAAGCTACATCCGTTCTGTGGTAAGCAATCCTAATTATTTGACTTCCCCAACAGAACTGTGTTGACAAGTACCCAAGGGTATTCACGCCACTTTTCTGTAACAGTGAAAGATGGGTACAACCTAAATGCCCATCAGTTAAATCATCACACACTATGCTGACTACACTATTTAGCCTTGAAAAAGAATGACATAGAGGGGCTGGAGAGTGAGCTCAGGGGCACCATGCCTGCCTCAGAATTGCAAGGTCCTGAGTTTGATAGCCCCAAAAAAAGCATTTTGTAGATCTATATGTCAGACATGGAAGACATCTAACATAGGTTGAATGAAAAAAGTAATTTAATGAGCAGTATCTATTTATGTACCCTATTTACGTAATGAGCAGATCAAACAACCCAACACTGATGTATATGCTTTACGTAATGACTTTGTCTCTCCCACACTATTGTATCCCCTCTAACTCTTTACCAGGGATCAAACTCAGGACCTCATGCTTGCGAGGCAGTGGCTGCGCCCTGAGTTAAATCGCCAGACCTTCCTTTAACTCATTTTGAATCCCACTTCCTCCTCTTAAGAGTGTTGTCATAACAAAATATTGAGAGGCTTAGATAAGAGAAATTTATTTCCATATTGTCTTCCCAGATCAAGGTGTTGGTGGTGTGGTTCCCTGATTCAGACTCTCTTTGGGGCTTTCAGAGGGCTGCTTTCTTGCTGTGTTTTCACATGGTGGGTTGGGGTGAAGTAGGGGAAGGGCAGAAAGCTCTCTTTGATGTCTCCTGTTACAAGAGCACTAGTGGCATTATGAACGCTCCACTTGCATGACTTCATCCCAACATAATTACTTCCAAAGGCCCCATCCCTAAATTCCATCACATAGGAGATTAGGGTTTCAACATATGAGTTCTGGGGGAACACAAACATTCAGTTCACAACAATCCTTCGAAAGTCTAAGGTTAAAGACTGGTGCTTTGTATCTCAACTGATTTAAAGTTTTTAAAAAAAATTTTAAACATAGGAAAAATATTTCTAAAGTACCTGAATCAATCCTTCACATACATAATTTAAAGACAGATTTACCCGCTTTCATGATAGCTGCAATTAATCACCAGAATGAATGGATGAGTCCAGAGTAACCAGACTTGGAGAGACGTGTTAGGCCATCGGCACTGTATCATTATGTCTCAGGCTACGGTTGTCTTTTTCATCCTTTAATGGGATCTGTGGGAATGGCAACCTTCCCAGCTTCCTAAGCAAGTGCTGGAGGGAAAGATACTATAATGGGGACTTGTTAAAATGTGAATTGCACAACGGCCCCTCTCCAAGCCAAGAAAAGGTAATTGCTAAAGAAGAATGATATTACTAAACCATTATCTTTTCCAGTGCCATACTACCAGTTCCCATCATTGCTGACAGGCATTTTGTGGCACTGCAGAGCCATAAACCAGAATTTGGAAGAAAAAAAATTGTAGTCCTCATAGAACAACAGCAACTGGCAAGGTGGGATCTTACCCAAAAAAAATTGTTTTTCACTAAAACAGTTTGAAAATGCAAACATAAAATGTAGAAAAAATTTCCCTCTTATTAAGACCTCACTACTGATACAGAATAAATTTTGACATAGTTTTTGATGGGCTTTTTCAGAAGGCCATAATGACTATAGAATTAAAACGACTAGGGCTTGCTATGTGAAACCATTTTATTGGAGCTACCAAGACGCTTAGGAGCCCTTGAGTGTCCTGGGGAAACCGGTCAGACTGGAAAAGACAGCCAGGGAGAATTATGATACAGACACTGGCATATGATGTAGACCAAAAACCCAAGATGTTCCTGGAAAAGCTTTTTCATTCTCCACAGTGAATCTATCTTGCAAATCTGTTTGTACAAAAAAATTTTTGTTCAGATTTCAATCCAAATGCAATTACTCAGAGAAGAAAGGCGATGAAATAGTTTCTTTGACTCCTAGAAAGGGCTCAAAGAGGGTGAGATACAAAAATAAACACCAAAACTGTACAGGTGTCCCAAACTATAAAAGTAAAACAAGGCAGCACATCTGAGCCATGGAATTGTGGCTTGTCTTCTCATTGAAAGGGAAATTTGATAATTATTTTACAGTTTCAATATTCCTGTCATTTTCCAAGTCTTGTTTAGTCCAGGCAGAGACACACAGAGGCACTCAAAAATTGTTGGTTGAATTATTTTGTGAGAACCCAAATGTTGTTTTTCTAGAGTAACAACATTTTTTCAGTCAGTGGTTTCAGTACTTGCTGTCCGGAAGCATCACCTGGTAAGCTATAAAAACACTGACACACAGATCCTATCCTGAGCACATGAATCAGAATAACTGGAAATATGGAATATGGGCATCAGTGTTTTTAAGGGCTCTAAAGTTGATTCTCATGTGTGTCCAGAACAGGGAACCCCACTATGCTTCTAGGTACAGAATCATGTCATGCATAATTAAAAACTGTATCTTTCTAACTCCCACAGTAGTACCTACACAATGCAGAGAAATAGAAAAAAGGTGAGGAAAAGCACATTTCTAAAAATCTGAAATCTTTTGGTGGTGGTGGTATATTCCTACTCCTTTTTTATTTTTCACTTTGCCACAGGGTCTCACTAAATTGCCCAGAGTGCTGGGATCACAGGTGTGTGTACCACACCCAGCCTCCTGTATGTGTCTATAATCTGAACCTCTTTTCTAGGAGTATATGTGCATGGGGCACACTTTAGCAAATTACTCTGAGGATTCCTAAGTTAAAAGAATAAATGTCCAACAGAACTCCATTGAAGCTAAAGTGATTGTATCAAGTTATAATTTAAATTCTTTAGAGCAATTATGAGAATGTGTTAAATACAAGGAACTTATATTCGAATGACTTACTATTTTCAAAAGTGCTCATTTCAGTTATTAAAGTATAACTAGAGTATCTTGACTATTAGACAAAATTTCATGAAAGCAATTACCCCAATAAAATGTTAATATTTTTATATATCATGATTTAAATGTTTTATTTTACATAAGTGTAATTACAGTATATTCATACTTCAGTTTTATATTTTTTTCCAATTAATTTAATCACACTTGTTAAACCTTTATTCACTTCATCACCCCAACCCCCAGTTTTGCTTTCTGTGGTTTTGTTACCAGCATTTGTCCGGTTATCCTAGCTTCAACTGGTCTGAATATATTACATAAAATGTTCTAGAAATAAACAATTCCTATTTTCATTTGCATGCTGTTCTGAGTAGCATGATTATAATCTCTTGCTCTCCCACTCTATTCTACTCTGGACATGAACCATCCCTTCTTCCAGCATATCTGCTGAGAACCCCTTGAGGTTATGAGGCTGACTGCATACTGTACTGTTTATGTTCAAGGAAGCCTAATTCTACTTAACAAAGGCCCCACGGTGCAAGGAAAACAATGCTGGTAAATTGATACACCAAAGAGAAGCTCTAACACACTTCAAGTGAGAAGCTCACTCAACTTCATAAAGAAAAATTTTTTTTAATTGCATACTGAGCTTGCTGAGATCTTCAGTGGGAACAAATTTGTGAAATCGTGATGAAGGAAAAAGAAATTTGTGCTAGTTTTTGCTGTCATGCTTCAAACTACAAAAATATTTGAATGTACATAGTCATTTACTTCCCATGATCTCACCAACTAGGAACTGTATCATTTTATTTATTTATTTATTGGTACTGGGGATCGAGCTCAGGACCTCATGCTTGCAAGGCAGACAGTGGCACCACTGAGCTAAATCCTCGGCCCTACTGTGTCATTTTATATCATAACAGATGGGTGAAGTAAAGGGGGCTGGGCATAGGACACATACCTGTAATTCTGGGATTCTGGGAGGCTGAAGCAGGAGAATCACAAGTTTGAGTCCCACCTGCAAAAATAAGCAAGACCTGGTCTCAAAAAATAAAAAGAGTTGGGAATACAGCTCTGTGTGGTGGTTCTGGGTTCAATCTCCAGTATTGAAAAGTAGAAAGAAAGGTGAGTACAAGGCAATAAGGTATTTTGAGAAGACTACATCTTTATTGTGGGACAGTGTTACAGTTGTCCTATTTTAATGTGTTGTTAGTCTCTTAATGTGCTTAATTTATAGATTAAACTTTATCCTAGGCATGTATTTATAGGAAAAATACTTAGTATGTACAGGTTTCAGTACTATCTGCATTTTAGGCATTCATTGGTAGTCTTGGGATGTATCCCCCACAGATAATGGAGGACTATTGTACTTTCTGTTTGAGGCAATAGGTTGTAAAATCAAAGGTAAATAGCATATGGTTTCTGCCTTCAGAGAATTTAGGGTATGGATCTGAGCTTGGCGGCACAAACCTGTAACCCCAGTACTCTGGGAGGCTGAAGTAGGAGCATCATGAATTGCAGCCTAGCCTGGGCAATGTAGGGAGATCCTGTCTGAAAAATGAAAACTGGGCTGAGGATGTCACTCAGTGTGAAGGCTCTAGGTTCAATCCCCACTAGGCGGAATTTACGTAGTATATGGTAGAGAACAAACAGTTCAAACTGGTTAAGTGCTATTATGCAGATTATAGTGGCACAGAGAAAACTGAGCAACAGGGCCCTATGGAAAGCTTGGGATGACTCTCAAAGGTTCATCAGAGACAAAGTGCTAAAGGCATAAAAGTAGAAAGAAACATGGAAAGCAATCTATATGCTGAGTCTTCCTATGATCCAACAGGCATGCATTTTAGGATTGGATGGGGAAAAACTTTTCCATTTCTGACTTACTCAGTCTGCAATGAACTTATAATACTTGCAAAATAACAAAACAAGGCAGAGGTGGAAATATTCAGAATCTGCAATCAACCTCCACCTATATCAAATAGCTTGGAGTTAAAGAAACACAAATTTAAAAACTAATACAGTACCACTTTTGAACTGATAATTTAAAACATTTATAAAGATCTAGAATGTGAATGCCTTACTTTTCTCTCATTGCTGAGACAAAATACCCAACACCCACAAGTTAAGGGAGAAAAGGTTTGTTCAGCTCAGTTTGTAGAGGTTTCAGTCTGTAATTGGCTGGCTCCAAGGCAAGGTGGCTTGGTAAAGAGGCATCACAGAGCAAAGCCAATTCATGGGAAGCAGAAGACAGCAAAAGCACGCAAGCAAAGGAGAAGACAGGCCTCTTTCTGTCCCTTATATTGTATCCAGGCTACCAGGACTAGATCAGTGCCTAGCCAATCAGTGGACTGACTTAGTAATCACACATCCTTAATCCCAGAATCACACTCTAGATGCACCCCTGAAAAAGTCACACATATGACCACATGAGGCTTTGGGGATACAGCTAGACATGATACCATTTTTTTCTATTGGGCATTTTAAATGAAATTTCTTTTAAAACCTGTACAATTAGCAATTCTAAGACTAAAGGAAATAAGAAACTTCAAGGATATTCACTGTATCATTGGTTATAAAGAGGGTGCATTGGTTATAATGGGGGTGTAAGTAATGTGCAATGCTGTTTTGTGTTTTTTGTTTTTTTGAGATGGGTCTCACTTATGTCGTGAGACTGACCAGGAACTCATTGTGTAGCCCAGGCTGGTCTCGAACTCACAGCAATCCCCCTAACTCAGCCTCCCGAGTGCTGGGATTACAGGCATGCACCACCACGCTCGGCTTTATGCTGGGTTTATTTATAGGTGTGCAACTGAGTACAAACCAAATGATGCAGATTATTAATGACGTTCAAACAGTCAAGCATACATAGCAAGTATAATTTAATTACACAAAAACTTTCAAAGGTAGATGATCTAAATTTTACATTTGAAGAAGTTGAAACGGTGGCTTTAACTTAGGGCGACACAATTAAGGGATGAAGCCAGGATTCAGAAAAGAGCCCATATGAATTCCAATCCTGTGTGCCTTTCCACTCTCGCAAGGCCATGTTGTCGGCGTGTGGGATGGGGATGAAACTGTGCTTGGCTGGATTACTCTGCGAGTTAAATTTAAACGAACACAAAGCTCCAGGTATGCGGTAGACATACAGTACTTTGAATATATTAAATAACTCCCTGTAGGTCACAAAATTAGTGCTGAAGCCAGGAATCAAAGTGAGTATTTCAACTTGTTGTTCCTGGAACACATAGGAGTTCAAAAAGCTTTTCTTGAAGGCTGAAGCAGGAGGACCGCGAGTTTAAGGGCAGCCTGGGCTGCGTAGTGAGTTCAACGCTGTCCTGGAACACGAGACCCAAAATCAAAAAGCAAAATTAGACAATAGGCAATAGGGAGATAGATCTTTGACAAGTGGGAAGGGGAATAAGGAAGAAGGAAGGGGGAAGGGGTGTCATGACCTATAATGAATGTATTAGTGATGTACCGAAAGCCTGAACTAATGTAGTAATTTTTTAAAAACAAGTTTTTCTTGGTTTCAATTCCTAGCACACCATCAGTACGAGACTTCCCTTCTGCCCGTAAAGCGGGGGGGGGGGGCGGGTAGGGAGAGAGGAAGACAGAAAGACCGCCTACAATTCTCCCAGCGCTCTTCTAAGTACTCGCTTCTCAATTCTCCCAACAGCAAGTTTCCGGACGAGAGTGATGTCTATATTAGTGCGCCGGAAGTGTGCTTCGGGAGTGCGACGCACAGGCGGCTGTTCTACCGGGTGAAGCCAGTGGGTGAGGCCTGCGACAAAGGTACCTTTCGGCGTGAGGACCTCCGCAGCTTTAAGAAACAGCGGTCGCCATGACAGCCCAAGGGGGCCTGGTAGCCAACCGAGGGCGACGGTTTAAGTGGGCCATTGAGCTGAGCGGGCCCGGAGGAGGCAGCCGGTAAGGCGCTTAGGCTGAGCTCCACATCAGAGCCTTCACCCCAGAACAGCCCCAGAGTAATGGGACCTGAGTTTCTTTGGTACCAGGGATCGAATGCGGGTCCTTGCACTTGGGACTTGAGCTTCTGACACAAGTCTCTGAAAAGGTTGGGTGGCGTACATACGTCACCAGGGGGAGGTTTCTGTTCTCTAAGGATGCTCGTTTAGGTCCTCCCAATAGGGAAGGGATTGGCGGAGCCACGAGATAGCTTGATCTAATCTGGGTAGGTGCATCTTGAAGATCTTTATTTCTATGATTATTAGAACGGGAAATGTGGGATATAAAGTTTGAAAAGTTGCATCTTGTTTTGGTTCTTTATTCAGGGGCCGAAGTGACAGAGGCAGTGGCCAGGGAGATTCCCTGTACCCAGTCGGTTACTTGGACAAACAAGTGCCTGATACCAGTGTTCAAGAGACAGACCGGATCCTGGTGGAGAAGGTACAGAGGTATAGATGTTACCATAGTCCTTGGGCCAGGCCTGATCCACCCTCCTCTCTCAGGGAGAGGTACTGTAGATAGATTTAAAACTGAATTTCTGGGAGCTTAAACTGCTTGATATTAGTGTGACAGTAGTTTACATATCAGCTCAAGAAGTCCTTAATAGGAAAATAAAAGACATATAAGGAAGTAGGTTAAAGATGATCTCTTGGTGGCAACACTTTCCAGTTGAAATCATCCTTTTCTATTCAGGGTCCTTCACACCACATAGCCAATCTATCAAATTATTCTGCTTTTACCTTTGAAATAGATCCCAGGCCTGGAGCCCAGACCTGTAATCCAGTGACTCCAGGGGCTGAGGCGGGAGGATTGCCAGGAGTTTGTGGCCAGTTTGAACTACAGAGACACTGTCCAAAAAAACAAAACAGCTCCCAAATTCTATTACTGCTTCCTACTGCCTTCACTTATCCTCATGGTCTCAGCTATCCCCACATTTTTGCAATAAAGTTTTATAAATCATGTACATACATATATCAGTTCTTTTGAGTATAGTTTGTGTGTAATCTGCATTCAACTAAAACATGTTTTAATCTAAGCACTATTGCCATTTGAGGGTAAATATCTATTTGTTGTGGGGAACTGTACTGTGCAGATGGTTAGTATCCCTGGCCTATACTCATTTAATGCCAATAGTAGCCTTTCCTAGTTGCAACAACCAAAAATAGTTCCAGTCTTACCAAATGTCTCCCAGGAGACAAACTGCTGTCAGCTGGGAATCTCTAAATCAGCAATAGCGAACCTTTTGGAGACTTTAGTGGCCCAAACTACAACCCAAAACGCACTTACTTACTACTTATTTATTGTAAAGTGCCAACACTGCAGTTTTTTGTTTGTTTGTTAAGACAGGGTCTCACCATGTAGCCCAGGCTGGCCTCAAACTGATGCTCCACTGCTGGGGTGATGCTGGGGCAGTTTGGTTTGTGTGCCAACAGAGAGGGCTCTGTGTGCCTGTTGCGGCATGGCATGCGTGCCATAGGTTGCCACCACTACTCTAAACTAAGGGTACAATCTGATGAGCTTTAACAATGATATACTCCCATGAAACCATAGCACAGCAGTAACAATGATTTTTTTTTCCATACTGGAAATTGAACCTAGGGTCTTTGCCTTGAGGTATATCCCCAGCCTTTTTTATTTTTTTAATTTTTTTTATTTAATCAGGCTCTCTCTGTGTAGTTCAGGCTGACCTCAAACTTGCAGTAGTCCTGCCTTAGCCTCCCAAGTACTGGGATTACAGTTGTGTACCACCATACCTAGCCCCAACCCTTTTGTTTTTGTTTTTGAGGGGTTTTCTTGAGGCAGGGTCTCACTTTGTAGTTGAGGCTGACCTGGAACTCAGTATGTAGCCCAGACTGGTCTCAAACCCACAGCAGTCCTCCTGCCTCAGCCTCCGAAGTGCTGGGATTAAAGGTGTGTGCCACCACGCCCGACCCCAGCCTTTTTTGAGACAAGTTCTTGCTAAGTTGCCTTAGCTTCCAGAGTACTAAGATTACAGGAATGCACTACTATGTTGGTCTAGAATGATCCTTTTAAAATATGATTTTCACTTGAACTCTCCTGTAGCTCATTCATCATAAAAGCCTAGATAATGTTCTGTATTAACTCTCATTGATCAATTCCTTTATAATATTTTGGATATCATTACATTTTTCCCTTTGTTAACTCTATTCTAGTTATAATGGTTTCCTCTTTTCTCCTTAAAAGACGCCAGATGAGCTCCTGTGATATCTCAGGCTTTGTATCTGTTCTTCCCTGTTCCTGAAGTGCTTTTCCTCCATTTAAATACCAGCATTACTTTATTGTGCATCTCTGTTTGATCTCAAATGTCTTAGTGAAGCCTAGTTTATGGCATTGTTTACCTATTTCTCTATCATTCATACATGATAGGAATATGTTATCTATTCTTTGTATTGTTCATCTGCTTTCTGTCTCATGTAATGATTTTAGCATTTTTTTCTTTTGTATCAGGAATCAAACTCAGGGCTTTATGCTTGTCTGGCAGGTACTGTGCTGCTGAGCTACATCCCTGGCCCAGCTCTCTCTTGTATACCCCATGAGATCAGGATTTTTGATGTATCCTAAGTCCCTTGGATGGTGCTTGGCACTTTTCTTTCCTTTTCAGTTGTCAGCCTTAATATTGCACAGTGCTCTATGATCTTTGTTTCATGGGGTACATGTGATTTACAAAACCTGAAAAGGACAGAACCACTATCAATTCTTACACTTTCCTTTTTGGACCTTTTTGGTCCTGGGGATTGAACCCAGAGCCTTTACACTGAGCTACATCCCCAGTCCCTGTTCTTATTTTGAGACAAGGTCTTGCTTGCTAAGTTGCCCAGGCTGAGCTCAAGCTTTCTGTCTTGCTGCCACAGCCTCCCAGAGTACTGAGATTGCAGGCATGCGCCACCATATCCAGCTTCAAATTTTCTCTTGATAAGTATTATCCTGTAATTTTTCACCTTGGCACAACAAAGGGTGTGAATACATGCAAGCAAATTACTAGTAAAATGACCTAATATTAAAGGTAGATTATCATATATCACATTTTTTACAAGTCTGTTATAAGAATTTGTCATTTATCTTAATACAAGTAAACCAAACAACAGTGGTTATATTTTTATATAGCTATACTTTTAATATTTTGTTGGAATTTTTAGATTTAGATTCATGAGTAACACTGACCTATAAAGTTTTTCTCATAATATCCTTAGGTTTTGGTATTTATGAGACCCTATATAATGAATTGTAGTTTTTATTTTCTAGAAGAGTTTTTGTAAGATTAGCTTTATTTTGACCTTAAATGCTTAAAATTTGCCAAGGGAAGCCATTTAGAGTTAATTATATATTTAGATTCTTTAATATTACAAGACTGCTTTTGTTAATTTCATTTATTTATTTAATTTTAAAGAAAGCTTTATTACATACATCCTAAGAATGTACTGCAAATTGAGCAGAATCTATAAAGTCTTTCAAATACAAAGCCACTAAACGTAACTACTAGCATTTTTGGTAACACAACTCTAAAGTGTTTCAAAAAAACATTTATATAGTTCTTAACCCTAAAAAAAAAAAAAAAAATCACATTTCAAGGTATAAACTTACCCCAGTAGTGTATAATGAAATGATTTGAAACAACAGAAACAGAGAAAGCCACAGATTGTTTGATCTCTTACATTTTGCTCTTATTTTTTCCCTAGTAATTTATTTTCTAAAAATTTCAAATGTATAAAGTTGCTCATAATATGTTCACTTTAGTATCTGTAAGATTTGTAAATATATCTCTTTCATCTTTTTTTTTTTTTGCGGGAGACAGGGTCACACTATGCAGCCTAGGCTGGTCTTGAACTTGTAGTGCTCCTCCTGCCTCTGGCTCCAGGGTGCTGGGGCTATAGACATGTGCCACCAAGCCTGGCTTCCTTCCTCACTTTAAATCATTCTTTTTTCATTATCAAGCTCTTGCTAGTATTCATTTTATAAAATTTTCAAAATGACACCTTTGATTTTGATTTCATTAATTTCTTTTACTCTTTTCAAAATACTCAGCTTCTTGAAACAAACTTTTAGTCTTCTAATATGTAAGATTATAAATTTCTCAGTTCTACCTATCACAAATTTTAATGTGGCATCTTCCTGATGTTACTTTTTTTCTTCCCTTTTTGGTACTGGGGATTGGACTCAGGACCTTGTGCTTGCAAGGCAGGTGCAGTGCCACTGAGCTAAATCCCCAGCCTGTTATGAGTTTTGATGTGCATTTTTGTCACCAGTTGTCACTTTACATTTGTAATTTCTTTGACTCAAGACTTAGAGCACATTTGTTAATTTCCAGACATAGGGGATTTTCTTATCTTACACTGTTTTTAATTGCATTAGTCAAATATGGTTCTATGAGATTTGACATTTTCTACATGGCTCAGCAAGTGTTTCATTTTTTTGTTTGATTTTTTTTGTTTGAAAAGGAAGTATATTCAGCAGTTATTGGGTGCAGTGCTACGTGATTCACATCTTCTATGTTTTGATTTATGTTTGTTCTATTAGTTACTGATTGAGGTGTGCTAATCTCCTAGTATGTGGATTTATCTTTTTCTTCAGTTGTAGAAGGAACCAGTGATAGCTGCAGAAGCATGAGGACAAAAATAGGGAAATATTTGAGCCAAAATCATAAGAAAAAATGAAATGGAAAATTTCTAGGGAAAGTCTACTTTATCTTCAATAAAAGACCTTCCTATGGTGACATGGTGACTGAAGAGGTGGTGAAATTAAGGAGTTAGCTCAGTCAGAAGCAAGGTGTTGGGAATTCTGTTCATTTGACTTTAGCATCAGTGATTAATACGGGATTGAGGGTATTAATAAGAGTTTAAAGCTCTGTGTCTGTTTTAGCGCTGCTGGGATATCGCCTTGGGTCCCCTCAAACAAATTCCCATGAACCTCTTCATCATGTACATGGCAGGCAATACTATCTCCATCTTCCCAACTATGATGGTGTGTATGATGGCCTGGCGACCCATTCAGGCACTTATGGCCATTTCAGCCAGTAAGTATTCTTGAAATAACTTTTCCCTAAGTTTTAAGAACTAAAGACAAATTCTTAGGCGTAGTTCTTGGTTAGAGGTTGTATAGGTGGTAGATCTACTGGTAGCTTTGAGGGGCAAACAGTGCTCATGATGGTTTTCTCTTTTCCTTTAGTGGCCTTATTTGCTTACTTGGGGCTTGGGGTCTCTATTAATATATGGTTACCTTGATTCATATTGGGGAAAAAAAGTTGTTTGGGTTTTGACAGCTTCTGTTACTCCAACAGCTTTCAAGATGCTAGAAAGTTCAAGCCAGAAGTTTCTTCAGGGTTTGGTCTATCTCATTGGGAACCTGATGGGTTTGGCACTGGCTGTTTACAAGTGCCAGTCCATGGGGCTCTTGCCCACACATGCATCAGACTGGCTAGCCTTCATTGAGCCCCCTGAGGTAAGGCAAAAGAAAAGCTGGATTTTGGGCAGTGTGCTGTGCAGTGAATAGCTGATTCATTTGATGGTAGGAGATTTCATTTAGTATTCGAATAATAAATATTAACTAATAAAAGCTATTAGAAGTCTGGAAGGATTTGGGGCAAAGTAGAACTTGTAATCTGGAGTATTAAGTAACAGATTCAGGACACTCACTACTCACCTATTCACTGTTCCTTCTTTCAGAGGATGGAGTTCAGCGGTGGAGGACTGCTTCTGTGAACTAGAGGAAGAAGCACCCAGGGCCTAAGTATTTAGGCTTCAGTTACTTCCTCCTCAAACCCAGTGTCTCCTAAGTAATAACTCTTAAAATAAACATTCACAATGAAAAGAACCAAAAAACTTTTCTCCATGGCGAGGAGACAGGTCCCAGAAAGACAACGTGCATTTTATTACAAACATGAAGAAGTTATACTGCAACCCTTGACTGAAAATAATGTAGAAAACTTTATTTATGTTTCCAGTACAGAGCAAAACAACAAATAAAACCAGAACTGTATGTAAACAAAACAAATGATTGCTGCTAAATCAAGAAGCATAGCAGCATCTCCTTTCAATAAATTAAATGATTGAGAACAATGCTTAAAAAAGTTTCACAAGTTTCCCTTAAATCTATTTTCCTTAATATTTTACTTTTGTTTAATGCACACCAGTACATACTCTTTTGGAGACACTTGAAAATGTGAGAACTAATGTTGTATTCAAATTATACATGATGAGAAGAAAATAAACCAGAAAAAAAAGCACATAAATATGCTTACAGTCTAACTGTTACTTAATACCCACAATAAGGAATTTTTAACGTGTAGGGGGAATGAGGACTGGTGGAATCCTTGGGGCCACAAGAATCAGAGGCAACAAGATAAAGAGCAGTAATCTTTCCTGCCAACAGGAACCTGGCACCTGCAGAGCAGACGCTGCAGTTCAGACTCCAGCTTTTAAGAGCTCTGGAAGGCAGAAGGCCAGCATGTGTATTATTACCTGCCCTGGTAAAGTCACAGGAAGGACTTAAATGCTGGGTCTTTTGCAAAAGGCAGAAGGTCTTCATCTTCCCTCTTGAAACCAAAAGCCCCTTCCCCTAAGGTGCATTCTCTCTCAAGTTTTCAGTATTGCTTTATTTGCAGTGATTAAGAGGCGACACTTGGCAGACAAACAACACAAGCAACAACAGACATGAAATGCTCTAGACAAGGCTGAGTATAAATCTGGCCTAATAACCATTTTTCCATGTAACAGCAATTGTGTGTTTTTAGGACTGGAATTATGGCTATACATATATTTTGTTGTTTTTTGGTATTGGGGATCGCACTCAAGACTTTGTGCTCACAAGGCAGGTGGTGGAACTACTGAGCTAAATCCCTGGCCCAAATCGTGGGTATATTAATGGCCACCAGTTGGCTTTATCTCTTCAAAACATTTCTTATAGAGTGCCACCCACAAACAGTACTTCTAAAATTAACCTTGTTTTCTGCTTATATATCCTATGTGGAAAAAAGTATGGAGCACTTTGGCCAGGGGCATGTGTAAATGCTGCCCAATTCCTAGGCAGGCTGACTTAGAGGGTATGGGTCTTTAAGATGCTGAGTCAGTCACTATACTCAACTATACAATGGAGTGTTACAATGGGAGTTGTAAACAAACTTTCTACCCTCTGCAGGAAGGAGAAGGGAAAAAAACTCTTAAGGTCCTGTCTGTGTTGCTACCCTGAGTGGGCTTAGAGTTTGAAAGAAGAGCAAAGGGAAGAAATCAAAATGACTCATTTCCTTAAGCTATACTGAAGGGTTTTCTCTGTCCCTGTGGGTCAAATAATTACCCGTGACAGTTAAGAGTCAGCTTGTTGCATATCCTACTAGGTAATCAAAGAGTGGCACTATATATCATTAATAAAATGAAACTTAGAAGCAGCCATAAATACATACAGGCAAGAAAGTGGTTTCTTAAATCCTATCTTGGAAAAAAAATGAAGATTTCACATACTTGAAATTATTGCTCAGCCCCACAGTAGTTTCCCTATGCTGGTAAGCCATGTGTTTTGCGACAAGTACATTAGTAAATACAAGCCAAATTTGCTCAAATATTTCCTTGGCACATTTAGAACTTTCTGAAAATAAACCTTAAACGTCAAAAGCCTATTGTCTTGGAGTGTCTCAGTTCAGAGTCAAGTTTTTGCAGACGGATTAAATAAAAAAGAAAACAGAAAATGCTCTTACTTTGGACAAGCCTTAACTATGGCTTTGGAGATGAGGCCTTAAGTTTCTTAATGAAAAAAAGTTTCTTGAGTTGGGCCAATGTCAGTCTTTGTGCTACTTTAAGTATATAAGGAGAGTAGCAGCTCAATAACTTTGGCACTATGGAAAGAGAATGGCTCTAGTAATTCCCATTTAAAGGTCAATTCCCCATTTAAAAGACGGTCCAAAGCCTTTAAAGGATGATTTTAGCCAGTCATCCTGTTTATATATTTTGACTTGTGCCTCATAACAGCATAAAAAGGAGGAGAATCCACTGATATACATCCTGACCTATATTTCATATGTAACAGCATGTATATTTTGCCCTTGTCACAAAGATACCTCAGACTCTATTTTAGTAAATCTTTTTTTGTTGTTGTTTTTGTTTTTTTGAGACAGGGTCTATGTAGTTGAGACTGACCTGGAACTCAGTAGCCCAGGCTGGTCTCGAACTCAGAGCGATCCTCCTGCCTCAGCCTCCCCACTACTGGGATTACAGGCATGTGCCACTACGCCCAACTATAAATCTTAACAGCCACTCCTTGAAATTTCCTTAGTCCAGCAGTATGAAAAGAATGTAGGAATTTTTACTAAAACAATTTCCATGGTAAAATTGCCTGTGTTCTTACAATCACAGAATGGATTTTGAGTTGATAGAAACAAACATCTGAAATACACACTGACACAATATAGATCCTTAAACCTGGTACTTTGTGGAATCTTTTTTTTTTTTGGTACTGGGGATTGAACTTGGGACCTTGCGCTTGCAAGGCAGGTGTGGTGCCACTGAGTTAAATCCCTGGTCCTGGAATCTTGATAATTAAAACGGTGCAGCCATGTTTCAGGTTTTGAATATTAGTACCCCAATTTAAAATTAAAGCATCCTAGAGAGCAGTAGATACAGGAAAAAACACACACACACACACACACACACACACACACACACACACACAAAATAGCTAAAAAGTTTCCATCTCAGCTTGCCATGAGTTATCTTCACAAGGACAAGAGGTCTCCATGTTATTGTCCATGAATTCTTCAATAAGGTGAGGCTGAGTATCTAGCTGTTTCCTCTGTGTTAACCACTGAACCATGATTTCTGAGACTGATCTTTAATGCTGGATATGAACTTGTTTTTTTGCCTTCTTGACTTGTCTACTGGTAAAGAAATGGCTTTTAAGATCTGATAATTCTCTTGATGTTGAGGGAATATTTGCTGCTTCTGTCAGATCATATAAGGGCCAAAAATGATCTATTTGTACTCTTGCACAAGGACTTGAGGCCAGCTCATCAAGAGTTCAGTGAGATGGGCATAAAACATGGGCCTCTAGTTGAGAGGGAGTGGTAAGAAAGAGCTGTCACTTCAATGGAGGATGGAAGCCATTTACGAAAGCTGAGACCAAGCAGTCATTTAGGAGTAGACTATGAATAAATGGTGATCACTTCACTGCCACCACCCCGGACAAGGAGAACTCGTTCAAGTCCCTCAGTGAGCACTTCTAGGAACTCCATATCTTCAGAATTTGTCAAGGAAACAGGCAGAAGAGTATACTCTACAAACTGGCATCATCATAATCTGAGTTATTTGATCACAGAACTGCATAATCAGCATGCTTCTCATTAATTATGTACATAGTCAGAAAAGTCTGAATTTTACATTCACTTTAATTAACTCAGCAAAGTAATCCAGGGACCTAGTTTCTGCATATACACTACAAACTCTGGTTTATTAGTTATTTTCTAAATGTTGCTAAGAAATGGGGAACCCCACAAATAATATATTATTCTAAATAATGAAATAAGATTTTTAAAAATGCAAAAGAAGTCACAATAGGGCACTTTGAAAGAACCCTAAAGAACATCTAAGCAACATCTAAGTGAAGCTACTTGTCAGATTTTCTGCCTATTCTTCATTTTCTCTTTTTAAAATTTTTTCTTAATGGACTGGTAAGAACGGGTCAGTCCATGTTGCTACAGTGCTGAAAGGTTCCCATTTTAAAATCCTACGATGTAATCCCAGCACTTGGGAGGCTGAGGCTGGAAGATCACTGTGAGTTCGAGATCAACCTGGACTACATAGTGAGTTTCAGGTCAGTCTCAACTACATAGTGAGACCCTGTCTAAAAAAAAAACAACAAAAAACCCCAGAAAACAAAAATCTTAGGATGAGAGTATGAACAATCCCCTAAATCTTTTTCCTTCACTGCTTCTCCCCTAACTTCAAGAAGAGGCTTTTCAGAGTATGCAGAGCCTGAAAAGGATAAAGGATATATTCTGCCTTTAGGACTGTCATTGAAAAGTCCAAATCTGGTTGCAAATATACCACCCAAAAAGACTTCTTAAGGTCCCGAGAGAATATACTTCCAACTTCCCAAAAGGAGATTAATGAGTCTTACAATCTTATAAAAATCTGCCTAAGACTTTAAAATCTTCCTCAAAGAAAGAAACTAGGGGACAAACAACAGCTTAAACTTACCTGGTTGTCTCATCTAAGAAACAGGCTAAGATTTCCCCCACTAGCAGCTCCACTCTTGGAAAAGATACAGTTTTCATCACCCTCAGGGTTTCGGGGTGGTCCTGGCATATTCAACAAAACCAGTTTTGCTTCGTGGGACTTGTTTACTATAACCTCATTGAGCTTCACTGCTGTGTGCATCCGTCTCACATTAGACTGGTCCCTGGTGGGGAAGACACAGAGGTAATAAAAAAGAAAACTAGTCATAGTGAATCTTAAAAACTTGATACATCAGAGCTTTTTTCCTTCGACTATGATGTGATAGATAAAATAATTCCTCATGATATTATATCCTCAGTTTTTCAGTTGCTCATTTTATAAGCAAACAGTATGGACATGAAGTACATGGACAGAAAGAAGATAGCCTGTGTACAGTGTTTAATTGAGAGCTATGGCTGAAATGGACAGATTCTATTCTGTGTATTCAGGTAAAGTCACATGTATGCCACTGAACAGACTACTAAATTATGTGGTAATCCTGAGTGTGGGGAAACTTACGGACGCATGTTAAGGAGATCCTGGAATCCTTCCATTGACTTGGCTTTTTGCCCTCGGGATGCCATGTACTTGTCCTTTGTCCAAGTCATGTGTACCTTCTCTTGATAGGTCTCTGTCTCTTCATCCTCATCAGAACCAATGCTAGTCAGTCGTAGCATTGAGTTTCGGTCTTTCACCAACTGTGCCTGAGGAAGGTCCAACACAGTTTTTCTACCTAATTTCCTCATGCACTATTTTGAAACAATAATGAAGCTATTAGGGATAATAATGAGTCATCAGGGATAACCGATAAAAGGAGAAGGAAAGAATTTATCACAGTGAAAAAAATACAGTATCATCCCTTTTGCTGACAGATTTCACAGAACCAGGATTAGACACATCAGTGCAGCAAAGTCTCACCTCTCTGTCTCGTTCTGTTTTGGAGAGCCGCATGTGCCGGAGCATCTGAGACCTCTGCTCCATCATCAGAGTGCGCTCGTAAGTGTAAGCTGATATGTCACTGTCATGCTGTCATCACACAAAGTGGACGAAAAAGCACAAAAAGCGCATTTTTATTTCCGCTAATTTAAGTCAGAGAAAGTAAAATTATATCAACCTAACTTTCACCCTTATTTTGCTCAGTTTTTGAGCTATCTACAAACACATGATTTTGGGGGGGGGTATTTTTTTTTAATACTCTACGCATTGTACATGTTTCCTTGAAACACAAAAGTTGTTTTGTCACACATAATGCATCATGTGTGATTTTAAGCATGAATTAAAAATTGGTAAAATATATATAAAGCTTATAAGAATGTGGCTTAAATATAAGGGCTGTGGAATAAACAAGAAAGTAAAACCAAAAAGCATTATCAAACATATCATTTATGTATTCTACTTATATAGGTCAACGATTTAAGGTTTTGTTGGAATTCCAGGGTTAACCCACATTTTTTTTTCTCTTTTAGGTACCAGGGATCAAATTCAGGTCCTTGCACTTGCGAGGCAAGCGGCAGAACCACTGAGCTAAATCCCTGGCCCCAGGGTTAACCCACATTTAACAGAGAACCAATCTCCAAGGTAGAAAAGGTTCTAGAAGATGGGCTGGGGGTTGGGAGAATGATGATCTCTTCTATCTCAAACTGCGCTTTCTCACCATTTCTACCACTTCCACCTCTGCCTCAATGCGCAAGTGATACAGGAATGTGGCCAGGTCCTTCTTCATCTGGATACTGTTGTCTTCTAGTTGGGCTACTGTGAAGATTCGTATGCTGCATTTTCGCCACACCTGACAAGTACCACATGTGTATGGGACATTAGACACAGTAATACAAAAAAAAAGAAGTTACTTCCTAAAACACAGGCATTTTGGTCTAGAACATTGGTATGTGGGTATTTTTTCCTAGCTTTCTACTTAGTTCATTATCAAGGCAAAAGATTTATTATTATGGCAAAAGATTTACTAAGCAACACATTACAGTTTTAAGGAGTTCTTAATTTTATAAGAAAAAAAAATTAGCAAAAAAGGAGAAATGGCTTGTGTGATATTATGAAATATATATAGTTGGTCACCATCCTCACTACTTGGCATTCAACTCCTAAAATAGGTGGAATCTTCAAGTGATATGCTTTCTATTCTATTGAGTTGATCCACAGATAGTTCCTCCACATGCAGCTTCAGGATGGGGCCTGTTAACTGGAAAGACTCATCCTAACCCCTCACCTCTGGGGAGGGCAGAGGGGCTGAGCAGTAAGTAGATCACCAATGGCAACAGATTTAATCATGCCTATGGAATACAGTTTCCAAAAAAACCCTAAAGGCCAAGGTTCTGGAGCTTCTGAAGCTGATCACGTGATGTTTCCTGGAGCAACCAGAAAGAGCATGGAAACTCCGTGCCTCTTTCCAATGCATCGTCCTATCAATCTCCTCATCTATATCCTTGTAATATTCTTTACAATGAACCAGGAAACGTAAGAAAGTGTTTCGCAGGTCTGTAAGCTACTCTGGAAAATTAATCCAACCTAAGGAAGGGGTCACAGGAAGCTTGGTTTACAGCAAGTCATCAGAAGCTTACAATTAGCATCAGAAAGGGGAAACTGGTCTTTTGGGAGCCCTCAACTTGGGGGATAAGATGCTATCTCTGCATAAACAGTGTCAGAATTGAATAAGAGACTGGATACTCAGCTGTTATAACTGCTGAGATAACTGCTTACTCAATGTATTTGGGAAGTAAACTCTAAATCCACCTATCAATGTGAGCCATTCAGAAGGCGTTTCATTCATATAATACAGTAGCAGCACCAGGCATGCTGTATCTAAGTAATTACCAAAGAATGAGCACATACATGTATGATCTACACAACCCACATGCACACACCTCTTCCTTTGACAGACTTTTGCTTTGTTTTTTAAAGATGTCTTTAATATCTTTCACTGTTACTGTTTTGCAAGGGCTTATATGGTTCTTTATTAATTTGCTGAATTTCACTTGGAATTAGATTGGTATCAAATACAAAGAAATATTTTTCTAAAAGTTGGAACTAGGATTTTGGGAAAGCCAAGAGTAATCCCTACTTCGCAGATTCTAAGACCCAACACTATGCAGTCAAAGAAGAACTATGTGCCAGGCGATAGTGGTACATGCCTATAATCCTAGCACTTGGGAGACTGAGGTTGGAGGACTGCTGTGAGTTCATGGCCAGCCCAGGCTATATGGCGAGTTCAAGGCCAGCCTGAATGAGATCCTGTCTCAAAAGATGAAGACAAGGACAAGGAGGAAAAAGAAGAGGGGGAAGGGAAGGGGGAGGAGATGCTATGTATCTAGTGAACTGGGACACAAGGGAGAAGGGGGTCAAAAGGTGCCCAGGGGACCAAGAAGCAGGAATTCTCCTTCATTGTTCTGATACCTGCTGCTTCTTTTAAACTTACCAGGGTCTCTGTAGAAATCACAGTTTAAGGAAATGGTAATTTCCTGGGTGAGTATAAGCAGTAAGGAATGTTACTGCTGACCCAAAGTTATGGGCCATATTTGAACATCCTCTCCTTTCGATAAATCCCAAATGTGCTATATTGATATTAGTTCTGAATTGGCTTTTGGGTAGAAGCCAGAATATTATAAACCATGCTTCTGGTATCATTCAATTAACTCAGTTTTAATTATCAATATAGTACTTTGAAATACCTTTATCTTCTTTATTGGCCCTACCATTTCTTCCCAAAAGCATGAAGCTTAAGTCTTATGTCCTTGCAGTTAGAGTTTCCTTCCCCTTGGCAAATCTGACACAGCCATCTCCTTTCTTTAATTACAGCTGAAGTCTTCATTACAAGTCTCTCATGTTGCCTTCTATTTTATGTTGTTGTTCCATTCATTGCATATTTCCACCACAACTTCCTTCACTTCTTTAAAATTATTTCTTTGTCCATGTGTTTTTTATTAAAGCACAAAGTTGGAGCATGGGAAAGCTGTGCACTCACACTTAAGTACTTCACCTACTTGTAGGATCACGTCCCTCAAATCACTCTGACTCTGTTGGATTTTATTTTAGAGATGGGTACTTTGGTCTTGTGCTTCAAAGAGATTCATGATTTCTAAGCGCATTTCATTTACTTCCATGAGAATGTGTTGCCAGAGGCCTGGTGCTTCCTGGAGACAACTGGTATAGACTTTCATTAAATTAAACCTTTCACTCTTGCTGGGTCAAGCTGGATGTGGACTTCAGCATGTTATTCCAGGCGATATCTAAGACGGTCTGTAAAACTCTGGCCTAGACTTTGTTTTGTGTACATTACTATTTCAGTGTTCATCTTATGCTATAAATATAAAAACCAAAGCCACGGAATATGTAAACACTATTTTTTTAAACCTTATAGTAAATGTAAAAGGTCTTCAAGAAATACAAATAAAAAGTTGCCTAAAATACCTTGTGCTGTTTCAGTAGGAATGGTAATAGCATGAGCATCCCCCCATCATGCACAATCCACCACACATCAATGTTTCCCTCAGAAAATGGCTCCACATTGCTGGGAAAGAAGGAGACATTTTTAGCTACCAACAGAGCAAGATGAGCAGCCGTTGTCACTCGAACTGTGCCTAGGGAGAAAAAAAGATTCAGGATAAGCAGACAAGAATCTTTAAGGCTTGCTTTACTTCCCACCAGTTAGGAGAGCAAGGAAAATACTCTTCTGTATCTTTGAGGAAGGTGTCCTATGTATACTGTAGTGATACCTCACTAAGTGGAGGTATTGCGGTGAACAATCTGAGCAGCTAACAGAAGTGGGCTGAGCATCATGACTATCACCATACACACTCTGACTGCTACATTTCTAAGGGGCTTATGTAAATTTGGGGGATTTGGAGGCTGAAGGACAATCCTAATTCCTGCAATAATATCAATATGAAAAATCATAAAGGAAAATTAGCAGATAATTCCCAGGATAAGACTGGACAGAGAGAAACAGTTTGTGAACGAAAATGTAAAAGGCTGGAGAGGCTGGGTTAAGTCAGGTTATTTGCTACTAATAGTTTTCTGGCATCCTTATACAATCATGTTTCAGTAATGGCATAATCCCTACTTTAGGAGGCTGGGAGTAAGGTTACGATGACAGACTATTTGGGCTCTCAGGTTATTCAGGAAAATGTTTTTACCAATAAAAGTTTTCCAAGCGCGGGCATCTTCACTCTGACGCCAGCCGTTAGGCCAGCCCATCACCACTGTGTTGTGCTTCATGCCCCCAAGGCCACACGACTGGATGAGGTGGGAAATGCCCTCGCGCAGTTTGGCAGCGACCACCAGCTGGCTAAATCCTTTTACCTTCTCTGCTTCCATTAGGTGCTTAATGGTCTGAAAGAGAGAGAACCTCAACAATGAACTGCTTTGCCCTGGACCTTTTAACTCATTATTTCTCCTCCATATTGGGTTCCCTATCTTTTTTTTTTTTCAGCTTTAATTGAGTTTATTGGTACATTTTAGGGATACAGTACAGTTACATTCATTGTTGGGATCTTGTACCTCTACATGACAAGTCTTGATTCTCATTTTTTCCCCTTACCTCTGCCCTCCCTCTCTCTTTTTAAACTCTGCCTAAGACTCAATCTCCTATACATAAAGTCCAAAACATTAAAAAGGTTCCAATGAAATGTCAACTTCATTTGCCTTTTTCATTTTCTTTCTCTTTTTGAGACAGAGTCTCACTATATAGCCCAGGTTGGCCTCAAACTTGTGATCTTCCTGCCTCAGCCTCCTGAGTGCTGGGATTATAGGCATGTGCTACCATATTGGTTTTGTCTTTTTCACTTTCTTTTGCAGGGGCGAAGGACAGTAGCACTTTTATTGGCCAGGTGTCTTCTTGAGAAGGATAAACCATGAAGAGTGGGTAGCCCCAATGCCAGGCCAGCCACGCTTCATGGGCTTGTAGGTGATGGAGAAATTGCCCAGGTAGTGGTTGATCATCTCAGGCTTGATCTCCACCTGGGTGAAGGTCTTGCCGTTGTAGACGCCCACCATGCTGCCCACCATCTCGGGTGGAATGATCATGTCCTGAAGGTGCGTCTTCACCACCTCTGGCTTCTGCATGGGTGGTGCCCCCTTCTTGGCCTCCCACAGGTGCCTCAGCAGTGAATGCTGCTTCTGCTGCCGGCTGCGGTTCAGCCGCTACCGCTGCCCTGCACTGTAAAGCTGCATCAGCTGTTCACAGAACATGTCCAACAGCTGGTTGAGGTCTACACCGCGGTAGGTAAACTTGTGGAAGGTTCACTTCTTCTTCTGCTCCACTTCCGCCATCTTACCAGTTCTTCGCAAGTCTTTCTCACTTTCTGTTTACTGCATATCTTTTACACCTACAGCTGATTGTCTACATGCAGTTACTCTGCCTTTCTATTCTACCTCCTTTGTTAATACACCTAAAAACTAAGGACAGGAATCTCCACAGAGAGAATATCTGGCATACTTTCTTAACTGACCAGTGGGAGTTTACTGGTATGAACACAATCTCTTCTTCCCTGGTCCCAAGCTGACTTATCTTCCAAAAAATTCAATCTTACGATTCAGTTCCACTTTAGCATTTGAGAGGTTTCCTTTCTTCTTCTATTCTTGAATCTTTTTTGAAATTTTAAATGTGACTATTCATGTTTATATTTTATTACTATTTACTCAGATAATATTGCATTTACTCAACTGTTTTGATGAAAAGGGAAAAGGAATAATGATGTGGAAAACATATCTGATTTTCTCATAGGCGCAGATTAAGTCTGTGGTGTAGCTAGGGTAAGAATCTTGATATGCAATCCTGTGCTCTTCTTATTAACTTTTACCATAATTGCAGACTCATTTTTCTCAGCATTCTAGTTTTCAGGATTTCAAAGCATTCCAAGATGAAACGCAGTAAAAATTTTGAAATTCAATAAAAAATTTCTCCAAATATAAGGATTAGTTCTATCAATTCTGATAATTATCAGAGTGAAATGATTTCCTTCAAGCAAAACTTTAATGTTCAGTATAGCTAACTGGAAACAGCAAAGGAATTTCACTCATGATATCATGTAAGCTAGTGGAGAAGAAAAGCAATTCCTTGGCATCCTCCTTAGAGTTCAATGGATAGATTAACTTACATGACTTCTGTCAGTGCTCAGATAATTGTTTAGAATCCATTTGGAAATAATGTTTAACCATGATAATCTTACAGTTAGTAATGTTTTAAATGGGAAGAAAGAATAAATAAATATCTTCTGGCTCATCTTATTATTTGGGAGAACATAAGTATTCAGAAGTCAGCAGTAAGTGGGAAAACACCTACCTCACACAGGAAGGGGATTAACCTAGAAGTCTGAAGTCTTACTACTTAATGTCACAAAGTTGTAAGCTGTTCCATTAAGTCAACTCAATCTTGACTCTTACCTGCTCAGCAGCTAAAGCTTCACCATAGTTCTCCAGGAAGTTCCCCACAATGACAGACCCCACAATAGTGAGACCCTTTCCTGCTTTCAGCTGTGAGGCAAATGTAAGGAGGCGAGGATGCTTGACATGTAAATCCTCATCTAGTTTTAGCAAAACAAGCAGCTGAGGCCTAGGAAAAGGGGAGAAAACACTTTGGGTTGCAGAAACAGAATGACAATTCAGGAGAACTGTGTAAAACATATAATTTGACAGAAGAAAGAGATCAAAGGAATGACCACAATTTCAATGATCAAATTGATGAGTCGTCAAGGAAAAATAACAAATGATAGAAATCTAAATCACAAATCTCATGAAGAAAAGGCAGTAAAGATCTGGGATAATTCAAAATAGGCCCTTTACATCCACTCATTTCCTCATCTGGTAATCAACAAAGCACAGGTTTCTATGTATTACCTATGTGCTAAACACTACTAAGCTCTATTGAGTGATTTCTTCCTCTTCTTCTTTTTTTATTTTCCCCCAGCACAGGGAACTAAACTCAGGACCCTACAGTTGACAGGCAGGTGTTGCACCACTGAACTACATCCCCGGCCCCTACTGAGTGACTTCTTTACCTCCAGTTCTTAGTGTGTGGAGGTCCTTCCTCCAGACGAAGCAAAGCAAACCTGGCTGCACTGAGCGACAGCCCACGGATACCATCACCCCATTCTTTCTCAGCTCTGGGAGAAAAAGGAGAAAACAGCAGAGAAAGATTTAAAATACAGGAAGCATGATTTTTTTTAAAGTTCACTTTAAAAAGCAAAAATAACATGTACACAAGGCAGACATTTAAAGTCAACTCATGTTAATGATGTATATGTTACTAACACTGTGAGCCAGGTGAACACCACCATGTACCAACAGACTACACAAACACTTCAGAATAAAATGTGAAAGGGTCTCTCAGTCTTGTACATCTATGCAAAAGCAACAATGTAAAATAGAAATATGTACTGGGAAATTATTAAAGACCCTGATTTTTTATTTTGGCGGATACCAGAGATCAAACTCAGGACCTTGTGCTTGCAAGGCAAGTATTGTGCCGCTGAGCTAAATCCCTGGCCCTGGTTTAAGTTATTTTAAAATTAATTTAAAAGTTAAAAAAAACTTAAATAAAATTCAATTAAATCTTCTGAATGGGAATGCTATTTATTCCACATTTCTGGAAGTTATGAGGTTGTAGTTGTTACAAAATTACTCAGGACTAATTTCATTTTTATGTCAGGGACAATACCTTGACTGAATGGATTAGCAGAAATATTTGTATTGTATTATTCTTTGTTTAGTACTGATCATTAGTATTCTTTAGCTATGTCCTTTTAGTTACTTTCATGATCCATGCATACCTACTCAACAGGTTCCCCTTGTGATGAAACCTTTTAAGATAGTTAAGAGAATCAGGGATGCAGAATGTAGTTATGGATAAATGAAATCATTTGGGTCCTTAATATAATTTTCATTAAACTAAATACAAAAAAAAATAGCTAGTCGAGAATTTTAGCAGTGATCAAGGTGAAATCCACACTCACCCCTGGTACTCAATGTACTTGTAGATCATACCAGCTATTACCATCGCTACAATGGCATAATACCAGGAAGAAATGAACATCAGAGCCAGACAGATACTCATCCCCATGAAAGACAGGGCCCTGGAAAATTAAAAACAAAAATATTTTAAAAAGTATCTAAGTGGCAAAAAAATTCCCAAAAAACAAAACCAACAAACCATGTGTCAAAGGTTCCAGGATTATATCATGAGCCACCAGGCCCAGCTCTGTATTTGTTTTTAGCAGTGCTGAGGAAAGAACCCATGGCCTTGCACATGCTAGGCAAGTGCCCAACCACTGAGCTATGTCCTCAGCCTATGTGGCAGTGCTGAGTATCTACAGAAGTTTCTAAATGCCTGTTCTCAATTTCTTAGTTGTCTTGTCACAAACTGGCAACAGTCAGTAGATACGTACCAAGTCCCTTTGTAACAGAATATGCTTTCCATCAGTGTCAATGAACAAGGATTCTGCACAAACATCATCTGCAGTTATGAGGATGACTAATTAATAATCATCTGGAAAAGCAGGGACTGAATGTACAGTTGGAAATGTTAATAACTCTATAATCTTTTTTTATATAAATATTCCCCAAAATTTTATGAATATTTGATTAGCATAACCAGAGAACTGAGAAAATTCTGCCATTAGTATACTAGTTTTCTCTTTCTTTTTTTTGTACTGGAGATCAAACTCAGGACCTTGTGCTCATGAGGCAGGTGAGGTGCCATGGAGCTAAATCCCCCTGCTCCCCTTTTTCTTTTCTTACTTTTTTGAGGCAGGGTCTCACTGTGTAGTTCAGGCTGGCCTCAAACTCGATGCAATCCTCCTGCCACCAAGCCAAGCTTTCTAGTCAATTTTTAAGTAAAATTAAAGATAGAAGATTGTGTTAAAATCAGTTGAGGGTCTAGGCTGGGTGTGGTGGCTCATGCCTGTAATCCCAGCACTTGGGAGGCTGAGGCGGGAGGATCGCTGTGAGTTCGAGACCAGCCTGGGCTACACAGTGAGTTCCAGGTCAGTCTCAACTACATAGTGAGACCCTGCCTCAAAATCCAAAAAAAAAAAATCAGTTGAGGGTCTAAATTTTTGCCAGGTAAAGGTCATATCACTGCCCCACCATTGGTTAAGTGAAGGCAGTAAAGGATCAAGGGAAGTTAGCAAAGAGGAAGAGATCAACTGGTATGTGCATACAGAACCCAATTAAAGAACTCTACACTTATGGGAGAAAAGACATGGGAAAAAGATGGGATAGTGGCCAAAATCCTGGATGACTCCATCAGGGAGGCTCAAGTACAATAGCAACAGCAGCAGCAGTAACAGTAATATTCCACTGAGAGCTTTACTACATACTAGGCACTTTCTTAAGCATTTCAGATTTATAAGTCCTCTTTTACAAATGAGTAAAATGAAACTTTACATGGCTATGTGCTTTGCTGTAGGTTATAAGACTACATATTTAGCTGAGATATTAATTTGGGCAGTCTGCTGCTACAGCCCACATTTTTAACTAGTAAATGAAATTCTCTTAAGGATGAGTGTGAGAATGAAAAATGAGGAGAATTATCAGAGTAAAAATAAAAGGGAATGAAGTCTACTGCTTAGCTAAGGGGAGAAGAGGAAAATAGACATGCAAATGGATCACTGTTTTAACCTCAAGAATGAAGGAGGCTAAGCTGGGAATGAGAGAGGCTGAGGCAGGAGGACTACAAGACAATTCAGTGTGATCTTGTCTCAGAATAAAAAATTTTAAAAAGAGCGGGAGATGTAGTACAGGGAATCATCTCTGGTTTCAATCCCCACAACTAACAAAAAAGAAAAATGAAGGAGGCTGGAAATATTTCAGAGTTTTCATCTTTATTCTTAGTGGTTACTAAAGGTTATTATCGGTGATACAGAAAAGTGGAATAAGAGGGCGAAGATTCAGGTGAAAACTCAATGTTGAAATAGTATGGAATGGCTGGCCTAGAAAAATAATTGTATGAAAAACCCTGAATGGGGGGTAGGAAAGGAGGGAGGGTAGGAAAATGGAGGAAGAAGGGAAGAGGATGGGGGAGGGGGAAGAAGGAGGTGAGAGGAGAGGAGAGAGAAGAGAGGAAAAGACTCACCAGTGGTAGTAGCGGAATCGGGGTCTCCAGTTGGGTGTTCGAAGTAATGTCTGCAAGGCACACGCCAAGTTCACAAAGAGGTAACACATGAGAAAAAACCTGAGGAACAAAAAGAGAAAATGAGTAGGAGCTGGGGATGTAGTTCACTGGTACGGTGCTTGTCTAACATGTGTGAAGCCCTGGGTTGCATCCTCAGCACCATAAAAAAACAAAACAAACACCCTTAAGAACAGTGATTATAATAAAAATGATTCCTTGAGGGTTATTTTAAATCACTGGAGACATCTGCTGTAATGAAGTCCATTTCTACACCACTAGCCCTTGATTAAATAAGCAGAGAAATGTAAACCTCTTTCCACAACCTGCTCATCCTGTGTTCTCTCAGTTGATGACACTATTACTCTACCCAGTTGTTTATGGGATAACCGAGCTTTCTTCTTCCTTACTCATCTTTGTTCTAAATTCACTTATCAAGTCCTATGAGATTTTACCTATTTAAAAAATCTGAGTTGGGAGTGCAGCAAGAGCACTTACATAGCACGTGTGACTCCTGGATTTAATCCCCAGCACCATCATCACCAAAAAAACCCAAGTAGGTGGCACATGCCTGTAATCCCAGCATTCTTGAAAGGAGGACTGTGAGTTCAAACCCAGCCTATACAATTTA
Source organism: Fukomys damarensis (assembly GCF_012274545.1). Taxonomy (NCBI): domain Eukaryota; kingdom Metazoa; phylum Chordata; class Mammalia; order Rodentia; family Bathyergidae; genus Fukomys; species Fukomys damarensis. Next base: position 42,710,775 of record NW_022900929.1, read on the forward strand.
GTGAGACTTTGTCTCAGAAAAACAAGCTCCAGAGTGGTGTTGCACACTTGTAATCTCAGGACTGAGGAGACTGAGACAGGAGGATGGCCATGAGTTTGAGGCCAGCCTGGCTATCTAGTGAGTACAAGGTCAGCATACCTAAAATGTACCAATAAACTCAATGAGATAAAAAAAAGAAAAAAGAAAGCAAAAACAACAACAACAACAAAAACAAATAAAAAACAAAAATAAAAAGGGGAAGGGGTTGAGTATATAGTTTAGAATAAAGGTCCTGGGTTCAAACCCCAATACTGGGGGAGGGGGTGGAATCTCTAAACTTCTTTTTTCCCTTTTCATCTCTAATACTGTCTTCTTCATTTGTGCTCTCATTTGTTTCTTTCCAATTAGCATTCCCAGATCAATTTTATCCTTCTAATCCATCTTTGATACCAACTTGATCATTCTAAAACATAAACATGATAATTTTGTATTCAAAGGATTATTACTGTTTCCAAGACCAGGTCCTTTGTGATCTGGCTCTATTTCTCTGGTCTACTAACTCACCAAGCATGCAACTGGCTGTTCCACAGCCAAGCCAAACTACCTTCCATTCTCTGGATGTGCTGCAGTTTTATTTTTCAACTCCTTTGCACACACCCCCTGCCCAGAATATGCTTCACCCTTTATTTACTTAGCAAACAACTAGTCATTCTTCAAGACACAAGTGCCACCTCCTACACTAAACATTTCTAGAGTCCCAGGCTACTTAGATGCTCACTTTAAGTTCTCCTATGGCACCTAGATTTCATCTATATCATCAGTTTTTTTAAGGGTATGCCTTATCCATCTTTGCATTCCTAGTATATTACATAGTGTCAGGTATACAATAAGTCATCAATAAGTCACAGGTGAATGAATACAATCTAACATCCAATTGATAATGAGTCAGAAAAGAAGGCGAGACTGAGGTGCAGCTCAGCAGTAAAGCACTTGTCTGGCATATGCAAGGCGCATGGGCAAGTCAGCCCTAAATGAAAGTTCTCTGGAATGTTCAGTATCATTTAAGTGAAGTTAAACCTGCATTTGACTCACTCTGTCATTATTACTACTGTTATATGACTGATGGAAATCATGTGCTATGTATCATTTAAGTAAGAATAATTGAAGATAATAACTGGCTCTTACATGGATAGAATTGGGGCCACAAGATCCAGGGAGGCAATAAGTATTCCCAGCTCTGCAATGGCAGCAGTCAGAAGTAAAGCCCAGGTAGGTTCCCCGTTAGCTTTGCTGTGACCGAAAACCTGTACATAGGAGGGAAGATACCAGGCACAGACTGAGTGAATGTGCTCTTGATTCTTTTAAGCTGAAGTTTCACACATCTGAAAAATAATAACGCTACAAGAGTGTTATCCTTTAAACACCTTTACCACAATTATATATAAACTCATATCAGAGAATTAGAAAGTTCTCTATTAAAAACCTACCTACTGGGCCAGGGATTTGGCTCAGTTCTTCCACCGCCTGCCTCGCAAGTGCAAGGACCCAAGTTCGATCCCCGCCGACACCGTACCCCCCCCCAAAACAAAAAACCTATCTATGACCACACTGTTTCTCCTAAAACCTGCAAAATTAGAGGAGATCATAGAAAGGGTCACTCACCCTCAGGAATGGTATGATGTTATCCTTGGCTATAGCCTGTAGAAGTCTCGGTGCACCTGTGAGGCTCTGAAGTCCAGCCCCACATGTTGAAAAGAAGGAGCCAATGACAATCACCCATGGGGATGGCCAAGATAAGGTGCCCACCACCAAGTTACCTTTCACAGCATCCCCAAACCTAGGAAAGAAATAAGCAGCATGGAAATGTAATCTGTAAATACATTTACATTGAAATACCAGAAAGACATTTCACCCACTTGTCTATTTATAATTTTTAGAGAATTAAAGTTGAGGTACACATGAATACTAAGACAGGTAAAGGTATATAGCTCTGATTAAAACACAACAATGGTAGTCTGGGCATGTAGCTCAGTGGTAGAGCACTTGCCTAGCACTGTGGGAGGTTGAAGCACTAAGATCACAAGTTTAAGCCCAGCCTGGGTAACTTTATGACTTAGTGAGACCCACCTCAAAAAACAAACAAACAAAAAAACAAAATAAAGAAGGGTTAGATCAGTGCAAAGGCCATGGGCACCACCAAAACACAAAAACAAAGCACTGATAACCTCTATTAAGAAAAAAACAGAGCAACCCTATAACCAGAAAAAAAAGCTAAGCTTTAGTTACACGCTCGCCCCTTCAGATTATTAAAATAATCTACTTTTAGGGAAAAATTGGAAAAGCACAGAAAAAAAAAAGAAAAAGAGAAACCACTAATCTTAACATTGTGCATACTTTACATGTTAATCTATATACTACATTTTTTAAAAACATGGAGGAGTTGACTGCATTTATAATTCTGTATACTTTTTAAGCACATGCATTTTCTGTTATGAAAAACCATGCGTAAAAATTTAGTGCTTTGAATAATACTGCATCATAATTTATATTACTTGTCCTCCACTATAATTAATGTGTGTGTGTGTGTGTGTGTGTGTGTGTGTGTGTGTGTATGTGTGTTACTAGGGATTGAACTGAGGGCCTCTGAAATGAGTTGCATTCCCAGCCAGCCCTGTTTAAAATTTTGAGATAGTGTCTTGCTAAATTACAAAGGTGCTAAGGCTGGGCTTGAACTTTCTATCTTCCTGCCTAGGCCTCTCAGGAGCTGGGATTATAGGTGTGTGCCATAATGCCTGACCTGTAATTAACATCTTTCTGTATACTGACACACCAGATTTTTTTCCCTTACTGCAGATTCCCAATAGGGAATAACCATTTAAAAAAAGGATCAATATAGTAAAACATTTTCGAATCACTACCAAACAAAGGCTTATACTAAATTCTGCTCTCATTGGAAGTATGCAAAGATTCAAGTGTTATGCCGTATACTCCACATAAATCGTGATATTAAATATTAATCTAAAGGGTGAAATTAGCTCTGTGAATAGTTTAATTATTTAAATAATTTTTAAAGTATGCAAAAAGTAATGTGCAAAAAACAAATATACATATCAATAAATTTCCACAAAGCAAATACCCATGTAACTACCATGCAGATCAACTAGCAAAACACCATCATCCAAAATTCTCTTATATCTATTCCTACTACCTAGCCCTTTCTTCTGCTCCACTTTCCATTATATTGCTTTTTAATGCTATGTTGTTTTGCCTGTTTTAAAACTTTATATAAATGAAACAATATATTCTTAGCATTATAAAATTTTTTTATCACTATGGTTTATTTACTTTTATTGCTGTGTAGTTTTTCATTGCATGAATACATAATTTACTCATTCTACTATTAAAGGGTATTTAGATTACTTCCAGATCTTGGTTATTTAGAAGTACTACTACGAGTACATGATAATAATGATCCTAATACATACGTACAAATATTTCTGTTGGATATACCTGGAAAAAGAATTGCTGGGTTAGAGGTATGTGCATATTCAACCTTAAGAGATAATGACCAATAGTGTTCCAAAGTGGCATTCAAATTTACTCAGTAATTTTTATATTAAGATAAAATTTATCAAATCTCCATACATCTTCTATTACAATAGTATAGTAATATACCATATATATAGTGCTACTTATACACACACACACACACATATATACATATACACACACACTATGCTACTTTATTTTTTCTTAACAGTCTCTATATAGCATCTATTAGCTTTGCCTGTCCTCAAACAGCTCAATCTAGTAGGGGAAAATGATATGAAAAGGAACAACTGCAATACAGCATGGTCAGAGAGCACACAGTCCAATCCTTTACAGTGGGTGTACAAGGGAGAAGAAAACTTATAGAGGAGAAGCCACTTAGCCTAGTCTTAGAGGATGAATATGAGCTGGCCAGGTGGAAGTAACCCATTCTAAGCCAAGGAAACATCACAGACAAATGTGCAGATGAACAGTAATCTGAAACAAGGCACATTTAACTCTAAGTCATGGCTGTAGCATAGGGAGTTTATGAGGGAATGGCAGGAGGTAAGAGTAGAATGAGATAAGAGGGGGACAGATCAAAGTGATGAGTTTTAAGGGTAATGTGGCAGGCTCTGAAGCAGAAAAGTTTGTGTAAACAAATTTTGTGTTTTAGAAGTCATTCTGGGGCCAGGGATGTAGCTCAGTGGTGCTGTGCCTGCGTGGCAAGCGCAAGGTACTGAGTTCAATTTCCAGTACTGGGGGCGGGGGTCTCATTCTGGTAGCAGTGTGGAAGGATTAAAAGGCAGCAGAACTGAAAGGAACATTACTGAGATAATGTGTGCAACAAATCTTGAGGGCAAGGACAAAGTCATGGGGATGCAGGTCAGGGAAAATAATGAAATGTATTAAGGTTGAAAGGTAGTATTTACAAGGCCTAGAAACTATTAGAATTAATGGAAGAAGTCCATGATGCCACCTTTTAGAAAGAGGGGTGAATGGTGACACTATTAATCAAGATTGGTAAAATGTGGGAAGTAACAGGTTTGAAGGAAAGATTTTTCTAGAAATATCTTTGAAAAATATATAGGAAAAAAGAAAAATGTACACTTAGCAGCCTTCATGAAGGAAATACAAAATGTTCCAGGCTTTGATTTGAAATTCCAAAGAGAATTAGACAGTTATTTATCTCTCATAAAGGCGATAGAAGAAAAATTTGAAAGTCTTCTTTTGGTGTTTTTATTTGCCTTTCTTCACTTTTGGTCTAGCTCTCCAACTTCTGGTGTACACAAAAGTACTTAATTCAAATTTACTGTATTTTAAAAGAGCTACATTCATTATGGCTTACATGTTTATAGCAACATACTGGTCCTTATTATTCACTATCCTCAAGGATATACATATACATTTATCCTTTCTTTCTTTTACTTTTCTCTTTCCACTCTTTTCTTTTTTTCATGCTGGGTATGAAATGTAGGGCCTTGCACATGCTAGGCAACTACCCTGTCACTGAGCCATACCCCTATCCCAGCACATGTGTTTTTCTAATCGGTAGTCAATCATTGATACCTTAGACTGGGTTTTTGAGATAACTGTCTTGGAGCTATGCTGGATTGGTCATATGTCATGAAAATGACACAAAGAATTTGAATTTAACTACTCACTTGTCTCTGAGAACAACCCCTTCAATACATGCACCAAAAAGGACAACATTGCTTAAATCTACCATACTGAGGTCAAGGAAACTGCTGTTTACCCTCTAGCATCAGACAGAAAGAGAATCAGGGTAATTCTCCTATCACTAAAGTAAGCTGCTAAATTCACTAATCCTATAAAAATTTTGCTTGAATTTTGTACATGAAATGGGCAAAGTATCTGGCAAGAAGATGTCAGAGAGAAAAGCCACACTAAAACACTGGTCACCCTAGTTTTACTGGATGTCCCTAAAACTATCACTCAGACTGGATCTCTGAAAAGGATACAGACAAAGGATGTGGTCAGGATGGCAAGGATCGTTCCAATGGGAATAGACTTCTGAGCATCTTTCAGATCTCCAGATCTATTTGATCCAGCCATGATACCTTCAGAGAGGGGAAAAAACAAAGTTAACTTCTTGAGTTCCTGGTCACTCTGATGTTCATACTGATACTGAAAAGGCAAATCTAGGAAAACAGAGAGTATAATTCTGCCTCCTGAAAAAAATAAATCCCTGGATGTGGAATCCTCTTAAATAGACATTAGCACTGACACTTACCTGTGACAGAGGGAAAGAATATCCCCACCAGAAGAGTGAAGGAGGTGGTAATGTCAACAAGAACATATTCATGATTTAAATTTCCCAAGACATCAGATGATTTGGCTGAGGGCTTTTCAATGATCTCTCCCTTAGGTAGATAATTACTCCAAAGGTTCTCTACAGAGGGATAGAGAATATAATCAAAATAAGTATAGTAAAAATATAACTAGCTGGCCAAGTGTAGTGGTGTACACCTATAATTCCAGCACTGGGGAGGCTGAGGCAGGAGAACTGCTATGAGTTTGAGGCCAGGCTGGGCTGTATAGCGAGTTCAAGGCAGCCTGAACCACACAGCATCACCCTGTCTCAAAAAAATATACTAATAAACTGATTTCACACCTCAAAATAATTTAAAATCAGACTCCTTTTTACATAGTTTTTCTTTTTCTTTGTCTGTTTATTTATTTGGGGGGTGATTGGGATCATACCCAGAGCCTTGCATATGCTGGGCAAGCTTGCCACAATCCTAGACTCCTGTAACAGTTTTTAAAGGGTTGTTTGCTTCAACAGCACCACATACAAACACATATGTATAGTGCAATAAAACACACATAAATAAAAATGTCTTTCTTCATTTCAAAGAAAATTTGACAAGGTGTTTTGGTACAACAAACACAGTTAAGTTTTCTAATACAAATTAGTAAAAGGCAGAATGTCTCTCAAAGCCTATTATTTTTTACTAGTGATCTATACTATTTTTAACACCTTAGAGAACTCGCTTAATGTGCAAGGAAATCTGTGGACCAATCGTTTAAAATAGATGTCATTTAAGGAAAGAATTTCAGAAATTTAGCTGAATTAGAAAAACGTGCAAATGTGATAACACTAAAATAGTTCTATTTTAGTTGTCATTTCTGTATTAACAGTGGCTATTTTTCAGGAATACACAAATTTGGATATGGTGGTATATGCCTGTGGTCCCAGCTTCTCAGAAGGATGAGGCAGGAAGATCATTTGAGCCCAAGAATTAGAGGCCAGCCTAAGCAACAAAGACAGACCCTATGTCAAAATAGAAAGGTGGAGAGAGGGAAGAGGAACCGACTGCAGAAACTATTTTATCTTATTCTAGTCCTGCTCTATTCTCCTGTTTTTGTTGTTGAGATAGAGTCTCACTGTGTAGTTCAGGCTGGCTGGCCTTGAACTCACAGTGATCCTCCTGCCTCAGCCTTGAAAGTGCTGGGATTACAGCTGTGTGCCACCGTGCCTGGGTAGCTCTACTCTATTCTCCGTAAATTTTAACAGATGACACTCTACAAGGCATCCTGGATAATTCTGCTGTGTACTAAGCTTAAGGAAGGCAGTGCAGACAAAGACTCTAATGGCAAATCCTATTTCCTTATAGAGGAATAAAAAACATGTCTATCAACTCCTTAGCTTACCTGTAATGATACCACTAACCAAGCCAGGAATGCCCTGGACCGAAGTGACGTTATTGTGAACAAAGTACTCATCGCAGGTGGCATTGAAAAACTGACTGGAATTACAGAAGAAGCCCCATAACTTTGATGGTACTGTCACGTTGTTAACTTCCTTGGTCTTAGAGCAAACATCAATGTGTCTTGATGAGAGAGTGCGGTTACCCAGCATGCAGACCCTAATTGAAAACAAGTAGGGAGAAAGATCAAGCAAGGAAAAAAAAATACATTTTAAAAAAAGGAAACAGGTTAGTAAAGGAGCAAAACAGTCTCATCTCTAAGAGCCTGTACTGTCACAGGTAGGTAAGGAATTAATATTTACTGACTAGCACTGTGAATGGTGACTTACATATTCTGCCAATTTATCCTTGCAGCAATTGCCCAATTAATTAGTATTTCTTATTTTATGGATGGAGGAACTAAACTTTAGGGAAATATAATATACTGCCCAAGATCATCCTGGTGGTACATGGCAGTGATACAAATCAAATACAGGAACTGTAAGAAGACACTATGCTGACTCATCTTCCAAACAATTTTAGGCTACTGATCAACTGTTAAATCAAAATAATCCTGGAGTCTTTTCATTCTTTTTTTTTTTTAAGTTACTAATTTTTGGCCTAGAAAAGCCTTACATTCATAACACCCTCTTTGGAAAAATTATGCTAAGCCTTGGAGTGGTGAGGAAGACAGCTTGGCTAGAATTTTTATGAAAACCATCCCATTAAGACAAAAGTGTTTTTGAATTTATGCCTAGAACTAGTGGGTATGAAGGTACTAAAGGGCGACATAATTATTCTTTTATTTTATTATTTTTTTCTGATTTCATTTTTGTTCTCCCCATAGACCTAAATACCAACAAAAGAATAATACACCCATAGCTAAAACACTTCGTAGGTAGAACAAAGCAACTTTTTAAATCTTCAGAATGATTACACACATGCAAAATGAATCATGTATCTATTACTCAGCCTCAGTGACTTTCAACAGTTCCCAGTTTTGTTTCATGTATTTTTCTAAGCTTTTGTCTTGTTTTGCTGGAATACTTGAAAGAAAATACAATTCATTATGGCTTTTTTCCCAATCAAAAAAGCAGAGGTGAAGCCCCAAAGTAGAACCCAAGGCATGGAATTTTCCAAACTGAAATACAGCCAAAGTGTTGCCTTTAGATCTTTCATGATTCTGAAAAGAATCTTCAGCTATTTTACAGATAAGCAAATTAAATATTTATGATAGATCTGTTACTGATACCATGTAGCATAACATTAAAAATACTGGATAGGGCCAAGAATTTAGCTCAGTGACACTGCACCTGCCTCCCAAGTGTGAGGTCCTGAGTTTGATACCCAGGTAACCAAAAAGAAAGAAAAAATACTGAACAGGAGAAGGAAAACTGGAGTTCATGGTCTTACTCTGCATTAGTAGATACCAATAATATGACATTAATTTCCCTTTATTTTATAACTAGAAATTCTAAGCACTTAAAAGGTTTTAAACAGAATAAAAAGTTTAAGACTTTAGGGTTCACTTGACTGTAAATTTTTCATTAATAAAATGAATTCTACATTTAAATACCTTATAAAGCTTTCTAATAATGATGACATCTTTTGCAAAGTATTTCACTAAGAGCTCAAATAGGTACAATCATTATTGGAGGGGAAAAACTATTAACTATCTGAATGATGGTTATATCTGCTAGTTCTATGCCTGGGACATGGAGAGGGTCAACAGGACAGTTTTCTAGGAGACTTCCTACCAGCTGACCGGGCCATTGGAAATCTCAGACTTGTCAAATTCTGAATGAAATTATCATAGTACTAAGATAGTGTCACTGACTAATAACTAGGCCAAGAGACATTCACGTACGGGAAGTGTGGGGGTGCAAAAGAAGACTTGATAGCTCCAGCATAGATTGCCAAGATGGATACAATGACACAGGCCAGGAAAAGCGAGGCAAATTTGTTCACATAGCGCACACCGATGAATACCACCAATACCATGAGGACCAAGAAGGCTGTGCCATAGACACGCATGTTATTAAGCATGGCTGCAGATTCCTTGAGGGCATCATCGCTGCGAAAGATGGCAGCCCGGGGAACAATGTATACCTGTTAGGTAAAAAAAAAAGAAGGAAAGAAAATGAGATTATTTCAAAAAAATCAAGTAAGGGCTGTAATAATCTGCATGTGCTTTCATGAAGGAAAGCAAAGCTGAAACAGAAAATGACCCAAGAATTAGCCCAATTCCTAATTGGATCTGGAATATCTATAGAAATGGGATACCATGGATTTTTTTTTTCCTATTTGCTATCCTGAATAACTATATTTCCAAATGAGAAAAAAATGAATAAAGTAATATTTTACTCAAAGGGATATACAAGATAATAATGATTAGCTTGTCCCTTCTCCTGTCATCACTTTTAATAGTAAGGAATATATCCCACTGAATAGAGAAATGAAAATACATTTTATTTCATTGTGATAAAGACATCAAAAAAAAAGTAAGGTTTATCACACACACACCCCAGGCTCAAGTCTTGCCTCCCAAGACTATAATTTAGTTGAAGCGGTGAAGTGGTAGCAATCAGGTGAAGGGGAAGGGACAGGCAAAAGGTACCTCAACCTTTCTGTTTCATACTTAAATCAACAGCCCAGTAACAGATTAGCAATCACCACATTGATTCCTACAGCTGACCTCTCAGAAGCATTGATATCAAAGAATAAACTTAAATCCAAGTCTCTTCTACACTGTAGACTAAAATCAAATCATTACTCACCAGGAAAATTTCAATGGCACCAAGGATATACATAGCTGCTGCAAATGTGGTACCAAGGTAAAAGCAGAGGCCAACAGCCCCACCAAACTCTGGACCAAGTGCCCGGGAAATCATAAAGTATGAGCCTCCAGCTATAAGACAAAATAGAAGGTGAGCAGCATAGAGAGAGTACTAGTAACAGGAATGTAAGCAAGTCATAAATAAGAGTAATAAACATATGCATAAAGGCTAAAAGTTTCAGTCTTTAAAAAATTCTGAGTGTGTTAATAAGTAATTATTAGTGGGAAGTAAAAGATGAAACTTTTACTGTAGGATATTCAAAGCTTTACAATAAGCAGTACATTTTACCAAAAACAGGAATTTTAAATATGGGCATGAGATAACCTAATAAATGTATCCCAACTAAAAGAAGCTAAAATGTACTGAAAATAAAGCTCTGTAGTCTAGGAAATAATAGATTTTAAAGAAGGTATTCTAAAGGCAAATAATATTCTAAATGTCTATAGATTGTTGGGCCAGGCATTTAGCTCAGTGGTTTCACAGCCTGCCTTGCAAAGGGCCCAAGTTTGATCCCCAGCAACAAAACAAAAAAAGAGTAAAATTCTATAGACTATTACTCTGTTGTAGTACAAAACAACACAGTAAACCAGGTGTGGTGATGCACACCTATAATCCCTGGACTTGGGAAGTTTAGTGGGGAGGATCATTGCTAGTTGAGGCCAGCCTGAGGGAGACTTTGTCTTGAAACAAAACAAAATGAAATAAAGCAAAACAAAACAAACCAACGCCGCAGAGCAAGTACTAATCTGTTCTTTGGAAGCCTGTACCTCTGGCCTTATAAACCTACAGTAATCGCTAACAATCCCTGAAATTCAAGTTTGGACTGCTCACCTGGCACAACTCCATTAGTGGCAATGGCACTCATGGAGATAGCAGTCAACATTGTCTGTGAAAAAAGACAAAGGACACTATTGTTACCAGGTAAAGTTGATACTTCTGTACTACTTTCCCAACTGTAGACCTCAAAGCACTTTTGAAGCATTTAACTCTACCTATTTTTATGGAGGGAGTTGCTGTCATATGGAAATAAGACAATGTGTCCTCTGCATTAGTCATACTATACTACTATCTGTGGCATACAGACATTCCTTCTTTACTGACCAAATTCCACTCCACCAAACAGGTTGTTAAATGAACTGATTGCTAAATGATGAATTATATATAGTATGTATATTACAATATTCAGAACAATGAAATGGTCAAAGGACACTCCAACTTGATGACTTTGCTTTTATTTGCCTAACTTACATGCAGTACTGTAATGTATAACAACATTAAACTATAGTACTATACAGTACAATGAGCAAAAAATTACAGTACTATATAAAAAAGACAATGAAGCTCTATAAACAAGATGAACAGAACTGGAAAAAAAAAAAAAGACAGGTCATAAGTCTGAGCAGCAGGTTAAATCTGAACAGCGCACCTTGGTTGTAAAAGCAAACAGGTGTTAAACAGGTAGGTCATTACATGAGGAGTGTCCATACTGTGAAAATGGCCTTGATATCATAACCAGTAGATTAACTCCTAAGAGCCTAATCTCACCCAAGAACATCTGATTTCATCCTGAATGTCCTAAGCAGGAAAGAAAGCCTGACACACTCAAAAGGAGTAACTAAGGAGAGAACTTGGAAAATAGATTAGAACCTAACTAAAGACTAGCTAAGTTATCAAGAACAACACGCAACAAGAAAGTGAAGCACTGAGAACTTCAGTACAGAAGAACTGTAATTTACCAAGTAGCGCAATACAGAATAGACTACAAATAGGGAATAGTTGGATGCAGGGGGACTGGTTACTAGGCTTCTGTCTACAGGAGTCTAATGGGAGGTAAGAACTACAGTGGTGGTAATGAGACTAAAAAGGAAGGGTTGAATGTGAGATTTGACAGAGAATGGATTGGTCTTTGTAAGAGACATCTCTGCCCAGCACGAGCGGGCTATGAGTGGCACATGCTTCTTGGCTTCCATAATTCGGCTACATTGTTTTATATCAGGAGTCAGACCAAAGCCCTATGTGACTCAAACAGGCATATCAGCTAGCAGAGTTCGGCTAGTATTGCTCCTTTGCTAATCGCTGTCACCAAGGCCTAAATCGTGATCTGTGAAGTGGCAGGACTCTGCTAAGTTATGTACAGCTGAGGTCAGCATGATCCCAATTAAAATCATTTCCTCTGAACTATTGCTTCTCACCGACCCTGTGGGTTGCTTGCTAATTGTGCCTGGTCTCTGTACTGGTTTCTTCTATCCTACCAAGATAAGCAGTGCCGACTCCCTCCAACCCTGCCTGGCACCATCATGCCAGGTGTTTGGTAGTATTTCATAGATGCCTTCAATACATAGCCTACTCCCTACTCCTTCCCACAATTGCATTCAATAAATACTGGATATGCTTGGGAGCTTTGTCTTTGCTGCCATCAGCAGCACTGACCAGCACCTAAGACTCAGCTTCTCTACTCTAAGTCTTGTTTCTCTCTGTCCTTAAATTTGCCTTATGCTATGGTGGCTCACAGGACAGGACCCAAGGCAGAGATCCTGATAACATCCCTTTCCCTGCTCCCTAAAGGTCTTGCTAACTGATTAGATGTAAGTTGTGACCAGAGAGAAATATGGCCTTGAAATTTCAAGACTGAAAAACCAGAAACAAAACAAAACAGGGGTACTACTAACTTACAATATGGACTATACCTACTTAACCCACTTTGTGTAATATTCAGCTAAGCCTAACACACAGGAAAATGGTGACAGGAATAAAAACATAGTAAGAATGATAGATGTGTCTGGGATAGATGAAAAATGAGTTTAAACTAAAGGAAGATTAAGAATGCTCCTAATATAGGGAAGACAAGACCTAGAAAGAAAAATTGAATTTCTAAGAGAAAGACTTCAAAGCCAAACCTGACCAAACTCAAATATGTCTTATCCCTCAAATATTTAATATCAGTTTCTATTTCTCAATACACAATGGAATAACATATGGCATTTTCTATACATTTTCCATAACTATATTGGTGGTCTCAAACTCCAAGGATTTAGATTCTTTATCTTCTTACTTCCAGCTGAAGTCTTGCTTTGTAATTTCTAGCACACTGCATAATCTTAGATAGCAAGCAGTAAATGACAGGCACTAAGTAAAAGAAAATCCTTTAGATTTTTATAACAGAATAATCTCTCCTGTTGACATTGTAAGTAGTCTTTGTTTTATTCCCAAAGACATCAAAATGCATATACTCTTGAGAACACAAAATGTTCCCAATGATCTCCAGGAGCCGATGCAAAACTTACACAGCAGCAGCAGATAAGGACAATTGCAAAGGCCTGAAGAACTCCAGCTGTGCCCACTACCCATGTAAGGCGTAGAAAGAGGATCACTCCAAAAATATTCTGTAGACATGGTAGGTAGACACCCATGAAGGTACCCATTTGGGGGGTCTAAAAAGGAAGATGTAGACAGAAGAAAAAAGTTAGTTATCTACAATAGGTACTTTTTTTTTCACTTTTAAAATTTTTAATCTTTTCTGTAAAAATTTGCTCCCTACCTACCATATTAATATCAAAGCAAAGATAAGTTTAAGCAATATCCTCAAAAGGCACATATAAAGCTGTATTTCATAAAAGACTATTCATAGGCATTGTGGCACACGCCTGTAATCCCAGCACTTGGGAGGCTGCGGCAGGAGGATCACCATGAGTTTGAGTTCAGCCTGGGCTACATATTGAGTTCAAGGGCAGCCTGAAATACATAGCAAGACCCTATCTCAAAAAACAAAATCAGAAATGCAAACAAATAAAAAAAAGAAAAAGCACTAAACAGCAACATGAAAGGCTTTGAAAATATAAACCTCTAAAAAAAAAAAAAAAAAAAAAAAAAAAAAAAAAAAAAAAAAAAAAGAATGACTTGATGGAAATCCTTCAGAATTAATTGGTAAATGGGACAGATGGTGAAATGAACCCCAATGGCCATTTGACAGCTTTTTTGTTTTGTTTTGTTTTTGGTACCAGGGATCAAACTCTGGACCTTGCGCTTGTGAGGCAGGCAGCAGCACCACTGAGCTAAATCCCCAGCCCTTTTCACAGCTTTTTAAAGAGCTAAACAACTAGAAGGACAAATGATATATGCTGCCTCATTTTCATTCTAAGAAAAGCTAATATTTACTTCTTTTAAAAAATTCAACTTTGTAACAGACAGATGGCATGAGCAGATGGGTGTGGGATGTTCTTGACCCTATTCCCTCTCACTGGAATGCTGTTCTCCCACATGGCTTACTCCTCACACCAATTAGGTCTCTGCTCAAGAATCACGTTGTTAAGAGGGCTTTCTTTGTCCACCTGGCTCCCTTGACAGTCTCAGTCTCTTTAATCTCACTCAAATATTTGTTAAAGCATTTCTTGAGACTTACTGTTGTATATTTTTACAGAGTTAAAACAGTCTGAAGACTGTCTCCTTACAAGACAGCCAGGATACTGTTTGTACTATGACACTAGTTGCCACAAGTGCCTTGGATATGTCAAACATTCAAAACTTACGAGACTCTGAATGATCCTTGCTATTCTGAGGCCTCACCTTGGTGGGCTTTTTTTTCCCTTCAGTGATATTTTCTGCCTCTTCATGTTCCTTTGCTCCTTGTGTCAGATTAGTGTAATTGGCCATGCGATTGAGGAGAGAAGACACCTTTGGTCTGGTGTCCATTTCTTCCTATAAAGCCAGAAATATGAAAGAAATGAATTACAAAGCACAATGAAAATAAACCTCAAAATAAACTTTATTGACATGAAAGGAAAAGGGAGACTACTAAACCTGAAAGGAAAAGGGAGACTACTAAGAGAAGTGGAAAAGAATGGGCTAGGGGACAGAAGGGGAAGGAGCGTTACTGTAGCAGAAAAGATCAAAGTATGTTATATGCATGTACAATGTGCCAAAATAAAACCCATTATCCTGAATAAATACTATGCATGAAAAGAAAGCTGTGAAGTACATAAGAAAAAATTCACAGGTAAATGTTTTTTTTTTAATTTATCAATAAGACTATTTCTTCATCACACTTAAAGGATCATATTTCCCATCATATTTAAAGGATCATACAGGCTGGGCATGGTGGTACACACCTGTGATCCCAGCCCTCTGGAAGCTGAGAGGCAGGAGGATTGAAACAAGTTCGAGGCCAGCCTAGATTACATAGTGAATTCAAGACCAGCCTGAACTACATAGTAAGACGTTGTCTCAAAAAAGAAAAAAAAGTCACACTTTATCAGGGTATCACGAATCCTTATAAAAAATTTAATTGACAAATTAAAGTTTGCATATTTTAGCCAGGTGTGGTGGTACACAGTTATAATCTCAGCACTCTGGGAGACTGAGGCAGGAGAATCAGAAGCTTGAGCGCAGCCTGGACAACTTGTTGACTCAGGTAGACTTTGTCTCAAAATAAAAAATAATTTTAAAAAAGGGGTTGGGAATGTAGTTCAGTGTGAAGGCTCTCAGTTCAATCACCAGTTACACCCAGTAAGTGAATAAATAAACTGCATGCATTTATGGTGCTCAACATTATGTGACAGATGTACATGTTATGTAATGATTAAATCATGCTAGTTAATATATCCATCACCACAAATACTTATTTTTTTTGTAGTGAGACCATTGAGAATCTGCTGTTCTAGCAATTTTCAAGTATAAATTCAGTCATTATGTATAACAGATCTGAAAACCTTACTGTCGTAGTTACTTTTCTCTCATTGCTGAGACCTAAAGTTAAAGGAGTAAAGGTTTATTCAGCTCAGTTTGTAAAAGTTTCAGTCCATAATCACTGGCTCCAAGGCAGGGTGGCCCGGCAGACAGGCATCAAAAAGGAGAAATAGTTCATGGCGGGCAGAAGGTAACAAAGCCAACAATGTACAATATGAGCCTCTTCCTATCCCTTATTTTGCATCCAGGCTACTGGGATTAGGGCAGGTGCCAAACCAATCAATAGACCAATTTAGTAATCACATGCCCTTAATCTTAGCACCCTTGGGCCAGGGATTTAGCTCAGTGGTTTGGTGGACTGCCTTGCAAGCACAAGGACCTGAGTTCAATCCCCGGTACCAAAAAAAAAAAAAAAAAAAAAAAACTTAGCATCCTTAATCTTAACATTACACCATAACTGATAACACACTGTAGATCCCACTACCTCTGAAAAAGCCCCACCTATGATGGCATGCAGCTTCTGGAGGACAACTAAACACAAGCCATCACACTTATTCTTTCTAATGGAAATTCTGCGCCCAATGACCAACATCACACCATCAGTCCCCTCTATGCCCCCTCATAGCTAGCATTCTGTCTCTGCCTCTAGGAATTCAACTTTCAGATCCTACACAAGAGATCAGTGGTATTTGTCTTATGTCACTTAACATAATTTCTCCAAATTCCTCCATGTTGTCACCAGTGTCAGGATTACCCTTTTTTTTTTAAGGCTGAACGCTCTCCCACTATGTACATGTACCTTGTTTCCTTGTCTCTTCATCCACTGTTGGGACACTTAGGTTGGGACACTTGGCTATTGTGAACAATGCTGCAACGAACATGGAAATGTAGACATCATTTTGACACTGTGATTTCATTTTCTTTGGATATATACTGAGTGGTGGAATTGCTGGATCATGTGGTAGTTCTATTTTGATTTTTATGAGAAAACTTCATGCTGTTTTCTACTTATACTAATCCAGCCATAAATCCTTCCTTCTTTCTCTTTCTTCTCTTTCTTGTGCTCGGGATCCAAGCCAAGGCCTCACACCTCCTAGGAAAATTTTCTACCACTGAGCTATACCCCCAAGCCCCTGCTTATAATATTCTTAATGAAAACTTTCATTATTCCTTGTAGTAGCTATATAACTTAATCTACAGAGAAAACAAAATCACCAGCTCTAGTAACCTAAAGTTCATATTGGTAATGTGATCCTTCACTATAATATCACACCTCTCTTTTGGCTACTAACATTTATGGCAATTATTAGTTTTTAATTAATTAATTTAGAGGTGCTGGGGATCAAACGTAGGGCCTCACATATGCTATGCAAGCATTTTACCACTGAGCGCCATTCCCAGCTGTGTAATAATTATAGCACCAAGCATGGACAGAGGAGAAACATTTGTGATTGAAATAAATATTTATCTCAGACCTCAGTCTGAAGGAGATTGAGAGAAAAGATTCCTTTTTTTAACAAAGCACACTGCAAGATATGGCACTGACATTGTGCAAAGCCAGACAAAGGTAGTGTTGGAATATACCACTCTCCTTTCAACAGTCTGGCTGCAGACCCATCAGTCTACATTGTCTCAGTCAGATAACACGTAAAAGTCGTCTTCATTATGCTAAGTTAAACAAACACAGAGAGATAAATACCACATAATTTTACTTATATGCAGACTCTGAAAAAACATTAACTCAGCTGGGTGTGGTGGTACATGCTTGTAATCCTAGCTGTCAGGAGGCTGTGGGATTGCCATGAGTTTGCAGCTAGCCCAGGCTATGTAGTGAGCTCAAGGCCAGGCTGAACTACATAGCAAGATCCTGTCTCAAAAAACAAGAAAGTTAACTCAGAAGTAGTGAGTAGAATGGTGGTTACCAGAGGCTGGGGGAAAGGAGGAATAGGGAGATGTTAGCCAAAGGGTACAAAGTTTCAGTTAGACAAGAAGAGTAAGATTTTCAGATCTACTGCCCAATATGGTGACTACACTTAATATACTGTCTTTTTTTTTTTTTTTTTGTACAGGGGACTGAAATATATATTTTGTATTTCAAAACTTCTAAGAAACTAAAATTCCAATGTTTGTATCACTAAAAATTATAAGGGGTGATGGATATGTTATGTGGCTTGATTTAATCATCCCACAATATCTACATGAATGAAAATATCACATTTTACCTATAAATACAATAATTTGTTACAAAATAAGACATTTTGGATAGGGGAGGGCTGAAGCAGGACAGTAAATAATTAAGGTATGTTATATAACATTTGCCATTCCCCCCAAAATCATGTAAATTTCATGTATTGCAAACACAGACCAATAAGAAATTACATAAATCTTAATCTGGTAGCCTGCTTCTTAGAGTGGTTATTGTTTAGATAGTTCTAAGTTAAACAATAGTCCTCCCAAACATAGGATTGTTTTTTATTCAAATTATTCCATATCTAAATTAGATTGCAAGATTCTCCATGTAAATAAGCACTCTTCTTCCTTACTTCATAACATTTAATAGATATTTTCTATAATTAGACCATACAGACAAAATTAAGTACAATGAAAAGTTACAACATAAGTATATTTTAACATTAGTGATTATCCAGTTTGTAGTGTTTTAAAATCAAATAGAAAATAGCTGTCCTGAAATCTCTGTTCCTACAATCTGTCTATAGTTTTCTTCCAAATATTACCTCAAAGAGTGCCAAATTTTTATCAAAGTATTCATCGCCTTCTTCATAATTGGAATTATTGAGATAAGCATTTCGAGCTTTCTTATGCCCATCATCTGGAAAAAACAATAAACCAAGTTAGTTCTCACTGGTATTAAGAAATAACACCAAATAATTGCAAGTTGCCTCTTTGTTAATCCAAATTTAATCTACGACTCAATAAATCAACACTGCTCTCCCTTTTCAGCAGAAGCAAAAACAAATCTCTAAGAAATAACACAGGTCATTCTTTTTCTTAATTCAAAGACCTTTGGAGGCACTATTCTTTTAGCCTATCAAAGCTCTACACTTAAAGTTACCCAAATCCAGGATAGAAAAAAAAAAAAACCCAGAGAATTTATGAAATACGTACTCAGGATATACTACTATGCTATATCTGGACTAGTTTACAAACATGCTTTTGCTGTAAAAAGAGGCACTTCAAGGGCCGGAGATTTAACTCAGTGGTTCCACTGCCTGCCTTGCAAGTTCAAGGGCCTGAGTTCAATCCCAGATACCAAAAAGAAAAAAAGAGGCACTTTAAGGGGGTAGGGGAGGCAAGGGTGGAACAAGAGAAGTAAAGAATTAAGATAAAGTAACAACCTCCCATGATGCATGTAATCATTATATACTACAGACATGTACATGTACTAATAAAAAAATGTTTAAGAAGAGGCACCTGATAGGAATTTAGTGAACAAGATATGAAGAAAAAAAGAAAAGAAAAAAATTGAGTCTCTAGGGCAGCAAAGTTTGAATATTTCCTTGACTTTGGTTTTGTAGTGTGTAAAAGTCAGATAACTGCCAGGTGTGGTATGTAGGCCTGTAATCCCAGAATTTGGGAGCCTGAGGCAGAAGGGTCTCCACCAGTTTGAGGCCAGCCTGGGCTACAGAGTGAGTTCAAGGACAGTTTGAACTACAAAGTGAGACCCTGTCTATATATAAAAAAAAAGTTAAATAATTACACAGTCTGGCAGTAAAAAATAAAAAGTTAAAAATTATATAAATACTAAAACTTAAGATTTTCAGTGGGTGGAACAGCTCGCCATTGCAATCCCAGTGGAGGCAGGAGGATCAAGTTTGAAGCCATGTGGGCAACTGAATGAGACCCTATCTCAAAATATAAATAGCTATGGATGTTGTTCAGGTACAGCACTCTGGGTTCAATTCTCAATACCACCAGAATAGAAATGAAAACTACTAAGATTTTCAATATTGAAGAAATATACATCTATATAAAAAAAATTTTTTTTTTTTGGTTTTTTGAGACAGGGTCTCACTATATAGTTGAGACTGATCTGGAACTCATTATGTAGCCCAGGCTGGTCTCAAACTCACAGCAATCCTTCTGCCTCAGCCTCCCGAGTGCTGGGATTACAGGCATGCGCCATCACGCCCAGCAGATCTATATAAAATTTTAACAATACTAAAAATCCTATATCCTTAAGTATATAAAATGAGCATGGAAAAAGCCAACCAGTTATCAGAATGACTGGGTCATGTCGAAGAACACAAAACCAACCTGACGTAGTTCTAAGTGGCCAAAAGTGAGACAATATAAATACTAAAAATGAATAATATGATAGTATTAAAATACCCCTGGGTGTGGGATGGCCCATGCCTGTTATCCTAGCCACTCTGGAGGCAGAGGCAGAAGATGAGAAGCTCAAGGCCAGCTTTGGCAACTCTGTAAGACTCTTCTCAAAAAAAGATATAAATAGACAGACAGATAGACAAAATAGGAAGGAAAAACGGGGGATGTATCTCAGTGAAAGAGCAACTCTGCAATTTGTTCCTCAGTACCATGCCCAAAACAGTCATTTTGTAGCTCCTCCTGAATTCCCAGTGAATACTTTGGAGTACTGCTTGGGATGAACACTGAAGAAAACTATGGAAGAGACCTCGGCTACCATATGGAAAAAACAAACAAACAAAAAAAATCACAAACAAAAACAAAAAGTGACCCATTCCAGTCAATCCACATAATCATTACAAACAATCAATAAGCAGAGCCCAGGAGAAGAGCACCATGAGCAATACATCCTCCAAAGACTCAGCCCCAGGAACCCACCTACTCCAGATGGGCCCTACCTTCTAACAGCACATTCAGCTCTAGCATCCCCACAATCAGTTACCTCTCCAGGAATCTCTCAATCCAGTCAAGTTGATAATTAAGATTAACTGGCACAATTTCATACCTTGTCAACCTGACACCTAATTCTATCTCCTTAAACCACACAATCTATACCGCATTAAGTCCATAATTGCATCCACCATTTTTTAACTATCCTGTTTACAAACAAAAATGCACTAATTGCCTCTCCAAACCGCCCCCCCCCGGACTAGGAATTGAACTCAGGACCGTGTGCTTGCCAGGCAGGTTCCCGGCTCTTGCTTCTCCAAAGTCTTAACAGTTCCAGCCTTCCTAAAAAACCCAAAGTCTCCTCTGAGACTCAAGGAAAATTCTTTTAGTGTGAACCTCCATAAAATAAAAAAAGCATGGGCTAGGGATTTAGCTCAGTGGTGCCACCACCTGCCTCAAAACCACAAGGTCCTGAGTTTGATTCCCAGTTCCCTAAATAAATCAATAAATAGCAAATTACTTAATCCCATTGTTAAAAAAGCAAGATAAATGGCACAGGGTAAATATTACTATTTCAAGAGGAGGAATTGGGAATAGAAAAAAATATGACCAAAGCCAGACTGAAATCCAGCAGGGTTTTCTGTTCTGCTTTTTGCTCCCAATTCTCATTATATGTCTAGCAAAAAAGTAGGCAGCAGTAGCCATGCCACAACCTGAACCATATGGTCAGGTATAGTCACAATAATGACCCCACTTCTCTGGTACCAACTTTCTGAATTGGGCAACTTTCCCATTGCTGGGACAAAATACTCAAAACTCACAACTTAAAAGAGGAGAGGTTTAATCTGGCTCATGGTTTCAAGGGATTCAATTTATGGTCAAAAAGATCCAAAGCAGAACACCATGGTGGAACAAAGTGCTCACTTCTTGGTGGCTTGGAAGCAGAGCACACGGGAGGAGCACGAGCAAAAAATACACTCTCATCAGGCACGGTGGCACATACTTGTAATCCCAGCACTCTGGAAGGTAAGGCAGGAGGACTGCTGTGAGTTTGAAGCCAGCCTGGACTGCTCAGTGAGTTCAATGCCAGCCTGAACTACACAGTAAGACCCTGTCTCACAACAAAAACAAAGAGAAAGGAGGAGGGAGAGAGACAGACCAAAGGCATGGTCCCAGTGACCCATCTCTAATGGAACCCCACTAATAGAATATTCAGCTATGAATATCAGTAGATTAATCACCCTGACTTAATCACCTCTCTAGGAGTCTCTTAATCCAGTCAAACTAAGAATTAAGATTAACTGGTATAGTAGTGTTTCTTTTTTTTTTTTTAATCTGAAAATCTGGACTGGGTTCTACCATCTCTTATAATTCATTTTCACTCTGCCTTTGTCTTTGCTGCTGTTTCCAGCAGTAATTTGTGGTTTGTTTTTTCCCTTAGTCCATTTTTTTCCTCTAGTTTCCACATTATTTATATCTTTTATTATTCACCCTTAAGTTTACATATTTTCCTTAAAACAATAGTTTAACATCCTGCTAAGCAGAATGAAGAATTATGAACACCACTTCTGTTCCAACTCTCTCCTCCTGACTTAACTGATACTGCTATTCAACATTTCAAGTAGCTTTTATTAACATCACACATAACATATTAAAACTATTTTATAAAATGTATTAGTTTTTCATTGCTGGAACACAATTCCCAATTCCCATGAATTAGAGAAGGACAGGTTTAACTCAGCTGATAGTTTCAGAGGATTCAGTCCATGGCTGGAAGTGTCCAAGGCAAGAGTGGCAGAAGGGCATGATGGAAAAAAGCTGCTCAGTTCATAGTGGCTAAGAAGCAGAGCAAGGGAACAGCACAAGAAAGAAAGAGGCTAGAGACCAGATACAATACCCAAGGTGATAGTCCTTCAAATTCCTTTAGAAGGTTTTTCAAAGTTATACTATGAAACCGTGAACTAAATAACTACTTGCTGTTGGGAACATCCTTGGTGTCTACTCATTAGATGTGTGTGACAGTCAGAAGTCTCCAGCTAGGTATAGTGGCTCATATCTGTAAGCCCAGCTAAGCGGGAGGCTGGAGGCCAGAAGATTACAAGCAAACCAACTACTTAGGACACTCAAGCACGAAGATTTCTACTTCAAGGCCAAATGTGAACAACTCAGAGAGACCCTGTCTCAAATAAAAATAAATAAAATAAAAAGGATGGGGTTGTCTGTAGCTATGGTACAGGGCCCCTGTATCCAATCTCTAGCACAAAAGACAAAGAAAGGAAGAAAAAAAGGGTCTCCAGTCTCCAGATATTTCTAAATAGAGTATCCCTTGGAGGGTATAATTGCCTCTAGTTGAAAACTACTATTTTAGAGCAAGCCTCATAGTAAAAACTGCCCTCCGCTTTTATTTACCTACAAGTGTTGTTTTGCTCCTATCCCTTGGATGTAAGGGCGATCTGGCTGTGACATCTGTCAGCCCAATGATCGCCAGGGTTGATTGGGCCTATTTTGCTCTTACTCCTGAGTGTTTTGTTAAGCACAATTTTATGTTAATGAAGCCTGCGCTTTTGCATTTCCTAGTCTTTGTTTTGCTGTTGAGAGTCTTCTGTCATTATGTAGTTCCTTTAATGTTCTGTTCATACTCTCTGGCTGCTATCCAGATATTTGAGGAACTTTGTAGTTTAACTGAGATATATCTAGGCAGAGCATTCTTTTTTCATATTCTTCACCGTTTCTATATCTAACCTCTTCTTTATGTTGATAATTATATTTTTATTTTCTAGAAGTTCTATTTGTTCTTCTTTTCTCTGAACAGTCTCTCACTGCTGAATACTTTGCTCTCCTTCATAATTGCATTTCTTATTGATTTAAACCTTTCATAGAACTTTCTTGATTTAAACATTTAATCAAATTTTTATCCCACATTTAGGACTTCTTCACTCTCAAAGGTTTTAAAATAAGAGTTCCAGAGTTCAATGTAGTACAATACTTCCCCATTGTTCAATAACCTTATAATAGTGCTGATATAAAATCGGGCATGAGCACAAACCTGTCCTGTTTTGCTGTCTGCTGTCTATCCAACCCAATTCTTAGCAACTCCGGAATCTCTCTGTTTGGACCTCTCCAGTCTCAAGTTTCTGGTGAAATTGCTTTCACTTTTAAGCACTCTGGTTCTGGCAGTTTCTAGCCCAGCTTCCACTTAAATTTTTAGGAGGGTGGAAGAATATCCTTGGAGATTCTGTCTGCATCTTACGACACCAACTATGCGGCCAATACTGTCCTCCCCAATGTCTACCTGTGGCGGTGACACAGAATGGGAGGGTCCCATAAATTCCTGGTCAACCATGACTTGTGGACAGTGATGAAAAGTCAAGGCTTTCCACATAAGGAACAAACAAGCTCTCTTCAGGTGTGGCCATATTGAAAAGCATGAAATTAGAAGTGGTTCTATTCAAAGGCATGGATCAATTCTTGGCTTGAATATCTTGGTTGGGAAATATGCTGCTTCAGAATATAGCCTTTGGTAGTCTGGGTCACTACTCTGACCTCAGGAAATACCACATGAAAAAGAACTTTTAGGGTTTCTGAATAACAAATATTATTCTCCATGAACTAAGAATCAAATCTACATCACAGAAATCTTTTAGTATTATACCGAGTCCTTTGGAGGATACCTGCTGAGACTGGTTTTAGAAATGCTTTGAATTAAAAAGCCCCATCAGATCACTATTATTTTTCTTTTTTCTCATTTTACTACACAAATAATGCTGATATTACAGGAAACTTCTAGTTTTTGTTGCATAATTCAAACTGGCAGAACAACTGGTTCTTTTCAAGATTTCGTATTTCTGTTTGCATGGTATATTTATATTTTGTTTCTTCTTTCTTGTGGTGGTGGGGGAATGCTGGGGATTGAACTCTGGGCCTTGTACAACAAAGTAAGCGTACACTCTTAATGGAGCTACACTCCTGTCATTTTTTTTTTTTTTTTGTACAACAGAAAAGACTGTATACCAAATGTCTATTTATAAAAACTTTATGGCCAGGCGTGGTGGCGCACACCTGAAATCCAGGCACTTGGGAGGTTGAGGCAGGAGGACCGCTGTGAGTTCGAGACCAGCCTGGGCTACATAGTAAGTTCCAGGTAAGTCTCAACTACATAGTGAGACCCTGTCTCAAAATAACCAAAAAAACAAAAAACAAACAAACAAAAAACTTTATGCATGTACTGACATTATTTCTATAATGCTGCTGGCTTTTGTCAGTTATCTTAAGCTATATCTTGAGGCCCAAGATAAATCTCAAATTATTTCTTTAGCCTCAAAGTAAGACTGGACTATAGTTTCTTTTTTTTTTCTTTCGAGACAGGGTCTCACTATGTAGTTGAGACTGACCTGGAACTCACTATGTAGCCCAGGCTGGTCTCAAACTCACAGTGATCCTCCTGCCTCAGCCTCCCAAGTACTGGGATTACAGGTGTGTGCTACCAGGCCCAGCCTAGACTACACTTCCTATTTGCCATTGTTAAATTTTGGCAAGGTTATGAATTCCTCAAACTGATTTAGATAATGTTTAATTGGTTTTCTATGGCTTGAGAAAGCCTGAAGAACACTGGAATTCTTTTTCCTTGAATGTTTGGTAAAATGTCTTATAGAAATATCAAGACTTGTTGCCAGTTTGTTTGCTTGCTTTCTAAAAAAAATTTTTTTTGGGGGGGGCGGTACTGGAAATCAAACTCAGGACCTTGCACTTGCCAGGCAGGCGCAGCGCCACTAAACTAAATCCCCAGCCCTTTCAAAAAATTTTTAAATTGAAAATTATACACATACATACAGGGAAAAGTTCATAAATCCTAAGAATAGAACTGGATTCATTACCATAATAACAGTTTCTGTCTCCCTTACATCTCTTTGGCCTAACCCTGAGTTTCTCAAGAGACCCAATGAGTCAGTGGGAACAACAAATACATTAAAATAACTGCACCCTGTTGACAGAAAATGTATTTAGCAGGTCTGGAAGATGTTATTATAAATCCAATTCAGCAAGAAAAGCCTGAAATAGGCTATTATAAATTCAATTCAGCAGGCAAAGTAATTGAACCAGTTTTTCACCTACCAGGCCAACTTAACTCTAAAGGAAGTTTTTAAAAAGAGAGCTGGGGAGACTTCTTCCCCTCAGTGATGAGATTGAACACAAGGCTTTGTTTGTGCTACGTAAGTGCTCCATACTGACCTACAACGTTCAGCCCCAGGAGCTGGAAAGATTTTAATTCAAGCTACTAATGTCCTTTCTGAGAAACAATAGGATGTTTATAAATATGGCAAAAAATAACTGTTTCACTATTTCAATCCATTTTAACAATACTGAACTGTATCAACTCCTAATGACCACCTCACTACCTAAAGCCTTCCCCGACTGCCACTGCCCATGTTCCTAGTCAGATAATGAACTCCTCTCAAATTTCTCTGCCAATCATGCATGTTTCATGGATAGAATAATTTGGGGGTGGGGAGTATGATTTTCATAGTTTGGAAAAATCTTTCTATGAAATCTTAGCCATTCCTGATTTAAATATGAAATTTTTATATAGAAGACTAAATTTGAGTAGTATAAAGGAACTATTCAATAAAACAATATAATAGGCTGGGAGGAGGATGATGATGATGATGATGATGATGATGATGATGATTTTGTCTGTGGAGTCTGGCTATGTAATTCAGACTGGCCTTGAACTCACTGTGTTGCCAACCCTGGTCTTGAATGCAAGGCGATTCTCCTGCCTCAGTCTCCTGAGTGCTGGGTTTATAGGCATGAACCACCACACCCAGCAGCACTGGAATTTTAGCATAGTGATAGAATACTTGTGCCAGGTCCTGGGTTTGATTCCTAGCACCAAAGAGAAAACAAAGAAAAAAAAAAGAATAATGACAGCCTCAATGCCACAAGGCCAGGATCGTGGTGATTAGATTTCCATGTTTATATCATTTACCTAACAAATATTTACTGGGTGCCTAAAGTGCTAGATACAGTTCTGACAGACACACACATACTCAAAGGAATGAGTGTTAAGATCTCATTAATTCACGGACTCTTCTAACGTTTTAACGTGGAAAGAACAAGGAATACTCTTTTCAACGAATAAATACTCTGAAGCTTCAATAGGCAAACAAGCCATATGAAGCACCTTCCCTACTCTGGACTTCTGAGAATATATTCTCTGCAACCTCTATGTACATATTCAATAGCAAAAAGTTCAGCTATATATAATCAAAAGACACACACCCAAGTATAGTGGCACATCTATAATCCCAGCATTTAGGGAAGCTGAGATTGGAGGATCTCAAGTTTGAGCCTAGTATGGGCAACTTACTGATTTAGCAAGACCTTGCCTAAAAGAAAAAGACTAGGAAGACAGCAAAGTATGAAAGTCTAGGGTTTAATTTCCAGTACTCTAAAAGCAAAGATATTCCCCCCAAACAAAAACAAGACACATGAATATACAGAATGATTATTAATATATTAATTAAAAACATATAAATAAAAACTAGAAATGCCTTTCTCACCTATTAGTAAAAACAAAAATTTTAAATTGATATGTCAACTTTTGATAATAGAAGTAAGAGTTCCTCCATTACCCTTATTAGTATTGACAGGAACTTATGATGATTTATCTTTTTGAAAATGTAAATACCTTTTGAGTAAGGAATTCCATTGTTAGGAATTTATTCTAAAAACATACTGGCAATAAGAATACAAATACACGATGATTAAGGCCAGGGATTTAGCTCAGTGGTGCCACCACCTGCCTCGCAAGCACAAGGTCACAAGTTCGATCCCCAGTACCAAAAGAAAAACCACCAAAAAACCAAAAACCAAATACATGATGATAAATGCAAACTAATTTGTAAGACTAACATAACATACCTATAAATAACCTAAATGCTCACGGAGAGGGAACTGGCTGAGTAAAATTATAGCAAAGGAGCATAACTGAATACTATTTAATCACAAACAAATGAATGAGGTGATCTTTATGCATAGAGAAGATGTCCCAAGATAAAATGTTAAGTAAAAAAAGACAGTTGATTTAGAAATGAGAAGAAAGGAGCTAAAGGTGTAGGGAAGGTGGGATGGGTAGGGGAAGGGTAATAAGGGAAAAGAAAAAAACGTGAGATAATGAAAAGATGAAAATAAAGTGTTTGTAGATGGGGAGGGGAGGAGGGGGTGAAGGGAGGGCAGGGGTAAGGGGAAAAAATGAGAATCAAGACTTGTCATGTAGAGGTACAAGATCCCAACAATGAATGTAACTGTACTGTATCCCTAAAATGTACCAATAAACTCAATTAAAGCTGAAAAAAAAAAAAAAGACAGTTGATGGATTTAAATCCCAGAATGGGGGGAGGAGCGAGTCTCTACAGTAGAACATTCTGTATATTATAACTCCATTAATATAAAAAGGAAAAACAATAAAAATTTATAGAATTCCCAACAAATAGCAAGTCATTTGGCAGAACGGAAGCAAGGTACGAAGAAGAGATATTTCCAAAGACTTTTGCTTTTTTTATATATGTAACTTCTTTATTGCCAGAATTCCTTACCAGAGTATACCTCATTTTTATATTTTATAAGTTTGTTTTGAGTTTGTGAAATTCTTGTCAAATTATAAGTTTATTGCAATTTAAATGAGCAACACCTAGAGGCAATCAATTCACTTTCACAGCTTAATTCACATATAGGAAACTGGAACACCAATTTCTATGGATTGCTTAAAGCCATGTTATTTATGAAATACCTTTACTAATTAAAATGAAGGCGAACAAAAGGCCAAGTACTGAAAAAAGAAGAGTAGGGATAAAGTCCAAAGTATTACAAATATTATGTTTTCTTTACAAAATTTTCTTGGAAAAAAGTTCTAAGATTATTTTCTAACCATAGACCATGCAAAATTAATTTTTAGTGCAGTAACTAAATAGAGTGTTAGTTATCAATTACAGTAGTAGTTTCTTAATGCTTACCAAATTGGAAACAGAAACAACAGGAAAGGGCTGGGGATTTAGCTCAGTGACTAGACCATGCCTGCCTTGCATGTGCAAGGTCCTGAGTTTGATCCCGGTGCAAAAAAAAAAAAAAAAAAAAAGAAAGAAAGAAACAGCAGGAAAATAACTGATAGGTGAAAAGCAGCAAAGTGGGGGCAAAATTAGAATTACAAGGGGAGTAAGTAACATATGTTAATACAAGCAGGTAAAAGGTGGCTTTTTAGAGTCAATTCCCACAGTGATACGATACCTAACAGCTGGCTGTGTTCCCCTGTGATGGAGTTCTGACTCGGGTCTGAAAAACAATTGAAAAAAAAAGAAAGAAAAAAATGAATGCTCAAAACAAACAATTTTTAAAAATTCAGCAACAAAAACAACCAAGGAAATAAGCAAAAAACTGAAAAGCTTAAAAAACATTAATGAAAGAGAAATAAAGGAGAACTAGTATTTAAAAAAAAGATCACATTCCTTTAAAATTACCATTATCACTCAGCAATTTATTCATCTTGGGTTGTCTCTACCTTTTGGCTATTTTGAAGAACACTGCTGTATACCTTGTCATATAAGGGCCCAAGTTCCTGTTTTCATAGACTGGAATAGTATTCAGCTATTAAAATAATGGAATTCTAATACATGCTAAAAAATGGATGAAAACACACCAGACACAAAGCAAAACAATATTGTATGATTCCATATTTTTTAAATACTGAGTAAAGGCAGACTTATAAGATGGAAAGTAGATCAGTGGTGAACAGGAGCTGTGTAGAGTGATGTGTGGTGCTACTGCTTAATGAGCACAAGAGCTGCTGTATAGGGTGGGTGGAGAGAAATTCAGGAAGTAGAGAGCAATGGCTGTACAACACTGTGGATTTAATAATGTCACTTAATTATTCACTTAAGTAGTTAAAATGATAAGCTGTGTGTTACATGTATTTTACCATATTTTTTAAATGTGGTAAAGCCAGACACAAAGGCGTACTCCTACAATCCCAGCTACTGGGGATGCTGAGGGTAGGAGAGTCACAAGTTTGAGACCACCTGGGTAATTGAGAGAAACCTTGTCTCAAAAAATAAAAGCGAAGTCAGTGGTGGCACACGCTTGTAATTACAGCATGTGTGGAGGCTGAGGCAGGAGGATCCAAGCTGAGTGACTTACTCAAAACGTGTCTCAAAATACTTTGAAAAAGGCTCGGTATATGGCCTTTTTCAGTGAAAAGGACTGAGTTAAATCATCAGTACAACACACACACACACACACACACACACTTAGGAAGGTAGCTCAATATGCCCCGAGTTCAATCCCAGCCCAAGTTCAATTATCAGATCCCCAAAATAAATTTTAAAAATAAATTTAAAAGATCATTACACAAATTTGACTATGCATTTCCGTAAGATGATTCAGGGCCCATGACACAAATTAAATTTCCTCTTTAATGACAAAGAAATATACTAGAATGACAGCTCATTATTAATATCAAATATGTTGATTTGGCTTCAAATAAAATGACTAAACTACCTTTTGTAATTATTTGTTTCTTCAGTAATCTGAAATAAAATTAGTAGCAATAAACTGAGTTCCTAGTAAGAGATTCACAACCATTAAACAATCAATCACTTGCTTATTTCAAAGGCTTGAAAAGCATTGTGGGCTAAATATAGAAAAGACCCCAAGCTTCACTTTACTCAAAGATTAAATCTCTTGAGACCTAGGATTACATGTGGCTTCCCTGAATGTGTCTGAGAAAACAAAAGTAAATTTAGATCAGGGAGTTTGCAAACAATAGCAAAAGATTACATCACTATCTTCACTAACCTCTAACTGAAGTTAAACTGTTTCCCAATCAGGGCATAGGCAACAAACTACACAAAAGCACCTGTGAATCTCATTCAGAATAAATACCAGATTTTAAAATATCACATTATTATTATTTTAGGCAAAAATCCATATAATATTTTACATGGCCCATGTATATGTCTTAAATATAATTAAATCTAACATTTTAAAATATGCATCCCACGGTGGGAATGTAGCTTACCGGTAGAGCACTTGCCTAGCACACAGGAGGCCCGAGGTTCAATTTCAGCACTGTAAATAAATAAATACACATCCTAGATAGAATATACCCTATAGTTTCTTATCAAGGTGGAAATAAGGTAGAAATCTGACAACCACAACTAAAGTTTTAAATGATACATGATCATTTTCAATGTAGGTTCAGAGGATGCTTTTCTTTATTTTGGTTTTGACAAAGAAAAATTCCAAATTTTCAATTCTAGGACATTTTCACTAACATATTAGCAAGTGAGTTCCTAGCTTTTACTTTAAATTCATCTTCCCATTTAAATAAAGAGAATTTTATTAATCTAAATAGTTGTTTTTATACTTAAGATAAAATAAAGAGTTAACAATTCTATAGTAAGTTGATACATTAGATCACCTCACCTCTTCGCCACCGTTCATCTTACCAGTAGAAAAATTGAGGCCGATTATTGTAGATATGCAGGTGTGCAGGTGGCAAGGAAAGGAAAGTACAGAAAGAATTGTAGAATTTTAGAAATGGAAGAACCATGGCAATCGCCTACATCTACCCTACTGACTCTAGAGGAAAAGTTGGGGAGGCCTTATCATATCATCTGTTTTTCTTCTGACACTACACCAACGGCCCTTCATGATTTTGGTTCCCAATTACTAAAGTGTGCAAGGACAGACAAACTTGAAGATGTCATCTCTTGAAAATTAATGTCTGGGTTAATGAGTGGCCAAAGACACATCTGCAGTACAACTGAAAAAGAAAGATCTATTTCACCTTCCAGTGCTAGGAACTAAGCACAGGCCTCGTACATGCTATGCACTCTACCACGCGTACACTCCATGGCTATCCTGAGATGAAGTCTTTGAGAATCAATGTTATTCTTCTCAATACTTTGACTTTTTGGTTCTAAAACAAAATACAACAGCCTAACAAGCTATCTGGAATGCCATGGAATATGTCCAATGAATAGAAGTAGAAAGCTACTCAGACAACTCAGGAAGACCAGTAATGGTTTTAAGGAGGAAAACACAAATGTCTATTTCTTTTTCCTAAAAATAACTAATCCCTCCTACACCATGTAATATGTTTGTCTTCTGACTGTAAACTGGTGCATGTGTACTCTCTGGCCACACTAGAACTTTCCTTCTGAACACCCTCATCTATTTGCTTGTGTAGTTCCTACATGTTCAACTTTGACTTTGTTTTAATTTACAATAATTAAAGGATTTCTGGGTAATCCTTACTTGATACTCATTTGGTAATTTGAAGATTAACCTCCAAAACCTGCAAATGTTTCATTAATATATGTAAATACGGTGTGGCTCAGTGATAGAGTACATGTAAAAGGTAAAACCAGGGCAAATGAGAGAGTAAACAAGTTCATGAAACCACTAGAGCGAAACTAGCCATACCAGTAAAAATCACAGTTGTTAAGTAGGCTAAAGTTGAAGGGTGTTTCTGTGTGTGCAATCCAAACTCAACGTGATAACACTGCTCTACTTGTGGAAACATTTCTATTGTCTTACATCTGAACTCTCCAATTTAACGTTTTTCCTTCTGGCATATGATTGGTAAGGGAGTACTCACATTTGCTTAAGAGTGGAAGTTGTGCTGGGCATGTGTAATCCCAGCACTCGGGAGGCCAGCTTGAACTTTTTGGCAAGACCTTGTTTCGAAATACAAATCAAAGAGAGGCTAGGGATTTAGCTTAGTAATGCCACCCCTGCCTCACAAGTGCAAGGTCCTGAGTTTGATCCCCAGTACCAAAACAAAAACAAACAAAAGAGTGGAAGTTATCCTAAATATTACTCAAAATGACATTTATTGTAACCAAATTATTTCATGCAATAGGGACAGTGTGCCAATAATTTATTTGTGCCATCTGGTGGCTTTCATAAATTAAGCTACACCTAAGTCATCATATAACCAGGTCACAATAAAAAGCCTGAGGCATTCTATAGATCAGTACAGGAGCTCAAATAAAACCAAACATATACCTTTTAAATTAGGTAGATGAAATAAAAAAAATGGACTGAAATTATTTCCTTGTAACATTAATGCACTTAATGTATCCCAGTAAATGATAAAGAATAAATTGTCATGTGACTTGGAGAAAAGAGGGGGAGACAAAGATCTTTTAGCTGGGTTTTTATAGTTTAGTTCAAACCATTTGCAATGTAAGCAGTTTGTAAAGACAGTCAACCATGAAGATAAACTATTACAGTAGTATAGAGCTATGAACTGCACATATATGTATGCTACATATTTCTCATTGTATAAGTGCACATTCCTTAGTGAATTAATAGAGAATTGGTGAGAAAATGGCTTGAGGTAAGGAGGTAAGTAAATCTGGCAAATCTGTTTAATAGTTAAGTAGACTTCTATAATGTATAACTTCATACACTTCAATATGTTAGTGGACGCTTAATCTCCAAAAGAGAATATTCATTCAGCATTGCTAAATACATGAGATAACCCATTTTGCATCAAATACTTTGTGTAACTACTCTTCCAGTATGTACTTTGGGAAATGCTGAATATCAGTATTTTAGGGTTAAAAGATAACCCTCGGGATCATCATTTGCTCACTCATTTATTTACTCAGCACTATTTCCATTAAACCAGGACTTTCTGAAATTGCTCAGGCAAGACAATGATGGGGTATTTGCTAAATTATAAATTCCTGGATTACAAACTAACCTTAAAGGTTCAATTTCACGGGAAGACCCTGAGATTCTGTAGTTATACCAACAGCTTCACATATAGTTAGGAGATAATGCAGATCTGATTCCAGAGCACTGCAATAATGTGAATGCCACAGTAAAGGGAGTCAAGCAAACTTTGTGGTTTCCCAGTACATATGAAAGTTACATTTACACTATATTGTAATTCGTTAGATGTATAATAGCATTATGTCAAAAAAAACCACAATATGCCACCTACATAACCTTAATTAAAAAATACTTTATTGCTAAAAAATTCTGGTGATCCTCTGGGCCTTTGGGAATTACAATCTCTTTGCTAGTAGAGGATCTCACCTCAGTGTTGATGGCTGCTTAAGGCTGGGGTGTCTATGGCAATTTCTTAAAATAAGACAACAGTAAAGTTTGCCACAATTCACTTTCTTTCAAAAAAGATATGTAGCATGTGATGCTGTTTGACAGCATTTTATCTTCAACAGAACCTCTTTTCCGGGCCCATGACATAAATTAAATTTCCTCTTTAATGACAAAGAAATATACTAGAATGATAGCTCATTATTAATATCAGATATATCGATTTGCCTTCAAATAAAATTATTAAACTACCTTTTGTAATTATTATTACTCTTTTCTAACTTTGTCACCTGCTGTTCAGTTATGAACTCTTTGCCCCTTACTCTCTGGAATATTTTGTGAAACTTTACTTCAGACACATGCATCTTTTCATTGAAAATGTCCTTCCTCTCTAATTACCTGACTTCTACTTCCTTCCAAGGGCTCCAGTGTTTCTTTCCTTCAGGTTTAACTTTCTAACAGGTTTAATATTTCTCTAAACAGGTATAACTCACAGTAGCTACCCTGAAGGGGCTTACAGCACACTGGGGATAGACAAGTGACTACACTGTGTGACTAAAGTACTATATTCATGGTAAAGACAAAAAGATATGGGAATATATAAATCACATTACGGACCCTGGAGCAATAACAGAACCCATTAAAAAAGAGGTGATTTTGAACTCAGTCTTAAGTATTTGGTAGGTAATTGGAGGAAAGAATATTTCAAGAAGATAAACAAATGCATTGAGACATAGGGGCATTTGAATGCATCTGTTATATCTGGGGTGTAGTATGGATAAAACAGCAATAAACAAGGAACCTCTTAAACTAGGATGCTCTAGCTCACTAAAGTATATGTATGAACTTGTAAGCAGCACAATCCTTTCTCTGTGGGCAATGGGGAGAGATTATGGGGTTTTAAACGGTAGAGTAAAAACAGTATGAGTTTATATTTGAGAAAACCCCCATGGTAATGGATGGCTTCAAAAGGCAGAAAAGAGGAACAATGGACTGGCACAATTCAAATGAGGACAAGAAAGGGAGAGTTGTAATAATTATTTGGAAACAACTGGTAAGAAAGACAATAAAAAGGAGAAAGGGGAAGTGGGAAGAAGAAAGTAAATATTGAAACATACAAGGTCAAGTCAGTAAAGAAATAGAAAACACAGGAGCAAGAAAGGAAACAACTGTCTAGAGCACAGGTATGTGGATTAGTGTTGAATAAGGAGGAAGATAGGGCCAGGGATACTGTAGCTCAGTGGCGCTATGTTTACTTGGCAAGTGCAAGTGAGTTCAATTCCTGGTACCAGAAAATTTTTAAAAAAGGGAAAAGAAGGAGAATGAAGATAAGAAAGGGGGAAAAAGAAAGGAGGAGGAGAGGGGGGAGGACGAGAAAGAGTGGGAGGGGAGAGGGAGGGGAGAAGAGGAGGAAGAAGAAGAAGAGGGAGAAGAAGGGGAAGGACGGGGAGGAGAGGGGGGAGGAGGAGGAAGAAACTGAGGGGAGGGGGAAGAAGAGGAAGAGGAGGAAGGGGAAGGAGGGGGGAGGGAAGGGGAAGAGGAGGAATAAGAAGAGGAGGACGGGGAAGGAGGGGGAAGGGAGGGAGGAGGAGGAGGAAGATGAAAATGATGACAACAACAAAGGACAATGTCAACATACAGAGTCCACCAAAAAAATGGATGCCCACTTCAGCAGTCTGCCATACTAATAAATGTCTGGATGCTCATGGCCACCACGTCCAGCACCTCTTGTAATTGTAGAGGCCAAAGGTAGCTTATATAAACCTCACAATGTCTCAGCAAGTTTAGTGTTAAAATGTTTATTTGGTGGGTTCTGTATATGTCATTAAGAATTTGGGAACAAGGATTTTAAAATACAATTTATTCTGCTTTTTTTTGGTACCAGGGATCAAATTTAGGACCTTGCACTTGCAGGGCAGAGCGCGGCACCACTGAGCTAAATCCCAGGCTCTGTAATATAATTTACTCTGAAATAGACGTTTGTCATATGAGAAAAGAGGATGGAGACTTAATAAACATATTAAGCTGCAAAAAAAATGAGAAAGGAAGCTAACTAGAATCTTACAGAAGAACATATGAAGAGTATCGATGGTACAACTGATGTTGGAAATGATGAGTCTGTGGTGCTACATTTTCAAGGCTGAGAGACCCACATACACACCCTACCACTTGTTCTTTGCAGTAACACAACCATCAAGATTAAGAATGACAGTAGGAAAAACATCAGTGAACACATTTTAAAAGTTAAAAAGAATGACACCAGGTATGGTAGTGCACATGTGAAACCCCAGCCACTTGGGGAGAACAACAAGTTCAAGCCCCACCAGAGAAACACAGCAAAAAAAAAAAAAAAAAAAAAAAAAAAAAAAAGAAAAAAAAAAAAAAAAAAAAAAAAGAAAAGAAAAGAAAAAGAAAAAGAAAAAGAAAAAGGCATGGAGTCCCCCACTGGAGATGTAGCTCAGTGTGAAGGTTCGGGCTTCAGTGCACAGTGCTGAAAAAAAAAATACTCAAAGAAATAGAAATTCAAGATTAATTCAATAAAAGGTTAATGATAAAAATAAAGATATAAAAGTTATCATTAGAGTTGAAAAGAGAAGGATGAACTTCACAAAAGTCAATATAAAGAAAAAGGAGCTGAGACCAAGGGGTTAGTAACCCTGGAAGAGCCACTGAAGGGAGCAGAGAGGAAAACATCTCTCTGAAAAGAACTCTGACTGCAATGCTGCCATTCCAATTTCCCCCAGAAAATGACTGAAATGACTGAAAATGACTGAAATGAAGTAAAAGCCAATTAAGGTAGGAAGTACTAAAAAGGCCAAAACATGCCCATGGGAACAGAGAGGATGACATACAAGTCCTGAAGAAATTCATGAGAATTTATTGAACAATTTTCCCTCTGGCTCATTTGACTTGTTTTACAGAGATAACTAGACAGCAGTAGCCAAGCAGTTACAGACAGTAGCAACCAAGCAGTTATGTAGTTGGAGTGGATTAGAACCAGCCTCAGGTCTTATGTGGGCCATGCACACCCATCTTTTGCCCTAGGGCTCCACTGCTGGGCAGAGAGATGGGTG
Source organism: Fukomys damarensis (assembly GCF_012274545.1). NCBI lineage: Eukaryota > Metazoa > Chordata > Mammalia > Rodentia > Bathyergidae > Fukomys > Fukomys damarensis. Next base: position 42,747,543 of record NW_022900929.1, read on the forward strand.
AGATTGATGGCACTGGGGAAAACACTGGGCTCCAGGCAGGAAGAGGTGGAAAGAGACAGTAGAAAGCACAGGCAGAGCTGCCACTACTATTGGTTTCTCACAAACTATGTCCTTTGAATTCTGGTGTGTATGTGTACTAAGTATGGACATGACATTAATGGAAGTCCTTGAGGAAAAGTGGTATTTGGGGTATGTCCAAAGCAGAGAAATGTTTGTAAAAGGACACTTTTTTTTTTGGTTTGGGCTTCACATTTGTGTAAAACAAAATGCAGTAGATAAACTCTGTGTTCTGAATTCATTTGAATAGGTTTTGTTGAAATTCCTAAAAATCCATGGAGGTAAATTCCATAAATGCTAAAGAGCTCATCTGTGATAAAGACAGTTATAACTTTAATATATGTCCTATAACTCCTAGGAAATACGCATACAGCAGAGGGAAATTTAATAAAGCCTGAGAAAGCTAGGTTCAATGACCCACATCTATAATGCTAGCACTGAGGGAAGCTGAGGCAGGAGGACCACCAGTTCAAGTCCTGCCTGGAAAATGTAATAAGACCATTTCAAATTAAAAAAATAAAAATGGCCAGGGGATGTAGCTCAGTGATAAAATCACCCTTGCATTCAATGCCTCATACTCTACCCCACACATATACATGCAAAAGTGTGGGGTATAATTCAGAGATAAAGACAGTTTTTTGGACCAAATCCACAAACTGATAAAAATAGTACAAATATATAACTACAGAAGCATGAAGTATAAGTAGAGGACAGTATTTTCATAGTTAAATAGAAGTAACAAAGAATTATTCTGGGGCAGATGCAAAATATTCAAGACTGTGATACTTCATGTCCTTCTGTAGCTGTGTGATCCAAAGTATTTTCCATGCAGTGTAGAAAAATTAGAATCAGTTGTATACATGTTGAGATTTTTAAAAATTTAGCATGTAAATGTGACATAATCTTCCATAATTAAAAAAATATAAATGGCTCCTTAATTTTCTATAACCTTTTGAAACTGGCTTCATTGAGACAGCCTAATGCCTTGGAGATTCATGCAAGTTGTTTCGTGCTATTAATACTAACTCCTTTTCTAACAATTAGTTTCAATATGCACCTCATACTCATTATGATGTGACTGCATCCCATAAAAAAGTGGCGTGTTGTAAACTTAATCCCCAGTGCAAGTATTGGGAGATAGGGGCCAAATGGGAAGTGATTAAGCTATGAAATGAGCCCAGTCCTCGTGAAAGATTAATGACATTATCATGGCAGGTTTGTTGTAACTGGACAATTTTGAGGCCCTTCTCCCTCTTCTTGCTCTCTCCCACAGCTGCAAAAAGGCCCTCATCTGATGCTCATACCTTGTCTCAGCTTCCAGAAACATGGGTCAATAAATCTGTTGATTATAAATTAGTCCACAGTACTGTTATGGCAGCTTAAACAAGACTAAGACACATACAATTTACTCAAAGTGTTCAGTGATTCTTAATACAGTCACATGGTTGTGCATCTATCACCATAATCTAACTTTACCCTCCCTATCTATTAGCAGTCTATCCCCATTTCATTCAGCCACCCCACCCAGTCCAAACATTCACTAAACTGCTCTCTATAAATTTGTCTATTATGGACATTTCACAAAAATGGAGTCATACAGCATTGCGGTGTTTTGTGACTAATTTCTTTCACTTCACCTATTTTCAAGGTTCATCCAAGTTACATCAGGCTGGTGCTTTAATTTTATTGCCAAATAATGTTACATGGACATACCACAATTTATTCATCAACTGGTAGACATTTGGGTTGTTTCCAACTCTTTGGCTATTATGAGTAATATTGCTATGAACATTCTTGTGTAAGGTTTTGTGTGGACATATAATCAATTGCCAGGACATATGGTAACTATTTTTACATGAGAAGGGACAGACCTAATTTTTCTCCCTCCAATACCAGGAACTGAACTCAGGACCTTGCACTTGCTGGGCAGGCACAGCACCAATGAGCCAAATCCCTGGCCCTCTATTTAAATTTTTGAGGACCTGCCAAACTGTTTTCCAAAGAGTTATAAATACCACCTTATGTTCCCACAAGCAGTGAATTCAGGTTTCAACTTCCCTACATTTTAAGTTAACATTTTTGTCTGCCTTTTTGATTATAGCTATCCTAGTGAATGTGCTTTCTCTGGTGACCAATGATGTACATGTTCACAGGTGCATATTGACCCTTTCCCTCTCATCTCCACTTGGAAAGCTTTTTCTTGTTTTCCCTCCCATATTTTTGTAGTTTTGCTTTGACTTCTTTAGCATTTTTACAATGCAACTATTATGGATCTGTTCCCTAAAGTATGAAACTTTTGGTTAAAATCCTTACTTCGCATTGATATAACACATTCCCAAAGAATGTTTATTGTTTCTAACACTTTCATCTGTGATCTCTGCTCTAGTTCATTTTTTATTTGTTTAGTATCTTTTCTTGAATAGTCTCACAGGGGTTAAATGGGTGGTATACTCAAAATTTTGCCTATGTGTAACATTTCCCCCTTATAGCGGAATAATATCTTCACCTGAAACAAGGAATTGAGATGACAGTCTTTTTTCTCATGGTAATCTAGTAAATGTTCTTCCACTGTCTCCTAGTTTCCAGGGTGGTGGATTAGAATTCTGATACCATTCTGCTTATTTTATAGATATTCCCTATTCTATGTGGAAGCCTCTAAGACGAATCCCTGGAGCTCAAAATTTTTACCAGCATATCCTTAGATGTGTATGTGTTTTGTTTTTTTTTTAATCAATGTTCTTTCCTAAGACTTCATTCTGCACATACAAGTCTTTAGCTCAAGAAATTTTTTTTTTAAGTGTGAAGAGAATTTAATACACAGGAATTTTTCTGTACCGTGTCCTCTGGCTCAGCTTTTAACACCTCCTTACATAGAGAAGAGGAAACACTATTTTTCAGTATGAAGTCCTTGAAATTACAGAATTGCTCAGCTAGGCAAAGATTTTTGAGAGCTTTTTGTGAGAAGTCATTTACATTCAATCACCTATTTTTGTCTCTAGGCCTCTCTTGCTTAATCTCATACAAAACTGCTAACCCACATTTGGGCTCAGCAGTAATTCAGAAGCTGAAAAATTATGAGACAAAAATATAGTTGCATCCCACATATAACAGGTCTCAAGGAATGACAGAGGGTAAAAGCAAACAAAGGTCAAAGTTCACCCAGCCAGCTTTGGTGGTCCTCAGGAGGGGACAAAGGCTCTGGCTTCTCTCATCTTCTGCTTCACGCCTTTGCAGGACAAAGTGAGCCTGGCGTGGTGGCACCTCAGGGACTCCAGGTGCAGGGTGAGCAGTTTGGTCTTGAAGAATTTTTTTTTCTATTTAACTATTGCTTTCTTTTCTTTTTTTCTTCTTCTGGAACCCATAATATCCCCCTTAAGTATCCCGAATCTGTCTTTCAAGTTTCTCATCTTTTAAATGTTTTTGACTATGTACTTTCAAGTATTTCTTCTAAATAATCTTTCAGGGCAATAGTTGATCGCACTCAACAATTCTTTTATTCGGCAATCATGTATCAGCTGCCTACCATATGCAACAGTATTCTGGACACTAAATGTTGACAAAGGATTAGTAGGTAGACAAGGCAAAAAAGTTTTTCTCTAATAGTTCTTACTTTTAGTGGAGAAAGCTGCCATTGTTTTCAGTGCTGGGATCAAACCTGGACCAGCACTCTACCACTGAGCTATGTCCCTAGCTCAGGTTTTTGTTTTCAGTCATGTGCTTGGATTGAATCCAGTGGCAATAAGTATTTAGCTGGAAAGCCGTAATTTTTTTGTTGTTGTTTTTAAAGTCTTTTTTCACTTCACTTTAAATTTTCAAATTGCCAGGCATGGTGGCGCACACCTGTAATGCTAACACTTTGAAGGCTGAGGCAGGATGATCACTGTGATTTCAAACCCAGCATGGGCTACCTAGTAGTTCACAGCCAGACTGAACTACATAGTGAAACTTTGTCACAAAAAGGGGGAAAAAAATATCTCATTATTTATGATTTTCATGTTCAAGTTACTGTGTGCTACATTTCTGGCCCAGTAAATTTTATTCTCAGTGATTTTTCTCTTTTGCCTTTCTTCCCTAGACCAGTTTTTGTTATCTCATAAGGCTTAGGTTTGTTTGTTGAAGGATTACAAGTAGTGGCAATCTTAAGAAGGCAGGTGGGCTGCTCTAATCCCAAGTACTCAGATGGCTGACACAGGAGGATCACAAGTATAAGGCTAGACTGGGCAACAGAGCAAGACTCCATCTCAAAAATAAGGGAAGAAAACAGAAAGGCAAAGCAGATTCTACCTCTGTGGGTAGGCAGGGTCAGCAGGTAAGTCACCAGCCCTGGTGGAGGCCCAGGAGGAAGCTCTCCTGCTCTTGTCTCCTTACGTCTTCTAGCCTCAGGAATAGGGAGATCCATGGCCTGGCTCTTTTCTTTTTATCCTCCAGGAAAACTTGAATCTCTGGCAAGTCAAGCTCTTTCCTGAATCTCCCATCTTAATCTCATCCTGAGGCTCTCTGGGCTCTTGTCCAGCCCTTCAGGGACAAGTCCTGTGCCAGCTCTCCCTGACAGAGATCTTGCAGAGCCCACGGCCTCACCTGTACCCAACTGCTCATTAGATCCAGGGGCCTTTTCGCCTGAGACACACAGATGTAAGGAACTAGGAATGCAGAGGGACACTGGGGTATTCAAGTAGCCACCTTTGTGGAACCAGCTCTGAAAGGTTCACTTTATAAACTAGCTCCAAAACATTCAAATCTTGACAAATAAATTAATTGGTTTTGAGACAGGGTCCTGCTATGTTTATGTTGCCCAGGTTGGCCTCAAACTCCTGGGCGAAATGAGCCTCCCCAAGCTGGGACTAAAGATGTGCCCTACCACACGCGGCTAAGTCAAATTTTAAAGATCCTCTGTGAATTCCAAAAATCCCCAGACTGTTGTTTTCAACTACCGCCTTAAGTGCAAAGTTCTGGGAAAAAAAATCCTAAGAAATAGAAAGGTCTTAATGGGACTATTAATATGGAATATTAGACACTGACTAGATTGAATGAATTTCAAAATAATTGTATTATAACCAAGCGTGGTAGCACACACCTGTAATCTCAGCACTTGGGAAGTCAAGGCAGGAAGATCACTGTGAGTTTGAGATCAGCCTGGAATACATAGTGAGTTCTAGGTCAGTCTCAACTACATAATGAGACCCTGTCTCAAAAAAAACAAAAAAAACAAAAACAAAAATAATTATACTATATAAAATTCTAGAAATTACAAACTAATGTACAGTAAGAGAAAACAGATCAGGGCCAGAGATTTAGCTTAGTTGTTCCACCACCTGCCTCACCAGCACAAAGTCCCAAATTCAATCCCCAGTGCCAAAAAAAAAAAAAAAAAAAAAAAAAAAAGAGAAAACAGATCAGTAGTTGTTTGGGGACCAGGGGAATTAGAAGAGTTGGTTATGAAGTGCACAAAAAATTTTGAGCATGATGAAAAAATTCATTATTTTGATTATGATAATTTTTATGGACGTATATGTTTGTCAAAACTCTTCAAACTATACTTCAAATATATGCAGTTAGCTGGGCGTGACAGTACATGCTTGTAATCCCCACTCTTGGGAGGCTCAAACAAAAGGAGTGCCGCAAATTAAAGGCCAGACAGGACTACATAGTAAGTTCAAGGACAGCCCAAACACATAAATAGCAAGACCTTGTCTTAAACAAACAAAAAATGCAGTTAATTTTATGTCAATTACACCTCAAAAAAACCTAAAAGAAAAACTAACTGGGAAAAGTATTTCCAACATATTAAAAAAGGTTGAAGCCAGGTATGGTGGCGCATGCCTATAATCCCAGCACTCGGGAGGCTGAGGCAGGAGGATCACTGTGATTTCAAGACCAGCCTGGGCTACACAGTGAGTTCCAGAATAGTCTGAACTACATAGTGAGACCCTGTCTCAAAAAACAACAACAACAAAAAAACATCTAAAACTAAAGAAAAATATCAATAGGTAACATCCATGATACAGAAAGTTCACTGAAATGTTCTGAGTTTAAATTTTTCAAAATAAAAAAGTGCTTTTCTAAAAAGTTAGAATGTTATCCTTCACCCTCATGTAATGCTGTACAATATAGTTGAAGAAATAAAAATAATTAAAATGAGAATGCAAGTTTAAAGCATACTGCAGAGCATATTTGAGAGTTGACTGATACTGATAAGTGTAATAATCAAAATTAAGATGAGGCAAGTCATTTAGAGGAAATGAATATGAATCTGGTCTTGAGGTGATGAGGTTAAATGTTGTTATTTGCAGGGTTTTTTTTAAATTGTAGTCAGAAGAAAAGAGAGTTTCAATAAAGAAAAAAGTTATGAACATGGGGAATGAGGTGGGAAAAAGATGGGAGACAATTTTTGAGGACTTTTATTATAGATCCACACTTTTTTTTTTTTTGGTACCAGGGTTCAAACTCAGGTTCTTGCTCTTGTAAGGCAGGCAGTGAAACCACTGAACTAAACCCTGTCCCACCATTTCTAATACAAGCATCAGAATCTTCTGTTATAAGAAGATGCTAAGGTGGAAAGAACACAGGAAAGGAAATGAGATTTACTTTATCATGTAGAACTCTAGAACAGGTTAAAATTGTGTAAGTTAACAGACTTGTTCTGAAGTACTGCAAATCAAATCTAACAATGCTGTATCACTGAGCTACCTCTTCAGGTTTTGTTTTGTTTCCAGTACTGGGAATCAAACTCAGGACCTCAGCCTTGCCAGACAGGTGAGGTGCCACTGAGCTAAATCCCCAGCCCCAGGCCTTTGAAAATATTTTTAAAAAACTTATTTGGGATGGGGTCTTGCTAAGTTGTCCAGGCTGGTTTCAAACTCATGATCCTTCTAACTCAGCCTCCTGAGTAGTGGTATTACAGGTGTGTGCCTCCATACCCAGACAGACTTTTCTTCGTAATTTAGCTTCATTCTAAGTGATAAGATCCATTAAATAATACATTATAATTTTTTCTATTAAAATAAACACATCATGACGGAAGTGGTGGCACATACTCATAATCCCAGCACTTGGGAGGCTGAGGAAGGCAGCTCACCATGAGTTTGAGGCCACCCTTGACTATGCAGTGAGTTCAAAGCCAGCCCGCATTAGAGTGAGTCTCTGTCTCAAAAGATCCTAAAAAGAAATAAGTAAATAACGCTATATGCATACCTTCAGTGGGGTGTGTGTGTGTGTGTGTGTGTGTGTTTCTTAATACTAACATTCAATGATTTTAGGGGCCAGGGATTTAGCTCAGTGGTGCCTGCCACCTGCCTCACCTCAAGCGCAAGGATCAGAGTTCAATCCCCAGTACCCCCCGCAAAAAAGAAAATCAATGATTTTACTTACTTCCTACGACAGTTTTTTCCAACAATAACCTTAGTGTGGAAGTCTCCCATTTCTATCTCACTGACAAGTGTGTAAGCTTCCTAGAAGTGTGAGGACCAGAGGGCAACTGAATGATTGCCTGATGAGCATGCTCCCACTGGTCTGAACCACTGTAGCGTATGCATGACGGTCTGCCCTCATGAATTCAGAGCTGCCTGGCAGCAAGACATACGAATTACAGCCTTGTCGTGAACATGTTAAGTCAAGTTCTTTGCCTGTTCAGATTTCTACATTTTAGCATCATTTGAATGAATATTTTACCTTTGGAAATATTCCAGAGCAAATAAAAAAAGCAAACTAGGTATGGTGGTGCACTTGGGAGGCCGAAGCAGGGAACTGACATGAGTTCGAGGCCATTCTCGGCTACACTGTGAGTTCAAGGCCAGCTTGAACTACACAGCAAGATCTTGCCTCAAGAAACCAAAAATAAATAAAAAAATTTAAAAATTAAAAAAACAAGCAACCCAATACATGAAATAATAGAGAAGTTAACTCTGAGAAACCCATAATGATAAAATAAAGAGATCCTGTAACTACCAAGAAAATAAAGCAGGCTAGTTGCAGAAAACATTTTTTTTTTAATTTACCTATATTTTTAAAGCTAAGAAACAGTGTGGTTTGAAAACACAGACCTTACTTTGAATCCCAAATCTGCCACCTAACTTGTCTGCTATACTCACTATGTAGCCTGAGGCAAGTAATGGTCACCAGTCTCAATTTTTAAATCCCTAGCAACTCACACTCCTAATCTCTAAAATGGTGATAATGGAAACCTGTCCTGGTTGTTATGAGTGGAAAATAAGCCAACATTTGTTAGGTTCATGGTCTAACACTGGCTCTGCTACTTACCACGTTGGATCACCATAGCTAGTATTACTACTGTAATGTTGGTAGCATTTTCTTTTTCTTTGGTACCAGGCATCAAACTCAGGACCCTGTGCTTTCGAGGCAGGCAGCAGAACCACTGAGCTAAATCCCCGGCCCTTGGTAGCATTTTCTGCATAAAACTGCTCCCTCTTTGACTTGGCAAAAACCAAGAAATGCTATAGTCTTTAGAGTTTACCAATTAATTCCTTAACCTATGCCATATATTAAATTCAGCCTGAAATCTGAAAATATTTTGACTATTTTACAATATGATAAATTATACTTACTATATTTTCACACTCCTATAGTAAATGCTGCTTCAGTATAGGATATATAAAAGCAATTATTAAGCAGTATATTATATGTGTATTCTTATAGAAGTGTTATTTTTATACCATTTAAACAGTTGAAATCTAGTATATCTCTTGTGAAGCAAAAGGAGAGACTATACACAGGGCTGGTAGGCTGAGCAAAAAACATTCTGGAAATCAGAAAATTTAATAAATTAATTAAGATTAGCATTGGAATAGCAAAATGTATTCAAGAATGTCAGAATATAGTATGATAGAAGAGTCACAATCTACACAAAGTTTTGAGATGTACAGAGCTGAAAGGAGACTTAATTTTGTATTCTCGTATTCAAGTAAAAATCATGGATAAAAGAACTGCTAGGTCATTTTAGGGAGGTGTTAGTCTTCCCGAGAATGCTAGAATATTGGGCCATTGGGAGGGAGGCAGAAAAACACTACTTATGGAGACAAATTGAAGGATAAACTTTTTACTCAGATTTTAAAACATTCAGATCAATGTTTCTGTTAGCTGGGTTAGGTTAGCAAAAGCCCTGTGTGCATAGTATTTTATTTTGTTTTTTAAGGCTTCTATTTTTCAGTTCTATTTTTTTGACATGGGGTCTTACTATGATGCCTGGGCTGGCCTCAGGCCCCGGACACAAGCAATCTCTTCCAATCTCCACCTCCTGAGTAGCTGGGACTAATATTTTTAAAATAAATTTGTCTTTTATTTTTTTTTTTTTTTTAGATTCTGATGTAACAAGGTTTATGGCACTGTGACCAGAATCAAATCTAAAGGGAAAAGTGAGAAGGGAAGTAAGTGGCCTCGTAGAATCCTCTCCCCTGCTGGCTAACAGGTTCACCCATCCATCACTGCGCCAGCCTCATTTCCCTGCACACTCGCCGTATTATTGCACATGAGCCCATGCCAGCATGTGCTGGTATTAAAGGCTTTTAAATCTTCACTACAGAAAAGAATTTATCCATGCAGAGAAGAATATTTATAGTTGTCTATTTTGACATATTTTTAAAATGTTAGTTAATAACAGAAGGTAATTGAATCTCCTTTTTTAGAATATAAGATTTCACGGGTAATAAGAACTAGTGTTTAATTAGTCTAACATCCTTATAGATATTCATGAAATTTTAACTTCACCTAACAGAAATCTCTCATGTACTCTTACAGTCAGTAGTACTAGTGAGTAAATGTTTGGAGGTGCTGTTCAACACCTTTATAGGTTCCTCCCTTTATTGCTATAGGTCCATTTCTGAAAGTTTCCTAAGAAACCTACATCCAAGGGAAGGAAAATCTAATCTGCTGTGTCTAGAGAAATAAACTCCAGCAGTCCAAATTTGCCTAATCCATAAACAATGTAAGAAGATTTAAGAATCAAGAAGATTTAGAACAATTATTTTGCAAAAATACACATATTTAATATTTAAATAAAGAAATGCAGCATTCCTATTTCATTAAGCAAATGAAATAAACAGTGAAACTGATTGATATACAGGTCCTACCAGGACTACAAGTTTTGATAATACTGTATCAAGTTCCATGGGCTATGTACATTAAGATGTAAAATAACTTTCTCCTATCTAGAAGGTTAGGATTTGATATCATGGTATGATAAGAAGCACACAGAATATATAAGTTTGAACACTGACTGTTACTTACCATGTGACCTGAGGCAAGTCACCAGCCTGTTTTTAATTTCTGAAAAAGGCAATAACCACCCACATAGTAGGGACAGGGTGGAATTGATAACATTTCAGTAAATAGCCTCAGTCTACATTCCTCCCTCACCTCTTTACCACACACCCAGCGCTAACTACTCTAAATTCTTGTTTACCACCATGCTTCACCATCCTCTCTAACCTTCAATTATTACTATTGCTTGCAATCTTCTTTAATCCTTCCTTCAAGAATCTACTGTGTCCTCTCCTCTGAAATACCTGTCCAAGATCCCCACCTGGAAATTTATTATTCTCCCCATCATATGTTACCCAGACCTGTTTCTCTTTCTTATTGAACCACTAATCACAATGTAATAAATAAAAGAAAGTTATTTTTGAATGCTGTCCCGCATATGCTCTATTTACACACATACACACACACACACAGAGATTGCACTATCATGTAATCCTCACAAGTACCCAGTAAAGTAGGTACTGTTATTCCCTTGGTTTTATCAATGAGGGAAAAAGTTAAACAACTTGGTGAAAGTCACTCAAGTACTAATGATTACAAATTATCATTACTACTAATTAGTAGTAATTAGTAGGAATAGTATTCAAAGCAAGTCCCTGACTCCAAAACCATCCTGCTACCTGGGGGGAGGGGCATGAAACTTTTATACCTTCGTAGCCTTAGGAAAAAGGTCCAACACCTGGCATGACATTTGATGAATAAGAAAGGCAGAGAACATGTCTATTCACTGAACTGCTTACTATATTGCTTAGAATCTGGGAATACAAAATGATCTGACAAGATCTATCCTCAAAGAGCTTATAATCAGCTTCCTGGGGGAGAGAGATAAGCAAACAGATGATAGCAGTACAATGTGTGGTTAAGTGCTATTTCTGTGGACAGGCTGCTGAGAAAACAGAATGGGGAAGAAACAACAAAAATGTCCAGAAATCTGAGTTTGTTTTGCCTTTTGAAACCAAACTTATGGGGCTGGGGATTTAGCTCAGTGGTTCCACGGCTTGCCTTGCAAGCACAAGGACCTGAGAGTTTGATCCCCGGTACCAAAAAAAAAAAGATACATAGAAACCAAATTTATGTAAGGTTCTATTATACTGACACTGGAGGAGCGAGCATGCAAAAATGAATGTATTTTTTTAAAGTATCTTTATTCATTTTCTACTTTATCGACTCAAATTGTCTAGTTCAAATATCATTAAAAACCTATGTTAGGGCTGGGGATTTAGCTCAGCAGTTCTGTCGCCTGCTTTGCAAGCCCAAAGTTCTGAGTTCAATCCCTGGTACCAAAAAAAAACAAACAAAAAAATAAATAAACAAAAATAAAAACCTATGTTAAAGGATGACTAGCTTTCTAAATATGTTTAATTTATATGACACTACATATTTTCTCTCCACATAGATACAGAGGGGAAAAAAAAGAAAATAAAACAACAACAAAAAGAGCCACTGGTGACATAAGTGGCCAGTGTGAATTAAAAGTGCCTACAACAAAACCACAATCAAGGTAGGATTTTAGTTTTAAACTCAGAAAAACAAGGGGCTAAAATATTTCAAGCAAAGCTAACCAAAACTAAAAGCCAAGGACTGGGAATTTAGCTCAGTGTTCCGCCACCTGCCTCACAAGTGGAAGGACCTGAGTTCAATCTCCGGTACTCAAAAATAAGTAAGTAAATAATTAAAACTAAAAGACCAAACCAAAAGGAAACAGAAAACCCCAAATCTATCCTCAAAAACATTTTATTTCTTGGTTGGATTAAAAAAAAAAACTTACATTTTTATCTTCCCTCCAACTTAACCCTACAATACAGATAATTTAGATAAGACATTCTCATCCTACTTGAGTGGATACTGTGCTTATTGGGCTGTTATGAAAACACCAAATAAAAAACTTTATTAGGGCCAGGGATTTAGCTCAGTGGTTCCACTGCCTCACAAGCACAAGGTCCCAAGTTCGATCCACAGTACCAAAAAATAAAAAACAAAACTTTATTAAATTCAAGTTAGCCAGGCATGGTAGTGCAGGCCAGTAATCTCAGCACTCAGGAGGCTGTGGAGGACTATTTCAAGTCCTGGGTTGTACTGTGAGTTGAAGGACAGACTGAACTACATAGCAAGATCCTGTCTCAAAAACAAACAAAACCTCAAAAAAACTAAATCTAGGTCTGGGGATTTTGCTCAATGGCATAGCGCCTACCTCACAAGCGCAACGTTCTGAGTTTGATCCCTGCTACCTAAAAACAAAAAACAAAACAAAACAAAAAAACTAAATGTAATTTAGATTATATATGTCACTTCTTACTTGTTCAAAGCAATTAATATGTAAGAAAATAAGTTAAGCCTAATAATGTTACTTCATTAAAAGTTTGGGTACGATCAAACTTTTTATGGCTGCTAAAAAAAGACTTGTCATTTGAATGCTCTCTTCTAATCAGAAGAAAATTCCTCCAAACATACTAGGTCTAGTAAAGAAAGAAAATACAGAAAAGATGGAGAAGGGAATATAAAAACAGTGAGAAATGAAATGAGGTACAGATGGACTTTTAGTTTTGTGAAAGTAATGAAGACAACAAAAAAGACAAAAGTCTAGAGGGATTAAAATCTAAGTGATTGCCAAAGTTCAGCTTCAAATACATACAAGTCTGAGAGAGAAACTCCTTTAAGCTGAAGTCATAGAGAATCAAGCACAAGTTCAAAGTCGGTTAAATTTGTTTTCAGCTTCTTATCACACTGACAATTCAGCAAAATGAAAATAACCTAGCGGAAAGAGTCCCAATAAAAACTTTTTTATCTTCTCCTAATAAATTCTTTCACTTAAAGGAAAAAAATAAATTAAAGGAAGATTTTTCTTTTTTTTTTTCAGCTTTAATTGAGTTTATTGGTACATTTTAGGGATACAGTACAGTTACATTCATTGTTGGGATCTTGTACCTCTACATGACAAGTCTTGATTCTCATTTTTTCCCCTAAAGATTTTTCTTAATAAGCTTTTATTTCTGTTAAACTATCCCAAATAAGTTAAAGCTTCTTAAAAACTCTCTTAACACTTGGTAAGAAACAGATAATCAACAGCTGTTTATAGCAAGGAACTGCAGTGTTAACTGCTATAGATTGCAGTAGGGGCGAACCTATGGCACATGAGCTGTGGCCGGCTGTTCATTATCACTGAAAGCTCAGAAGGTTCACCATCACTGCTATAGAAAAAAAATAAGAATTATGGAACCTTAGAATTAAAAGGAATTTTGAGAGTCTCCATTACGCTTTATTCACGTAATAGAGGACTTACTGACAATTTACAGATCTAAAAAATGAGAGGCTTCAAACTTTGACTATATTTAATACCATAATATTAACTAAGATTTTAATTGCATGTTTAAGAATTCAAAACCACAATTCCCCTAGAAAGTATAACTGTCACCATTTAGAGAAAATAAGAGATGAGCACATTGATCAAATAATTTTAAGCCTGATGCTATGCTAGTCATACTGATCATTTATTATACTTTTGTTGTCCTTGTATTATTTTTATCTTGTCTTTGTCCTTTTATTAAATAATTCTTACACCATTCACTACTGAATTACTGTTGAACTGGTAAACTGAGGCAAAATTCTAACCTGAAGTCACAAGTACAAAGTCCACAGTACAAAGCTACTGAACCATGCTCCCTCTTTATATAATATATAAACTGCTAAAGTTAAATTTCATCTACTAGTTAGATTTAGACTCTTTTCTACATATAATCTATGTAAGTGAATTCTAAATTCTGCATAAACTGACTTTTACTGTGCCTTTCTTTTTGCTTGAAAACTCTTTTCATACACTGCCGTGATTCAATTTCACCTGTTGGTAATGAACACAGAGCTCATTGTTGGGAAAAACAAGTGTGTGAAAAAAGTAAGTCATTAGATACACAAGTGCATGAAACAAATGACGGACAAATACTTTAACCACACTTTTTTTCCATGCTTGAGGAGGAATTCTCAATTTTGATAAGTTAGTTACCATTTCTTTCACCAAAACTATAGGCTCCAGAAACTTCCAAACTAAGGACTCACCTGGTTCATCTGCAGCCAGAATGCGGGGTTTTCGTTCTGTTAAACTGGGCTCCCGAGAGACCGAAGCTGCTGCCCCCTCCTCCGGGTCCTCCACCTTAGTCACAGTAAAGTGTGGCATTGTTACAGAAACGCTTGGCTCTTTCTGTTTAGCTTCCACTCGGTTTTCCCTGCCTACCTCTTACTCTTCCTTTCAGACTCTGATTACAGCTCAAGGGAGGCAAGGGCTGGGAATCGGGAAGTCCAGGGCGCTCACGTGACCTGCAACCCTTGCAGCGGGCCTCGTAGACACGCCTTCTACAGTGTTTATCATTCCCTTGAAAGGATTACGCACGCCACCTCTGGCTCATTGTTATTAACCTAAAGAACCCTAGAACTGTTGAGGCTGCTCTCCCAGGGCTGAAGCAAGCCAGGAACTGGGCAGAATTAACGAAATACTAACTGTGCGCTCCCCCACTTCCTTGCCTCACATTATTGCACATCATGATCTCAACCTCTGCCTTCATATTTCACACAACACAGATTAGGGAACAGTTCATTTTACAAACGCTTCTCTTAATGAAAGACTGGTACTGCAGGAAATAATTTTAGTCTGCATATGAATAAGACACCTTGCTAAGGGAAAGACCTGAGATAGAGTTGGGGGTCCAGACATTTTGACAAGAATTAAAATAAGAGACAGTAAACGAGGAGTTTGGTCCAGGAGTGAACTTCCTCCTGCCAATATGGGATGCAGCCCTCTCCCTATTAAAGGGACTTGCTACTCCCTACTAAACTCCTGAATGCTGAGGAACTTAAAATGAAAAAGACTTAGTTTTTCTCTAAAATTCCAGTTTCCTTGAAATCCTACATGTTAAGGAACTGGATCAGTGAGCCTGAGATCCACCTGGTCATTTTAAATCCACAGAGCCACCTGTGAGTGGCATTTCCTCTGTTCTGCTTATCTATAATTAGCCCACAGACTGAGGGGCTGCCTTGACTAGTGTCATGGGACCCCTCCTGGAAACCCAGAAACTACTCTTCATATTTCCAATAAAACTCTCCTAACCTGCTCCATTGGTTCATGACTTCTTCTACATGCTGATGTCTTAACAGACTGGAGTTGTTTTCCCCATGACAGCACTATGTCAATTTAGGAAACAGAAGACACTATTTGTTAGGCTTCTATTTGTGTCATTTCAAAGCATAAGAGAAAGTCATACAAATCAATTAAATTTGATCTTATCCTTCACATGCACTTTTTTAGCATTTATTTAATAACTCCTATAAACTTTATGCAAAGCATAGTTCTAGAAACTTTGTATGCACAGTGATATTTACGAAGAAAAATTAACTTTCCCAAAAGTACAAATCTGTTTAAAAGAGAAAACTATTTTTAAAGGGAAAAGTTCCTAACTTTTTGGGTGGGACAGAACTTAAATATTTTAGCTGGGCATGATGGTGCATGCCTCTAGCCACTCTGGAGGCTGATGCAGGAGTTCTGAGGCCAGCCTGGGTAAAGACCCTGTTTCAAAAATAAAATGGAAAGGGCTGAAGATGTAGCTTAGTGGTAGAGTGCTTGCTTAGCATGTACAAGGCCCTGGGTTGAATCCCCAGTACTTTATAGCAAAAACAAACAAAAACCTCAAAACCATCTTTTTAAAATAGAAAAACCAAAACACAAATCCCTCTGATCAAGAGGTATACAGTTCCTTCAGCACACACTTAAAATAACACACCTAACTCTTGGTATAGTTTGTCAGATAGCTGTGTCAAGTTCTCATTTGATGACTTTTAACTACAGAGTACGAGGCCATACCTTTGCACTCAGCCAGGAAGATTAGAAAATTGAGCTGTGCTAGTTTCCATGTTAATGTAATGTAAAGGCTTTTTTTGTTAGGAATTCCTTCCACCTGACAAGGCTGTGCTAAATTTATTTTACAGAGAAAGAATGATGGTTTGTAATCCTTATTCATTCAAAGATACACAACTTCTGAAAGAGAAGGAACCCCTACTTTGTGCTCTGCATTGCACTAGAAACTTTACTTATTTATGTCTCATTTAACTGTGGCAGAAACACTTTAAAACTAAGGAATTCATGCAAACTTAGAGTTTGTAAACAGTGAAGCTTAACTTTAACACCTCCAATGCCCTTGTAGGCAACACAGATTGTTTAAAAGAAAGCTTGTACCAGTGGTGGTGAACCTATGGCACACATTTTCTTTTAAGACAAAAGATGCTAATCTATGAGTTATTTTTTCTAAACTAAAACATAAATATTCAGGTTTAATTGTAGTGTCAGCACTTCATGATAAATAAGTGGGACTGGGGTTGCAGTTTGAGCACTCAATCTCTAAAAGGTTCACCATCACTGTATATCCTTACCTAAATTTTATTTTCACATGTTCCTAGCAGCACTATTGTGTATTCTTAGCTATATATTGGACTCATCTGGGGAGCTTTTAAAACCACTGATGTTTGCATGGTGAAATGGTGAACAGCAGAGAAAAAGCTATACAAGATGAGGTGTCCAGACACTGGAATATAGCAACATGAAGAAGAGGAGGGAAGTGGGTCCCAGGGATCCAGCAAGGATCTGAATCAAGAATTAAAGCCCACAGGGAGAGCAAGGAGAGATTCAATGAAGAAGAAAAAGGTGGCAAGTGGTGCTTTCTCCCTGAGCCCTGACTCACTGTGAGGCAACCAGCAGGCACATGGTGACTACTGGCAACTCTAGAGGCCTCCACAGAGAAATGCACTGTGGAATACAGCAATGGGCGTAGCGGAAAGCAGTGGCTGATAAGTTATTCAGGCTCAGATGACTCCCAAGAGAGGGTGACTGGCTGTTAGCCATCTTGGAGAAGGGCCAACTGAGCTCAGAACTCAGAGCAGCTGCGTGCTGACTCCATCAGGGTGAGGTGGAACCAAATTTAAGTCAGCAGGTGGTCAAGGAGCCAAGTACAAAGCCAGCATGACACAGTGTTACAGACTGAACAAATTGGGTTCCAGCTTCACAGCCAGAAACCAGCCTGAGCTTCAGAACTAAAGGTACAGGCTTCCTGGGATGATCCACTCCCTCTAAATCTACCACTGGATTGTTGGGATTAATCAACATGGATCTGGGCTCTGTGTGCCTAACCTGTCTACAAGTAACAGCAGAGACATGCAGTGGACATTAAAACATTTTTTCCATTTCTTGTTTTTGTTTTGTTTTTCCTTTAATATAAATATTGTTTTGGGCTTTTTTATTGCTTTTCTATTCTATTCCTATTTTTATTTCTTCCTTCTTTCCTTCTGTCTCATTCACCGGTTTCCTGAAGTTTCCATAATCTTCCTTTGTCCTCCGCCTTGCTTCTAATCTTTTCCTCTTCTTCTAGTTCTATTTTTACCCCTAACTCCTTTTAATTTTTCTCCCCTGAAGGTAAAATTGCCTCAGTAGGGCATATTAACTGCACAAAATTTTCTGGCTTGAGATTTTATTATATAACCACAAATCTCATCATGTAGTTAAAGGTGGCAAAACCAATAGTTATCACAGCTTGTCATTTTCCAGGCTGTGTTTGGATGCTATTGTTTTGCTGATTGTACTACTTTAGCCAAGGTGACATAATTGTTCTAATCAGTTGTTCTTCCTGGTATGCCAAGACTGAGATTGCCTAAGGGTCATAAACAATACAAAGGCCAGTGCCAAAGAAAAATGGGCTAGGCCAAATAGATAGCAATTTCTCATGCCCAATAAAATGGAGAGGATCTTTCAATAGACTAAAAACCCAAAGGTCAGCTACATTTGGCAGACACCTCTGAGAAGTAGTTATTTCCAATCAGGCATGGTGGCGCACACCTATAATCCCAGTACTCAGGGGGTTAGGCAGGAGGATCTCTGTGAGTTCAAGGCCAGACTAGAATACATAGTGAGTTCAAGGCAGGACTGAAATACATCACACAAGACCCTGTGCCCCGCAAAAAGAAAGAAGTAGTCATTTCCTAGTGGTTCTAAATACTAGCAATAAAGCTACTCACTGTAAGAAATTTACAAGCATCTACCCAAGAATTAAATTTTTTAAAAAATAGAAAATGAGAAGACATTTAACCAAGATGCAACCCTAGACTTTAGCTCACCAAAGGCAAACCCAGGAAGTATGAGGTGGAACAATTTGGACTCTTTGAAGTGGTAACAGCACAAGTAAAAATGCAGATGAATGAGGCTATAGAAAAAAATCCAATCAGAAATAATTTTGCAGATAACTACAGAGATGGTGAGTATAATGAAAGACATTATAATCTTAGTCACTCTGGAATAGATACAGATAAAAAAATAAAGGAGCTTAGAAAAATGATGGAAACCATGGACATCCAACTTAAGAAAGAAATGGAGTCCATGAAACAGACTCAAACAGATATTCAGGACATAAAAAATACCATTGAAGGGCCAGGGATTTAGCTCAGTGGCTCTGCTACCTGTCTCACAAGCACAAGGTCCCCAGTTTGATCCCCGGTACCCCCCCAAAAAAATCCACTGAAAGCACATGCAGCTGAATGAGTGAACATAAGGACAGAGTATCAGATAATAGACCATATTTCTGTTAGTGATTGCGAAATGAAAGACCTCTTAAAAAATAGCAAGGGACCATGAAAAGTCAATGTAGCAGCTGCTAGATGAGGCAAAGAATAACATAAGATTGATCAGAGTAAATGAAAAAGCAAGAGATAGTGCAAATAATATAAAAATCCTATTCACAAAAGTAATATGAGAAAACTTTCCAAGCAGTGGAAAAACAATTTAATATACAGATAAGTGTGGAATATACAACTCCAATTACTCATGATCAAAAAAAAAATCTACAAAGGTATATAATAATCAAGACTCTAGAAATCCAACACAAGAACAGAATATTAAATATTATTAGAAAGAAAAAAAATCACCATAAAGTAAAGTCCATCAGAATCACAGCAGGCTTCTCAACACAAATCCTGAAGTCAAAGACAGCTTGGAGTGAAGTATTGGAAGCCCTAAAAGGTAACAACCTCCAACCCAGTTTGATTTACCCCACAAAACTATCTTTCAAAATTGATAGAGAAATAATATACCCCCATGACAAAGAACACCTGAAGAAATATATAGCCACTAACCAGTACTCCATAATGTTCTGAAAGACACTGTAGAAAGAGATAAGGATAACAACTCCACGAACCCCCAACAGAATGAATCCAACAGGCAAAGCAAGCAATTAAATAGAGGGGGGAAATAAGGCAACCAAAAACGGGCAAATAACATGACAAGGTAAAGTCAATACATCTCAGTTATAAGCATCAATGTAAATGGTCTCAATTCACCAATCAAAAGAAACAGACTGGCAGGTTGTATCAAGAAGCAAGATCCAATACGGTGCATGCAAAAACCAAATTTCATTCAAAAAGAAATGAATGCCTGAAAATCAAAGGATGGAAAACAATACTTCATGCAACGGGAAACTGGAAAAAGGCAGAGGTGGCTATTCTATTTTCAGACAAAATGGATTTCAAATCAAAACTGATTAAGAAAAATAAAGAAGGTCACTACATTTTTGTAAAGGGAACAATCCAAGACAAAGAGATAACGACCATGAATGTATACGCACCAAAATCCAGCAACCCACCAATGTAAAGCAACTATTATCAGACATGAAAAATCAAATAAGCACTAATACAATTGCAATGGAGGACCTAATTACCCCACTGTCACAAACAAGCAGATCTACTAGATTAAAAAAATTAACAAATAATTATGAGAACTGAACCAAACTTTTGAACAAATGGACTTAGTACATGTCTACACCGTATTCCAGCCCACAATAGCAGAATACACACTGCACACAGTGTGTGCACTGAGCATAGAGGATGTTATCCAAAACAGACCACATATTAGGTCTTAAAACATGATTAAGTAAATGTAAAGGAACTGAAATTATCCCATTCATATTATCAGACCATAATTCAGTGAATTTGCAAATCAATGCCAAAAGAAACCACAAGAACCTAGCTTTTCACATGGAAATTAAATAGCATCCTCCTGAACAACCAATGGATAACAGATGAAATTAAAGAAGAAATTAGTTTATACAATTAAATGATAATATTAATACAACATACTGGAACTTATGGAATGCAATGAACGAAGTTCTATGAGGGAAATTTATAGCAGTGAATTCTCACATCAGAAAAATAGAGCAAGCTCAAATAAACAACCTAATATTGAACCTTAAACTTCTAGACAAAGAAGAGCAAGTCAAGCCCAAAACTTGTATGAAGGAGGAAATTATAAAGATCAGAGCAGAAATTAATGCAATGGAGGCTAAGAATACAATACAAAGAATGAATGAATCAAAGAGTTGATTCTTTGAAAGATGAAATAAAACTGACAAACCCTTAGCCAACCTTATCAAAAATAAAAGACTCAAATCTATGCAATTAGGAGTGAAAAGAGTAAACCACAACAGATCCTGCAGAAATCCAGAAGCTCATCAACAGCTACTTTGAGAACCTGTATTCTAATAAGATGGAAAATCAGAAGAAATGGAAAGATTCCTAGATACATATGAATTACCAAAGAATTAATTATATAAATATTCCAAATAAGCCAGTATCAATGAAATTGAAGATGTAATTAAAAAGATACCAACAAAGAAAAGCCAAAGCCCTGAAAGTGTCAATGATGCTGAATTCTACAAGTAATTTAGAGAAGACCTAATGCTACTAGTTCTCTTTAATAAAATGTAAAGGGAAGCCCTACTCCCAAATCCATTCCTGGAAGCAAGCATTAACCTAATACCAAAAACAGAAAAGGATCCAACCAAAAAAAGAATTAAAGGCTAATCTCCCTAATGAACATAGATGCAAAAATCCTCAATAAGATACTGGAAAACAAAGCCAGGAATTTAGGAATTTAGCTTAGTGGTGCTGCCAAGCACCTGCCTCCCAAGCACAAGGTCCTGAGTTCCATCCCCATACCAAAAAAAAAAGATACTGGTAAACAGAATGCAACAAATCATCAAAAAGATTATACACCATTGATTGGGCCAGGGATTGGCTTAGTGGTTCCGCTGCCTGCCTCGCAAGCACAACGGCCTAAGTTCAAGCCCCAGTACCAAAAACAAAAAACAAACAAACAAAATAGTAGATTATACATCATGACCAAGTAGGATTCATCCCAGGGATACAGGGATGGTTCAATGTACACAAATAAAAAAGTGTAATATACCATATTAACAGAGACAGGAACAAAAACTATTCATCTCAATAGATGCAGAAAAAGCATTTGACAAAATCCAATACCCATTCATTATAAAAACCCTACAGAGGGTGGGGGATTTAGCTCAGTGGCACTGACCCTGCCTCCCAAGCACAAGGACCTGAGTTCAATTCCTGGTACCAATAAACAAACAAACAAGTAAATAAATAAAACCCTACAGAAAAATGGAATAGATGGTCTTTATCTCAATCTGATAAAAGCCATCTATAACAAACCAATAGCCAATGTCATGCTAATGGACAAAAATTGAAATCAGCTTTCACTCTAAAATCTTTAACAAGACAAGGATGTCCACTGCGTCTATACTTCTTAATATATCAATGTTTTAGAAACATTAGCCAGAGCAATTAGATAAGAGAAAGAGATAAAAGGAATAAGGATAGGAAAGGAAGAAGTTAAATTATCATTATTTGTGGATTACATGATATTCTACATATAAGACCCCAAAAACTCCACCTAAAAAGTTCTGGGTTTAACGATGAAATTCAGTAGTGTAGCTGGATACAAAGTCAACACTCAAAAATCAACAGCATTCCTGTACACAAATAACAAACTCACTGAGACAGAAACTAGGGAAACCACACACTTCAAACTAGGGGGAAAAAAAAAAAAAAAAAACAACAACAACAACCTAGGAATCAATCTAACAAAGGAAGTAAAAGACCTCTACATTGAAAACTACTGAAAAAGAAAAAGGAAACTGAAGAGGATATCAGAAAATGGAGAGATGTCCCTTGTTCCTGAGTAGTAAGAACCAATATAGTGAAAATGGCCATACTTCCAAAATTGTTGTACAGATTTAATGCAATCTTGATCAAAATACCAGTACAGGGCCAGGAATTTAGCTCAGTGGTTCTGGCGTCTGCCTTGCTAGCGCAACGACCAGAGTTCAATCCCTGGTACCAAAAAACAAAAATAATACCAGTAATATATCTCCCAGAATTAGAGAAAACAATCCTAAAATTCACAGGGACCTAAAATAGTAAAAGCAATTCTGGGCAACAAAGGCAAGGCAGGAGGCATCACAATCCTCCACTTGAAATTATTCTGCAAAGCTACTGTGATAAAAGCAGCATGATACGGGTAAAAAAAAAAAAAAAAAAAAA
>NW_022900929.1:42770305-42776446 GCF_012274545.1 Fukomys damarensis
GGGAAAAAAAAAAAAAAAAAAAAAAAACAGACCCAAGGATCAGTGGAACAGTTTAGAAGATACAGAAACAACTCCAACCATATTCACCCCCCTCATCTTTATAAAAGAGCCAAACATCTTCCCTGGAAGAGAGATAGCTTCCTTAATAAATGGTGCTGGAAAAAGCTGGCTTTCCACATGGCAAATACTAAAATTAGACCCACATCTTTCCCCATGCACTAAACTCAAATCAAAATGGATCAAAGATCTGCATTATTAAAACAGAAACACTACCGTGGATGTAGCTTAGCAGCACAGCACCCGCCTGGGCAAGTGCAAAGCCCTGAGTTTGATTCTTGGTCCAAAAACAAACAAACAAACAAAAAACAGAAACACTAAATCTGCTGGAAGATAGAATAGGTAGAATTCTTGAACACCCTGGTGTAGGCAAAGATGTTATGAATAAAACCCCTATCACACTGGAAATATCACAGAGAATCAACAACTGGGATTTCATCTTACTAAAAAGCTTTTGCACAGCAAGAAAAACTGCCAACAGAGTGAAGAGACAACCTACAGAATGCGAAGCAACTTTTGCCAGCTGTTCCTTAGACAAAGGACTAATATCTTTAATACATACAGAACTCAGTAATATCAGACCCCCCAAAATTTAAAGACCCAGTCCAAAAACAGGCATCTGAAATGAATAGACACTTCTCAGATGAAGTTCAAACAACAAATATATGAAAAACGTTCAATATCACTGGTCATTGGAAAGATGCAAATGAAAACAATGATTAATTCCATCTCACTCCATAAAGAATGGCTATTATCAAGAAATGAATCAAAAACAAATGCTAGAAGGTATTGTGGGGAAAAGGAAACCCTTCTCCACTATGCAGACTGGTGCAACCACTATGGAAATCAGTGTGGAGATTCTTCAAAAAACTAAAACTAGAGGTTCCATTTGACCAAGCTATTCCACTTCTTGGTTTTTCCCAGAAATTAAAAGCATCGGGGCCAGGAATTTAGCTCAGTGAGAGTCTGCTGCCTGCCTTGCAAGTACAAGGACCCAAGTTCAATCCCCGTTACTGAAAAAATAAAAAATAAAATTTAAAAAAGCATCATACCACAATATACATACACCCATGTTTATAGTGGCACTGTTTGTAATAGCTAAATCCTGTAAGCAGCCCAAATATCCATCAACTAATGAATGAAGATGTGTTTTATACAATGGAGTACTACTCCACCATAAATGATAAGCTTGAGACATTTCTAGCTAAATAGATACACCGAGACCATACTCGTCAGTGAGATAAATTGGGCACACGTTTAAATACTGCAGTTTGGTGTGAGAGATCAAAAGTGGAAATAAAGACCAAAATGTACAATAGATACTGGGAAATGTGAAGAAAATGTTCAAATGAGAAGGTGAACAAGGTGGTGGGGGGGTAAAAAAAAGGAGAACAGAAGGAAAAATAGAAGTAAATCTTTTGAAAACAAGGAGGGGAATTGGTGGAGGGTGGGAGGAAAAAAGAAGAATAAAAATATATCAAGCACAGGTACAAATTCCCTATGGTGAATATTATCATTATGTATATCTAAAATGTGCCAATAAAGGTTTTGCTTAGGAAAAAAAAAAACTACTAGGCTGGGGATTTAGCTCAGTAG
The DNA here is from genome assembly GCF_012274545.1 of Fukomys damarensis. Classification (NCBI taxonomy): domain Eukaryota; kingdom Metazoa; phylum Chordata; class Mammalia; order Rodentia; family Bathyergidae; genus Fukomys; species Fukomys damarensis. The sequence continues at coordinate 42,771,959 of NW_022900929.1, forward strand.
CACAGCCCCTGCCTTCCAAGCACAAGGTCCTGAATTCAATTTCCAGTACCAGGAAAGACAAAACAAAACAAAAAAACCTACTGATGTCTGAGTTACATCTCAGATATTCTGATTAATTTCTTTGGAATAGACCCTATGTGATAGACTTATAAAATCTCCTTCTGGGCCAGGGATTTAGCTCCATGGTGAGGCTGGCTACCTGCCTCGCAAGTGCAAGATTCCAAGTTCGATCTCTGCAGTACCAAAAAAAAAACACACCTCCCTCAGATGGTTCTCACATACAGCCATAGGAAAAAGAATGTGAACTGTAACTAATCTTCTGTAGCTGATGGACAGAAACAGTGACTGTGTTTATACACCTGCATATAGCATGTAGGTCTATATACAAATATAATCCTGTCACCTTTCCTCTCTTAAAAAATCCCCAAATTAAGTAACTAGAAATGTGACAAATTCCTGCTCATCTATGATAGGAGTAACTTATTTATCAACTTGATCCTTTGGCACCACAGTGGTCAGCAATTTTAGTTCTCTCTTAATGAACTGTAGATAAAAGCACAAGGAAGTAGCAAACTGGAGGCAAGTTACTCCTAAAATGAAAATATGCTTACAAAGGGGTTTGCACAAATATGTACATCTCATTGTTTTCTTTGTTTTGTTTTGTTTTTTTTTAGGCTGGCCTTGAACTCATAGCCATCCTCCTGCCTCAGCCTCCTCTGGGATTACAGGCATAGGCCACTAAGCCTGGCTCATTGTTTTCTTAATGTTCCCAAACACCTCAGCTGTACACTCTCAAGAGAATGGATAAACAAGGAATGAAAGCAAAGGATTACTATTCAGCTGAACACTTTCAAAAGAATGGATCAACAAGGAATGAAAGTAAAATAGAGGATTACTATTCAGCGACTAAAAGAAACCACTGGTGCTCGAAACAACATGGATCAATCTCAAAAACATTGAGAGTTAAGTGAGAGCTGGCTGTGGTGTCACACGCCTGTAATATCAGCACTTGGGAGGCTGAGGCAGGAGGAAGGCTATGAGTTCAAAGCCAGCCTAGGCTACATAGTGAGTTCATGCCCAGCAGAAACTATGCAATGAGACCCTGTCTCAAAAAAATAAAAACCACTGATAGCTGCATTGCCAACACACAAGGATCAGGCTACATGACAAAAAGTGCTCATTTAAGGACAACTCTGTAGTTGGACATGAAACATTGGGACCAATATAGTTCTACAGGAAAGGGAGCCACAAGAAACTCAGGCCAGATTTCAGGGTTTGTGGAGTTATGATATTGTAGAAGATGACATTACTGTGTCTGAATATATATATTTTTGTGCATGAATAAATGTAGACTTTGTACATGAATAAATTTAAAAATATAGATGGCTGTACATAAAAAAAAAACAATCTCCTGAAAAGAAGCCTACTGCATTGTTTGAACTAAAAATAAAAATAAGACCTGGTCTTCACTGGAGGGCAATATAGAAAAGGTAAGGATTAACGAGTGTTCACTATAAAATTCTTTGATAGGGAAAAAAATAAAAATGCCCCCCCAAAAAAACAATGAATCAAGATACATCATGTAAAGGTACAAGATCCCAATGATGAATGTAACTGTACTGTATACCTAAAAAGTACCAAAAAACTCAATAAAAAAAAAAGCCCCACTATATAATTCTTTGGATTTTTCTGTGTACTGGCTAATTTTCAAAACAGAATGTTGAAAAAATATAATAAATATTAAGATCACTGATAACCTTTGATCTCAGTATAAAGAAAATTATTTCAGGGTGAAATTTCATTTCACATAAAAGCTAGAGTTGTATAAATGTTTTTTTCTTGTATAGAGTCCTAAATGTTTGAATGAGAAAGTTGTGTTACAGGTTTGAAATATTTACATTAAGGGCCAGGGATTTAGCTCAGTGGTTTCCCCACCTGCTTCACAAGCGCAATGTCCCAAGTTTGATCCCTGATACCAGGAAAAAAAATTTTTTTTTACATTAAAAACGCATGGTATAGGGCCAGGTGTGGTGGTGCACGCCTGTAATCCCAGCACTCAGGAGGCTGAGGCAGGAGGATCGCTGTGAGTTTGAGACCAGCCTGGGCTACACAGTGAGTTCCAGGTCAGTTTCAACTACATAGTGAGACCCTATCTCAAAAAACAACAACAAAAAAAAGAAATAAAAGGCCACGGTAAAATTGGCATTTATAATGGTATCACGTCCACGGTGTTTTATATATTTTCACATTAACCCAAGTAATTTCAGTAAAACATTTTGTGTTTTGTGGATTTTTTCCTTTTGTGTGTGTGTGGGGGGGGGTACTGGAGCGTGAACCCAGAGCCTTCACTCTGAGCTACATTCTTAACACCTTTTATTTTTTTATTTTGATACAGGGTCTTGCTAAGTATTTAAACTGTCCAGGATGGGCTCAAACTTGTGATCCTCCTGTCTCAGCCTCCCAGAATACTGGGATCATAGACATGTGCCACCATACCAGGCCTGTACCTTTAAAAAGTTAACATGTCCATTCTTCAGAAGAATGGGTCTATTTTACTTCCATATTATCCTATAACCAGTGCTTTGTTTTATTCAATGAATCTATTAAAAATTAAAAGACAAGTTAGATTTAATGAAAATATTGAAACAAGACAAAGTCAGGGAAATATTATTTTCAACATGAGGATTATCCATCAAATGGAAACACTGTTAATTTACATTATGAAGAAGATCAATTTCTAGTAGCATCTCCTATTTTTCTTTTCTTGGGAGTTCTTGAAAACTTGAAATTTTTCTTTAAATTTCCAATTCATCATAGGGTAATAATTTGTACAAGAAAAAAATGAATGACTGGAAAAAATAAAATAAAGGTATACCAAATACAAGACCCATTTTTTTAAATTATAGCATTCAACAGATTGAGCTGGGTAGGATTGCTGTGAGTTTGAGGCCAGCCTGGGCCACACAGTGAGATGCCATCTCAAAAACCAAAACAAAACACAAAGAAAAAAAAAACAAAAACCAGGACTGCAATACAAAACCTTGAGAGTACAACACATCATCATTTTGCTTGGCTCTTTTTTTTTTTAGACAGATTTTTGCTATGTAGTTCAGGCTGGCCTCAAACTCATGGTGATCCTCCTGCCTCAGCCTCCCAAGTGCTGAAAGCACAGCCTTGTGCCACCATGCCTGGCTGGCTACTTCGTCAGGAACCTAAACTTGTGAGTATTCAATAGAAGAAAGAATGAAGCAGGATAGGTGATGACTAGATAATGTGATAGGTACTCCAGCCATTTTGGCTGCAGACCCAGTACTACAAGAGGTAGTATTAAATGCCTCTGAGTGCTGATTCCTTAGCTTCTACTCTTACCTCTTTAAATTCCCCATTTAAAAAAAATTTTTCCATACCAGGAATCAAACTCAGGACCTTTCGCTTGTGAGACAGGCATGGCACCACTGAGCTAAATCCCTGGCCCTTACCTCTTTAAAATATATTGTAAAATAGATAAATAAATAAATAAAATAAAACTTCCTGTACAAGGCTGCTCTTTCTTTAGTCAAGGGTCATTACAGCCTACGTATAACATGGCCAGAGAATCACCAATCAAAATAGCACGGAAAGCTATGAAAATGAACTACTCAGGTCAGGCGTGGTGCCCACTCCTGTAATCCCAGCACTCAGAAGGCTGAGGCAGGAGGATTGCCATGAGTTTGAGACCAGTCTGGACTACATAATGAGTTCAATGCTAGCCTGAACTACATACATGGTGAGACCCTGTCTCAAAAAACAAAATAAAGGGCCAGGGATTTAGTTCAGTGGTTCCAGTGCCTGCCTGGAAAGTGCAAGGACCTGAGTTTGGTACCAAACTCAAAAAAAAACAAAAACAAAATACAGAACTATTCAGTATCTCACTCAAGTTTCATTACTGATATATGAAATTTCATTTTTACTATGAAGTACTTGTTACATTAAATATGAGCTTCTAGCCAACATAAAAACATTGTATAGCCAGATGTGCAATCCCAGAACTCGGAGGCTTATGCAGGATTGACACGAGTTTTGGGACAGCCTGAGATAGATACATCGTGAGTTCAAGACCAGCCTGAACTACATTGCTAGACCCTGTCTCGAAAAACTAAAAACCGAGCAGGGCATGGTGGCACATGCCTGTAATCCCAGCACTTGGGAGACTGAGGCAGAAGGATCACTGTGAGTTCAAGACCAGCCTGAGTTATATAGTGAGTTCTAGGTCAATCTCAACCACATAGTGAGACCCTGTCTCAAAAAACAAAACAAAACAAAACAAAACAAAAAAACCAAACAACAAACAAACTAAAAACCAAAACCAAAACAAACCACAAAACAAACCAAAAAACAGTGCCCAGAAAGTAGGTCTGACAGTAAGCAACGTATCATCAAAATTAAGAATGTATTTCTAAACCGGGTGTGGTGGCGCATGCCTGTAAGCCCAGCACTGGAGGCTGAGGC
>NW_022900929.1:42776539-42777517 GCF_012274545.1 Fukomys damarensis
AAAACAAACCACAAAACAAACCAAAAAACAGTGCCCAGAAAGTAGGTCTGACAGTAAGCAACGTATCATCAAAATTAAGAATGTATTTCTAAACCGGGTGTGGTGGCGCATGCCTGTAATCCCAGCACTGGGGAGGCTGAGGCAGGAGGATCACTGTGAGTTCGAGACCAGCCTGGGCTACAAAGTGAGTTCAAGGTCAGTCTCAACTATATAGTGAGACCCTGCCTCAAATATAAAATAAAATAAAATTAAATTAAATTAAAAAATAAAAAAGAATGTATTTCTATAGGTGTAAGGAAAGTGAAAATATAATCCCAAACAAAATTCCCTTAATTTAGTTTTTGCCTCAAAAACCCAATGTTCTTATTGTAAGTCACTGCTTTATTCCTTCTCTGAAACAAAAACTCCATTTAAAAACAGGTTTACTGAAGCTTGGATTAAAATATGGTTCTTCATTTACTTTAGGATGACAGACTAAACAACTAAATCAACAGCTCTCCATGGAACTCAGCACTGGGATGCTGCCCCAGGTATTTGCATACTCTGTGTAAACAACAGTGAAATACACATCTTTAGGCCAGATTTTCTTTGAGGAACACAGAACCGAAGTAAACCAGGGAACATGTCATTTTACAATGTTTGTTTTTAGTTTTTTCTGTAATAACCCCCACCCACCCATGGCAGGCAAAATAACAGCAATTGTGGCCACAGAGTATAAAAACTGCCTTTCTTTTTTATGCCTCCTCTCCTCTATCATACAATTACAGCTTAATAAATGTTTCATTCAGGCCAACCAATATGTAAACTGCTAAATAAGAAAAACTGACCAAAAATAACTGTTTGCATCTATTTTAGGATGTAATTATTCAGTTTTGAAAATAAGTATTTCTGGCTATAAAAACAGAAAAGTTTATCATGGTAATGCAAATAATATCAAAATACAGGTAAATTTCAACTGGATTCAATTTTCATATATAT
>NW_022900929.1:42777580-42787575 GCF_012274545.1 Fukomys damarensis
TATATATATATATATATATGGGATATTTCACTTACTAGTGTTTTCTTTTTGAAAAATTAATTTTATTGGTATATTTTAGGTATACAATGACATTCACCATTGGGAATCTGTATCTTTACATGATATATCTTGCTTATTTTTTTCCCCATTCCCCTGCCTTCCCTTATTTACAAAGACTTTATTTCCATTTTTTCCTTTTCACATATTTATTTATTTCTTTCCCTTCTTTACTTTGCCCTGTTTTCTTTTTGAAAAATTAATTTTATTGGTATATTTTAGGTATACAATGACATTCACCATTGGGAATCTGTATCTTTACATGATATATCTTGCTTATTTTTTTCCCCATTCCCCTGCCTTCCCTTATTTACAAAGACTTTATTTCCATTTTTTCCTTTTCACATATTTATTTATTTCTTTCCCTTCTTTACTTTGCCCTACTCCTTCTCCCTTCCCTTCCCCTTTAGACCCTTTCTATTTCACATTATCTATTATACATTTTGATCCTTAGTTTCTTAAGTGTTTTTTTGGTGGGTACTGGGGATCAAACTTGGGTCCTCGAGCTTGTGAGGCAGGTAGTAGAACCACTGAGCTAAGTCCATAGCCCTCTTAGTGTTTTTTAAATCAGCAATAAGAAAAATAAAAAATGAATAGCAAGTGAAAGCAGACTCGACTGGCAAAATGGGAGAAACTCATGAGCCACTTTGCCAAAGATTAAAGGTATCTACCAATGATCATGACTGTAAACAGATGAATGCTGCCTACTGAATTATTTGCATGGATTTCTCCAGGCCATTAGAAATGTAACAAGGATTAGCAATGCAGTAATAAAAATACAAACCAAAAGTTGCTGCTGGTTTATTTAGCAAGGAAACTGGAGCCTGTAACCCAGTTAGCTCCGGGCTAAATGATAGAAAATTTCAAATAGAAAGTAAAAAAAAACTAAAAATCAGATTAAAACCTAAACACAGCTGTCATTTCCTAATAACAATAGTTTTTGGTTTTTATTTCTGTGCTTTTAAAGTACAAAAACAGTAAATTTAAGAAGAAAAAAGCTTTAGCTTTTTTTGTGAGGACATATAGACAACTTCAAAATTTTAGCTTTTGCAAAGCTTCTTAGACTAATTAAGTAAGTTGTGAAAAATCTGCTAACTATAAATTTTTTTAAAAAAGTAAGCAGGTTACGGTAGCCCAAGCTTTTAATAATCCCAGCACTCTGGAAGGCTAAGACAAGAGAAACCAAAATAGTACCCTAACAAGGTCCTGTCTCAAAATAAAAAGGGTCTGGGGATACAGCTCAGTGCAAGGCCCAGTGTTCAATCTTCAATATTGAAAAAAACGCAAAAATTAAATACACCCGAAAATGACAAGCGTTAATATATGACAAGTATTTCTGGGTACGGTTGGTGCATGTCTGTGATTCTAGCACTCAGGAGGCTGAGGCAGGAAGATCACACCAAGTTCAAGACCAACCTGGACTACATAGTGAGTTAGTTCAAGCTTAGTCTGGACTACATAGCTAGGATAGGACCTGTCTTACCAAAAAAAAAATTTTTTTTTGACAATTGTTTGGGGTTTTTTGTTTTTGCTTTTGTTTTTTCAGTTTTGAGACAGAGTTTCACTATGCTTAGTGCAAGTTGGATTTAAACTCACTATGAAGTCCAGGCTGGCCTTAAATTTGCTTCCATCTTCCTGGCTCAGCCTCTGGAGCTGAGATCACAGGGCTGCACCACCACACCCAGCTATCTGTTTCTTTTGTAAGAATCTTTTTGGTGGGCTGGGGATTTAGCTCAGTGGTTCTTCTGCCTGCCACATAAGTGCAATGTCCTGAGTTCAATCACTGGTACCAGGGAAAAAAAAGAATCTTTTTGGTTTATGTCTTACACTCTGAGTAACTATTTTGGACATAATGATATACAGTGTAGTAACTATTATTATTCACTTTTTATTTGGTTCTGAAAATGTTTTCTTTTTAATAAAATAAAAATAAATAACATATGACAGACATACGTTTTAGAATTACACAAATATGGTAACAATGTGTCCTATAAATCAATCATTAAGCTTCTGGAATTAATTGTGCATGTGCCTACATTGCACATCCTGCAGTTTGTGTTCATGTCTTCAAATGTAATTGCTGAAGATTTACAAAATATACCAAAGCACTCCTCTGTATTAATGGAGAATATCATGTCTTTCCATTTATCTATGAAACATCATTAAAATAAGACATTGTTTTACAACCACAAAATAAAATGCTTTAATAATTCCTACAACACAGCTCTCCAAACTTTCATACCTGCTGCTACCTAAACGCATATAATGTGCATTATTCTGTGACAACTAGCCCCCCGGGTGCAGCTGTGTAGACCATACACAAAGGCTTTTGGCTAGAGGAACAGGGGAAGGGTGAAGTGAAATCTAGGTCGCCCTGCTCCAGGTGAAGCCATGAATTCAGAGTCATAAAAGGGACAACTTTTACAATCAGCATACAGCTCCCAGTAGTCCAGAAGTATGATTAGACATAAGGGCAAAGGGGAAAAACAGCCATGATCCCAAAGCTGAAGCAGGATACTATCTTCACAGGTCAGGACAAGCGGCCTTACAAATCAGCATCAACAGCACAACAATTAACCCTTATTCTAATGCCCTTATACTAATGTATATGGAACATCATGACTTTTCTTAAGATTACCAGGAGTACCTTCCTTCTTTTGAGTCTTTCCATTCCAGTAAAGGTGCTAGCAAAACTTATGGGAACCTGAAATCAAGAAACATGCCACCAAGAGGGAAAGAATGTGGGCAGTGGGAAAACTTGGGACATGGAAGAGATCGCTGAAGACAAAAGTCAAGCAGTTATCTGATGATGGAAAAACAAAAGGCGGGTAAAAAGAAGGGGAAGCAAAAAAGAGCCGAGTTTTGTTGTGCACATGTGACAACTTCCTGTGGGAATGTAATCATTATGTACTGCAAACACGTACAATAAAAGTTAAAGAAAAAAAGTTAAGAGGGCTGGGGATTTATTTAGCTCAGTGGCACTGCAGCTGCCTCACAAGTGCAAGGTCTTGAGTTCAATCCCTGGTACCAAAAAAAAAAAAAAAAAAAAAAAAAAAAAAAAAAATTTTGAAAAAAAAAAAAAAAAAAAAAAAAAAAAAAAAATTCAAGAAGTTGATGCAATAAATATACCAATCACGGATATTTAATCAAATCTCTAGAGTCTTCCAGGACAGACTGTAAAAGAAAAGCGATTGTCTTAAAGCAGTTTTTAAAATTGCAATTCAACCTTTTAAAAGCTTTTATTAGACATTTTCAAATATTAACAAAAGCTAAGAAAAAAGTGAAATGAATTCGCATGTACCTTTTACTTCACCTTCAACAAATTATACACATCAGCCTTGTTTTGTCTCTCTTTCCCCAACATTTTTAGGGGGTGTGAGAGGATGACAGGGAGGCAGCTGACCCTGGCTTTAACTTTCACCTTTAACTGCTTTAATATGTGTCTATGGAGATGAGCTTTATATTGGTACTGCAATGTCATAAACATATTAAGAAAATTACAAATTCCTTAATGCTTATAGCATACACACGTTCAAATTTCCCGAGTTATCTCAAAAGTGTCTTTTTATAGTTGCTCAGTTTATACCTGGATCCAAACCAAGTCCACACATTACATCTAGTTGATAGGCCTCTCTCTAACAACTTTCCTTCCACTCAGTACTGTTCTCCTGCCCCAGGTCATTTACTGGTTGAGGAATGCAGTTAATTTAAAAAAAAAAAAAAATCCCATTTTCTGGATTTGGCTGACTCTTTTTGTGATGTACTCATTTTTTATTTTTACAGTACTGGGACTGAACCCAGGGCCTTGCACAGGCTAGGAAAGTGGTCTAGTGTTCAACTGCATCCCCAGATCTTTTTAAAATTTATTTTACTTTGAGAATGGGTCTTGCAACGTTACTCAGGATGGTCTCACACTGTGTTCCTCCCGCCTGAGCCTCCTGAGAAGCTGGGATTACAGGAAATTTTTTTTAAAGCTGTATCCAAATTAACTCCACAGTCAACTCATCTGTCCATTACAGTTTGTCCACCCTTCTCCTGAGAGCAGTCTGAGAGCTCTGTTGGGTTCCTAAGATGGGATCAGTGTACCAAGACAGGCAGTCTTTAAGCAAATGAGGGGCAGTATATTATAAAGTTTAATAACTGCCTATGGATTATGGAGAAGAGAGGAAAACACTTGTGATCTACAACCAAAGTGTTCTGGACATGTGGTATTGAAAAGCCTTTAAAATATAAATATATATATATATATATTTGTTTGTTTGTTTGTTTGTTTTTTTTTTGAGACAGGTTCAGGCTGACCTTGAACTCACAGTAATCTTCCTGCCTCAGGGATTACAGGCCTGCAACACCACACAGGGCCTGAATTAATGTATTTTTATAAAACTATCCATCTTACTTCCTTGCATAATATTATAGTTCACTATTAGTCAAAGTAAAATATGAATAGTATTCAGTAAAAATACAAAAAGTATACTTAAGGGAAGAGTAGTAGCCACCTATGACTGGAAGTACAATGTAATTCACTTAGTTTGGTGTGGGACAAAACAAAACAAAAAAATGTTTACTTGAAAAGAATAAAGAACGTGTTTGGTGGGGCTGGGATTTAACTCAGTGGTGCCACCACCTGCCTTGAAAGTGCAAGGTTCTGCGTTCCATCCTGGTACCCACCCCAAAAAAGTAGTATTTTGAAACCATGTTCTCATGAAAAACAAAATATCAGTTAAGTTTCTTAGTCTAATATCATTCTGCTGTAACCCCTGCATTAGCAATTGGATAAGATCTACTGGTAACACAATATGGAACTCATATATCAACAGAGGAGGCTACACTTCCAGGTATAATGTAATGGCTCCAAAGGTAGATAAATATTCCATAGACCTGCGGATGCTTAAGGAAAAGGCTGCCCTACCCTAACCACTTGATAAATGTCTGTTCATCCTTTAAAGCCAGTTTAGAAGGGAAAGTTTTTATTTAAAATCTTTTCTTTAAAAAAGCTTTCTAGAGGGCTAGGAATTTAGCTCAGCTACACAGCGCCTGCCTCGAAAATGTGTGGTGCTGAGTTCAATCTCTGGTACCAAAAACAAAAACAACAACAACAAAAAAACCCTCCAGATTATTCAAATATACAGTATAATTTATAATAATAAGTTATAATAATAAATTATAATAATAAAAATACAATATATTTTTAATTTTTGTGGGGTTTTTTTGTTGTTGTTCCCCTGGTACCAGGGATTGAACTCAGGACCTTGCACTTGTGAGGCAGACATGGTACCACTGAGTTAAATCCCTGGCCCAGTTTTTTTTTTCTTTTTGGAAAGGATCTTACTATGTAGTTCAGGCTGTGAACTTACTATGCAGCCTAGACTGGCCTTGAACTCACAGTGATTCTCCTGCTTCAGCCTTCTGACTGTTGGGATTACAGATGTGCACACCATGCCCAGTATTATTTTAAAATTTTAATTCCTGTCTTTTTTTTTTTTAAACTCTCCAACTCAGTATTTACTGAATACAAATTATGTGGGGTATCATACATCATACAAAGTACAAACAATTCTATGTTCCTGTCCTCAAGATCGAGCCTTTGAGCCTGGTTGAGAAACAGCCTATGCAAACAAAGCAACAATGTAAAATGATAAAATAGATCCTACAGTAATTGTCTGGATAATGGATACAGGGACATACAGACCTATCTATTTGGGAATAAAGGTCAATTAGGAAAAGTTTCAGAGAGGAAGTGATTTCTTTTTCTTTTGAGACAGGATATCGCTATGTAGTCCAGGCTGGCCTTAAACTCGTTACGTAGCCAGACTGGCCTCGAGCTTGTAGTGATCATCCTACCTCAGCCTTCCAAGTGCTGGGACTACAGGTGTGCACCACCATGACTGGAAGGAAGTGATTTCTTGAAAAAGTGACTAAGTTACTTTTCATCTCTAACATGCTCAGAGCTGACATATTGAGACTCCTTGACTCAATTATTTTACTTTTACCCTGCTTCAGATACCCACTCCCAAGTCTGCACACTAAATCATGTGAACATAGGAAATGCCCCACCTCTAATGCTGTTTACTCCAACATTCAACCCTGTGACTACTCTTTCAAATCTTTCCAAATCTTTCACTGTCCTTCACTTCAAGTTCTCGGGGCTCTTGTGTTTCCATTTTACCTTGGTTCACTATTTTCATTTGTTGTATTTTTGCATATTTCTATCGTTATACTATAAAACATTATCATTTATACAAAAATTGATTTGTTTTCTCTACTAAATAGTGACTTTCCATAGAACAACAGATAATGGATTCTTTTTCAGTCCTGCATCCTTAACACCCAGTGTAGAGCCTGACCCATACAGTAGTCAATTCATATTTGGTGAAGAAACAGAACAGTGTTGCAGACACTGTCACCAATATACATAAGTCACTCAAAGACAAAAACCATGCCTTACCGAGATATTCCTACAATTCATACATAACAGAGCCTTATATATCATAATCTCAGAGTATATTTGTTGAATTATAAAAGTGGAGTTGTATTAGGGCATTCATAAGAAATAATATGTTCCCTGCTTTTCATCATTATTTTTTACAATAATTTGGGTTAATCAAATGGTTATTAAGTAAATGTTAAGAGCACAGGCAAAATGATTTAACAGAGAGCACTAGAAGTCAGGAGGTCTGGAGTTGCACGTGGAGCTCCGTGACAGAAAACTTGCCTTACATTTATGAGGTCCTGGGTTCCATTCTCAGCACATACATTCCTCAGCACATACATACACACATACACATGTACATACACATACACACTTAGGAGTCTTGCACTTTGGTGTCTACTTAATTACTAACCATGTGAATCTGCAAATCTAGAAGGCTTAGTTTTCTCATTTATTAAAATGAGGTTTGAACCAGGCATGGTGGTGCATGCCTGTAAACCCAGCACTCAGGAAGGCTGAGTAGGAGGATCACTGCAAGTTTGAGGCCAGCCTGACCTACGCAGTGAGTTCAAGGGCAGCCTGAACTACAAAAGTCCCTGTCCCAAAAAACCCAAAAAAGAAAGAAAGAAAGTTAATTGTAAGAATCAACTTATAGTATCTTGATAAAAGAAATGAGTAGTAAAGGATGACTACACAACTATTAAACTTTACCAAACCTACCTTGTCTCAAATCATTAAAAACAAAAAACAGAATTAAGGAACTAAAATCATTCTCGTTTCCTGAACCTCGTAGGTTAGGAAGAGTATTTCCTCACACCGGAAATTGGTAAAGTCACCCTCACTTGCACAAGTCAGTGGCTGAGCTACCGTTTTCAAACTTGGGTAGAATATCATTGTTAAAGAGTTTTTGATATTCTTAAAGGAAAATTTTATTACCACAAAGATTATATGGCACAAAGCTGCATTAGTGTAACAGTTCTCAAACTTCTTTATTGTTTTTGTTTTTTGTTTTTTTGTTTTGTTGAGACAGGGTCTCACTATGTAGTTGAGACTGACCTGGAACTCACTGTGTAGCCCAGGCTGGTCTCAAACTCACAGCATTCCTCCTGCCTCAGCCTCCCGAGTGCTGGAATTACAGGTGTGTGTCACCACGCCCGGCTGAAAACTATATTTTGGAGTCTGAAAAAATGTTATGACTTCCCTTTTATCTCATCTCTCTTTTCTATCAGCTCCTCCCACTAAATCAAATGAAAACTTCCAAGCTAGGTGACAAAACTGGTTTAGAAAGCTAAAGGTCTGCAGTAGTCAATATGAACTAGAAGTGGCACTGACAACAAAGACTCAAAACATTTCATCTAAAGCTCAAAGTGAAAAAGTTATGTGGAATCAAGTCCTAAAAGCCTTTTCAGAACTTTTCAACTTGACAGAATGACGTATTATAGCTAGCTACCCACCATCACCCTGAGTGACCTCAGCTACTTGAACCACTGTCTCCATAAAAATATAAATTGCAGCTAGGCGGTGGTGTCACACGCCTGTAATCCCAGCACTCAGGAAGCTGAGGCAGGAAGATCGCTCTGAGTTTGAAACCAACCTAGGCCACACAGTGAGTTCCAGTTCAGTCTCAACTACATAGTGAGACCTGTCTCAAAAACAAAAACAAACATACATATACATATACATATATAGATAGATAGCAAAAACTAATTTTGTGGTGCATATTAAAGTCTTTGGGGGAAAGCCACTAGGACATGACCAATAACTACTATTTTGTGACTGGCTTTATACCATGCTTTTAAGGCTAAAAAACACATATACGACCTAATAAAATTTCGTGTTTAGGATTTTCTATGTTGAAAAACAATTAGATTTTGTTATTTACATTTAAGAAAAATATCCACTTCCTTATTTTATGGAGGCAAAAAGGACACCAAAACATTTACTTTCTTTCTTGCCATATAACTTCCTATACCCAAAATTACTACTGCAGCTGGATGTGGTTGTGCACACCTGTAATTCCAGCGTTCGGGAGGCTGAGGCCAGCCTGGGTTACACAGTGAATTAAAGGCCAGCCTGAACAACATAGCAAGACCCTGTCTCAAAAAATACCAAAAAAAGGGGAAAAAATGTCTACAGTGGTGACTGTGTTAACCACTATTCCAGAGTCCTATAATCCACTAAAAGCGAGGCCTTGGTTCTCGATGATTCTTGCAGAATGCAAAGTGCCCTCTTAGTAGACGGTCATGCTGGATAAATAACTCAGTGATAAAGTATCCTGCTGGTCAGGTTCCCACTTACCCTCGGTGACATCCTGGGCATTGGATGTCCGGTCACTGCCAGGATCCAGGGCAACAGTCGCTAGAGAAGTGGTGGCCCCAGACATCTCACTCATAGGCTCGCTACGGCTTGTTTCTGGCACACTTTCCCTGGAGCTAAATCGTACTCGGGAACTAGATCGAGAGCTGAGGTCCGGGCTAGTGTCTGACAAACCTGGAATGTCATCAATCTTTGTTGGTGTCACCATGAACCGAACTGAAGCCATCTTTGTGGTGGTTTCTGGAGGATGCATGTTTCTTTTCCTTTTTGACAAAGAAAAAAGGAAAACGTTGCAAAAATCTTCCTCCTGTGTTAGCTACTTTGGATGGTAAGAATAGAACACTTTAAACTCAATTACCTTAATTCACATCCCTCAAAAAGCCCAATAAGAATCCTTCCACTCAAAGAATTCCAGACAACAGTCCTACAGTATGCACCATAAATAACTAAAAATTCTTTTGAGAAACAAAAAACATAAAAAACAAAAACGATGCCAATCTTGGGTGTAGTTTCGTTCCTTCGGAATGACGAGTTACCTAGTTATGCCCCCTGGTCCAGAGCTGAGGGCGCAAAGCCATGGTCTCACAACAGCAGATGAAAGCCTCCCCCAAACCTCAGGTTCCTGCCAGGAAGTTCCTTTCTCCAGACCCTAGGTTCCTTTATCGGGTGAGGATCCCACGGTTCTAGCTGAGCAAAGTACGTGCAGATCCACCCTGATCAGGTAAACCGAGAGTGGATCAAATCATAAAAAGACGCGCACCCGGCCACCTGTTGTTTATCAGGTGAATACCCCACAGGTCTGGCTGGGAGGAGGTGTGCACAGAGCCACCCGATGTTTTTGAGGTCGATAATCCACTCGGATCTGGTGCAAGAGGTGCGCACGCATAACGGGAGGAATAACCACACTATGGATGGAGGAGAAAGAAAAGGCTGCGGTGCAGGGCAGAGCGTATTCCTGCCTCCGAGAGGTGCGGGGGTGGCGCGCCCGTTCTTCTGGCAAGGAGTCCCTGGATCTGCAGAGGCTGTCGGCCCAGGACACCTCGGACAGCCGCTCAGGGTCGCGGCTAGTTGTCGCCAGGCTCGCTGGGCTTCTCTCGCTTGTGACAGGTCGCACCACCACTCCAACGGGAGACCCTCCCTGCCCGGCCCGGCTCAGGTCAGCACCCACCGCTCTCCCCTCGGACTCAGCAGA
>NW_022900929.1:42787849-42815344 GCF_012274545.1 Fukomys damarensis
GAGGGCGGTCCCGTCCCGGCCGCCTGAGCCCCGCCTCTGCAGCGCACGGTGCGCATGCGCGCCTTCTTCGGGCGAGGGGCAGGACGGGAGCTGCAGTCGAAACCGCAACCCTGAGGAAGCCAAGACGGATTGCTCACCCTGAGGCAGGCAGGACCCCAGGAGTTATCTAGTGTCTCTAAAAACACCAGTACCTTCTACCTAAATATGACCCTCATTGTAACTTTTACTTAGAAGTTTTTGGAAGTGTCCTCATATTTACACACTATCTGGTGGGGATGTAGCTCAGTGGACCTGCGCCTGCCTGGCAAGTGCAAGGTCCTGAGTTCGACACCCTGTACCCACACCCCTGAATTTACACACTATACACTACATCTCTCCCCTACCCCTTCTTCTCCCTGCCCTTTTATTTTGGTTTTGGTTTTTTGAGGCAGGGTCATGCTACATTGTTCAGGCTGGCTAAGAACTCACTATGTAGCCCCGGCTGGTCTTGAATTCACAGGACAATCCTGCCTCAGCCTCCACAGTGCTGAGATCATAGACGTGCACCACCACACCTGGCTATGTTCCAGTCCTTTTAAAACTTACCATATCCACCCGATATCTAGGCTTAAACTTCAATTAAAGAAAATGTCTTTTAATTTTGGACCTAGAGAAAACAATGATTGATTTTTGTTTCATGCCTTTCACATTTTACTGCATTTACTGGCACTAGAGTATTTTTTATTGGTGCATATTAGTACAGAATGAGAGTCATATGGTACACTGGCACATGCATATAACATATTTTAACTATATTCATCCCCATTACCTCCTACCCCCTTTTGAAACAGAGCCTTGCTAGGTAGTCCTGCCTCAGCCTCCTGAGTGCTGGGATTACAAATGTGTGCCACTGCACCCAGGGCTTAGTGCTTCAATATGCATAGAGGTATTATTATTTTGGCTCATCAATGTTTTGTTTCTAAGTTTAATCAAAACTCCTAAATTCTAGAAACTAGCCCCTAGCTTTGCATGGAGTCCTTGCTCTTTACAAGTAGGATGTTCAAGTAGTATTACAAGCAATAGATCAAAACTGTTTTGAACCCTGGGCCTGGAAATCTTTTATCAAGTGACAACACTCAAAGTTTTTTTTTATTTTAAAGCCTGACAGAAGTACCAATAAGCTAAAAAAAAAAAAAAGCCTGTTAAGTCCACTCAGTGGCACAGTGCCTGTCTGGCAGGCGCAAAGTCCTGAGTTCATTTCATGATGGGGGGGCTGATAAAAGATGAAAAATTACCATTTAAGATATGTATCTGTGGCCTGGGGTCAGCTCAGTGGTAGGCAGAGCGCTTGCTTAACATGCCTGATGCTATGGATTCCATCCCCAGCACGAGAGGCAAAAAAATAATGAACCTATTCAAGTTTGATTCTTTATACAGCTTGCAATTCTTGATTGGGACTGATAGCTTAAGGAAACAAGAACTCCATCTTCTGGAAGGATCAGTTATTTTTTCCCTCAGGCAGGCTTGCTGCTTATTCAAACCAGACTTTCAAAGAAATGCAGTTTTATATTCACTTTTTGTTCTTTACCAAACTTTGCATTTACTCCTATATACCACCTAAATCCAAACTATTTACCTCAAATCCTTGGTCTATGTATGTCTGTATGTCTTTTTATAATGTCCAAGAGTATTCCTGGTTAAAAGTCTTTAAAAAAAGCTTTTTATTTAGGCCTAGTGGTGGCAAAGAACTTTGATTCTTTTTGCTGTTTTTGTAAGATACAGAATTGTATTCAATTTTGAAAAAAAAAAAAACAAACCATAAAACTAGTGGCAGAATTTATTCACCGACTTCAATAGCTAAGAAACTTTCAGAGGCTAATACAGGATTTCGAATCCTAGAGACCAGCCTGGGCAACTTAGTAAGACTGTCTCAAAATACAGGTTGGAGGGCCAGCGATTTAGCTCAGTGGTGCTGCTGCCTGCCTTGCAAGCGCAAGGACCAGCGATCGATCCCTAGTACCAAAAATAAATAAATAAAAATTTTAAAACGGTCGAGGGGCTAAGTGTGATGGCCCATAACTGTAATCTCAGCACCCTTGGAAGGCTGAGGCAGGAGGATCACAAGCATGATCTCAGCCTGGGCAATTGAGGAACACCCTGACTCAAAATTAAAAATAAAAAAGGACTGTGGATGTAGCTCAGGGTGGAAGGCCCCTCCCAATAAATACTGCTTGACAATAAAAAAAATACCTCATTTTACCATTCTTGTGATTTGAAAATCATCAGTCTTCTGTTACTGATGAACCACACCCAAAGATTTTGTTTTGTTTTCTCAGCAGTCAACAACTAGCCTCAACTTTCCTGCTTTGCAGTTATTCATCGGAGTCCAAGAGGAACCTACCTACTCCTTTCCAGGGCCAGGGCACATAAATAACATTTGTGCTGATTTACATTATGATCTACTTCTGAAACCTAAAATTTTGATGTAGTAGGAAAAGATTGCAGAATTAGAATACTGTCTCCACGAAGCCCTTCTAAAATCAGTAGCACTAAAAACATTCAAACCCAATTCAAGAGCCAGGAAAAAGAAGGCTGGGAAAGAACAAATTAATTATCAAGAAGAATATGCAAACTAATGTTTTTTCAATGCCCATACACAATATTTTACCTCACCATTACTTTAACTTGAAGTGACTAAGAATCATTCATGGTTTCTATACGATAGAATCCAAGTCCTGACACTTCTAGTTCTGTTCTTTTATATATACCTCAATAGTAGCTGGAAAAACAACGAAAATCTCATACCTCATCCATGGAGTGTTCCATATAGTAGCTACCTGCTAAAAGTAAGAGAAAGGTATGTGTATGTGAGAAGGCAACTGGAAAGAAAACTAAGTCTGGCAGTATTTCCAGAAGTGCAGTAAATAAACTTTAAAGCATTAATATTCACAACTGGACAAGAACAATAGTTATAATATGAAGATCCACCACCAAACCCTGTCAATTTCAGAGCTGTAAGAAAACTTAGAAAATAGGAGATGGCACACATCTGTAAATCCAGATGAGGCTGAGGCAAGAGGATCACTGTGAGTTTGAGGCCAGCTTGAGCTGCATAGTGAGTTCAAGACCAGCCTGAAATACACAGCAAGACTCAAAAAAACCAAACAACAACAACAACAACAACAACAACAAAAACAGGTGTGATGACACACGCCTTTAATTCCTAACACTCTAGAGGCTGAAACAGGGGGATCACTGGTGTTCAAGGCCAGCCTGAGCTACACAGTGACATCAAAACCAGCCTAAATTACAGAGGAAGGCTGTCTTAAATTTTTTTTTTAAAGGAAAGAAAACAGGAGAAAAGGTGTACTAAATAGGTTTAGGAACATTATCAAAGTTATACATACAGGAGAGAATGGTACTAGTCTCTTCACTTCCAACATCCCACAGTCAAGCAACTCTTCTAATTTGAGTCAAAAGGGGCAAGATATCACTTTAGTGACAATAGTGCTTTCGTCCCCTTCCTCCAATTTTGTAACTCCCAGCACAGCTCTATTCCTATTACAGTGGTAGATGAAATTTTTCTTCCAAGTAGTCTTGTTACAACTTCTGGGCGCACTCTCCTACCTCATCTTATTCGCTTTAAAAAACCAACATTATCAATTCTTTCCTCCAGCAACACACAAAACGTGAGCTCCTTCGAGTTATTTTATCTTTAATAACCTGGCCATCCATAATTCAAAATATGAAGTCAAACTTGTTCCCGTTAATGGGGATGCCGCCACGACCGCCTCACACAAGCATTATCAAAGGCAATGAAGAGACTGGCTTCCAAAGACCCGGGGTGGTAAGGCTTCTGGGCTCACGGATTGACGTCTGGTTACGGGCTCTCCGAAGGGTATCAGGAGGCAGACGAGACAGGCCTTTGAAGGAACCCTCAGAGGACCGGGCGCGGCAGTTGGGTCATGAGCACCTTGAAGCGCTTCTTTATGGTGATTCGGTGTCGAGAGTACTTGTCGTCCGGGGAGAACCGAGCAGGATGGGCCGAGCAAGTCTGTTGTCCCATTGGGTCAAATTTCTGCTCGAGGAAGAAAATGATCTCAGCGTAAAAGTGTGTGTGTGTGTGTGTGTGTGTGTGTGTGTGTGTGTGTGTGTGTGTGTGTGTGTGTGTGTGTGTGTGTGTGTGTGTGTCTGTGTAGATATATATATAGGCGACAACAGAAAAAAAGGCAAACGTGAAGAGATGGTCAGACCAAGAGGGAGAGCGCCGCGGGCTACACCACAGCCTTCAGGCCCCCCGCACTGAGCGAGGCAACTCGGCAGCTGGTCTCCAGCACCCCTCCCACCCACATTCCTCCCGTGTGCTCCTTTAAATACCTTTTTCCTCTCCTTACCTTCAGCGTATACACCCGATCTCCCTGCTCGTTCATGTAATACTGGAGAAACATGGCCACGCTTAAAATAGAAAAGTCCGCCGCCACAGCACCGCTCACAGCCCAACCGTTTCTCAACTTCCTTCCTGCGCAACGGGAAGCTTTTGTCCTGAAGCATGCCGGGAAATGTAGTTCACTCTGGTTTTAGGGTCAACTGGCCAGAAGGGGGCGCACTGGGGCAGGGCTTGGCGTGGGGCAAATCGCAACCTTGTAGGTGTTCTAAAGTCCCATGGAGTGTGCCCCTTGTGTGCCAGGCAGTGCTAGGTCTTGGGGGCTTTGGAGGGTTAGGGATGGACGTGGATTGAACACTGATGTAGGCAGCCATCCTGTCTTGATCTCAAGGTGCATACCCATTTCAAAATATAAGTGGTAACGGTCTAGCGCCCGGAGAGACGACGGCTCCGGAATTCAAAAGTCCTTATACCCCAGGAAAGATTTTTTACCTCCCCACTTTTACATCCGGTCTCCCGCCCCCCATTTCGAATCATTGGCGGTAAAGAGTGCCTGATGGGTACTGGATATTCTGCGAACAGAACGTTAAGCGGACAGAACGTTAGGTTTGTTTGACGAAACGGAGCAAGCGTGTTTCAGTGGTCGAACTAAGATTCAGACTAAGGCCTCTTAACGGCAGTGCCCGCGCGCTCTTACAGCGGTGAGTAACATGTAATAGCATTATAAAGTGCCCCTTCTCGAGTACTTAGAAGTTTCGAAAGAACGTAGATATTCTCTTTATAATTTAAAGAAACGAAAATGAGAACCAGGATATTACAAAGATGGTGGCCATTGTAGCGCTGTTTATAGTGGCAAAACATTGGAACGTATATTAATTTTGAAAACAGAAAAACCTGAAAGGTTTTTTTTTTAAATACCATTTGTATTTGTAGTTGTATAAAATATATTCTCAGTGATTCACAAGAAATGTGAAATTGGTTTTCTCTGGGACAGAGAAGTTGGTTGCGGGGGAAAGATGTGGGAGGAATATTTTTTGTTGTATATTTTATTTTCCACAAATTGACTTTTGAACCATGTTAAAGTACTATTTTAAAAGTTTTTAAAAACCAACAACATAATTTAACAAAAAGGAAAGACTTTCTGGCCTAGAACTTTTAGGCTGCATGGCAAGTGTTTTGTTTTTGTTTTTGTTTCTTAGTGAGGTTTTTTTTTTTTTCAGCAAAGAGAAGGGCTGTGGATTGCGTGGACTTCAGTGTTTCTAGCAGTGGACTGTTTGGGGATTATAGGGGCAGTTTTCCAAGGACGGGACATGCACCCGGAAGTTTAACAGCCTGGGTTCTGAGACAATTCTAATTTTAGACATTTGGTTCCCTCAATTCTTAGCTATACAGACTGTGTACTCTGAATTTGGTTGGAAAGTATAGCCATAGTTAAATTAAGCCAAATGTGTAGCACAAATCTGTTATTAGGAAATTGGTTACAGAGCTGGGTGGGATTGAAGAACACAAGAATGGATAATGTTGGTGAAGAATTGAAGTATAGGGAACCAAAAAATAAAACAATAGTGTAATGTTTGGAATCTGAGAAGGGATTTACAAATTCCTGTAAAGAGGTGCCCATCAGTTGTGTTACCAAACTGTAGTTTGGAAGGAATTAGTGGGTCTCTTTGTGTGTGTGCGAGTGTGCGTGTGGTGGTGGTTGGTGTACGGAGGACTGAAATTGGGCCCTCACATTGAGCTGTGTCTCCAACCTCTGTAAAAAATTAATTTTTTTTTTTTTTTTTTGTACCAGGGATTGAACTCTCGTCCTTACACTTTCAAGGCAGGCCGCAGAACCACTGAACTAAATCCCCGGGCCTAAAAAATTAATTAATTAGGTTTTTTGAGAGAGGGTCTCACTATGTAACCCAGGCTGGCCTTGAACTTGTGGCAGTCCTCCTGTCTCAGCCTCCCAAGTGCTGGGATTACAGGCATGTGCCACCATATCCAGTTTATTTTCTATTTTGAGCCAGGGTCTCACTAAGTCACTAAATTGCCCAGGCTGGATCCAAACTTACGATCTTCCTGCCACAGCCCCCAGAGTATGTATCACCATGCCTGGCAAGCCCTGGTTTTGGTGTACTTACTAGAACCTTGTGTGGAGCAGCTCTCCACCAGCACCCACAGTTCTCTCTCCCATCCCCCACAGCAGAATGCTGGAATCCCAGATTCTAGTTCTGTTCTGATCCAGTCTTTGCCCTCCTTTCCTTGGATACCTGTGCATCTGCTGCAGCCAGGTCACCTTCTCCGGATCCTGGACCTTCTGGGCTCATTCTGGAGGCTTCCAGATGGAGGAGATGGCTTCGGACAGAGGTAGGTGTGCAGATGTGAGCAGGAGAGGGTCTCTGATATCTCCTCAGGTCTGTGGGGATTCTGTTTTGCCGCCTCATCCTGGGATGAGGTCTTGAGGCTGACGTAGAGGAATATGAAAATTCGTGTCCTCAGCACGGGTATCGTGCTTGGGGAGGCTGGGGAGGGTTACCACAAAGATGGGGGGCAAGGGGCTCCTTGGGGTTCATCATCAGAGCACTTCGGAGAAAACACACTGAGAATAAGAAATAGATGGCAGGTAGCAACCTGGGTCCCTGGAAGAGGGGCCATTCCATGTGTGTCTGTGTAGAAAAAGCTCAAGGCAAAAGCCCACACTCCTGTGTCTTCCTTTGGCAACTGGACTTGGCTCTAGGCTTTTTGTCCTAAGGGGATGGAGCTGGAGCCTCTCTTAATCTTTTGAGGGGAAGGGGGTGAGTGATGAGGTAGTGGGGATTAAGGGGGCGGGTTTTCTCAGCAGGAAAGCATTTAGTGGGGTTAGCTGTGTAGGGGCATGTCCTGGGAGCAAGACTAACTGCTCAGATCTTCAGCAGCAAATTTAATTCACTTAGGATCGCAGGAATCGGGAAAGTGATTTCATTTATTTGTTTATTAGTTTATTTTTTTGGTTTTTTGAGAAAGGGTCTCACTAGGTCTCACTATGTAGTTGAGACTGCCCTGGAACTCACTATGTAGCCGAGGCTGGTCTTGAACTCACAACGATCCTCCTGCCTCAGCCTCCCGAGTGCTGGGATTACAGGCGTGCACCACCACGCCCAGCATGATTTTATTTATTTATTTATTTATTTTTTTTCTGCATGGAGTTCATTGGTACTTTTTAAGTATACAGCACAGTCACATTCATCATTGGGATTTTGTACTTTTCCATGACAGGTCTTGGTTCTCATTTTTCCCCCATATCCCTGCCCTCCCTTCCCCTCCCCTATTTACAAAGACTTTGTTTCCATTTTTTCCTTTTCTCATATTTTTTTTCTTTTCCCTTATTTCCTTTCCCCTACACTTTCCACCGGGTGGGGGGAAAGTGATTTTATTTATTTATTTATTTTTTTTTTTTTGGTACCGGGGATTGAACTCGGGTCCTTGGGCTTGCAAGGCAGGCCACCAAACCGCTGAGCTAAATCCCCGGCCCGGAAAAGTGATTTTAAAAGTGGTTTCTCCAGCACATTTTAAGAAAAGGAACCAAAAGTTATTTTAGCTTCCTCAATAGATTCCATGCTGCCCATGAGGATAATAAATTAATATTAAATGCAGTATATGTTTTGTCTTTATATGGCATCTGCTTAGGAGTTGTTCAAATCACTGCAGTAGGGCTCTGAAAATAAAATCATGTAACCTATTATCATGCATCTAATGTACTGTAACTTTATCAGTGAATGGTAAAACTCTTGAATAACAAGTACATTGAACAATTACCTATAAAGATTTGTAAAAGTAAATATTTTCCACAGATTTCATTCTTGTGGTTTTGTAAGAGGACCCTGCAGTCCACCTGTTTGTAACTTTTTAAATAAAATAGACATCTGTATTAAAAATAAATTAAATTAAGGGCTGGGGATTTAGCTCAGTGGTTCTGGTGACTGCCTCACAAGCTCAAAGACCTGAGTTCAATCCCCGGTACCAAAAAAATAAAATTAAATTAAAAATTAAATTTGCTGTCTCAGCCTCCCGGAGTGCTAGCATTACAGACTTACACTCCTTCCAACCCTCCAGGGGCTTCTCCTTCAGTTAGCAGTTTCTCCTGATCTGTCGGGCCACCAGAAAAGATTGGCCACTCCGGGTGAAAGGAGAGAGAGCTGGGTTTTCCCTGAGATATGCTCAGTTTTCCTCCCTTTTGTGAGTCCAAGTCCTGAGACCCATTTCATTGT
Organism: Fukomys damarensis; assembly: GCF_012274545.1. Classification (NCBI taxonomy): domain Eukaryota; kingdom Metazoa; phylum Chordata; class Mammalia; order Rodentia; family Bathyergidae; genus Fukomys; species Fukomys damarensis. The sequence goes on from NW_022900929.1 coordinate 42,796,445, forward strand.
GTTGGGTATTTGGTGGAGCATACTAGCCCTCTGCTGTGTAGTTGGGACGAGTGTGAATCTGAGTTTGCTCATGCTGTGTCTCCTTTGTGGTCAGCAAGTAGAAGCTGAGTGCTGTGGTTTACTAGTGGAGTATTCGTACCAGGAAAAAGAGTAGGCAGATTAGGTGCTATTATTATTAAAATCCTGGGAGCCACAGGTTCTGATTTTTTGTTTGTTTGTTTGTTTTTTGAGACAGGGTCTCCCTATGTAGTTCAGGCTGGCCTCAAGCTCACAATGATCTTTCTGCCTCAGCCTCCCAAGTGCTGGGATTACAGCCATTTACCATGCCTGGCCCTGATTTGTTGTTCTTGTGCTTACCCGCCCCCTGCTCTCCCTGACTAGAAAGAGCCTACAGAGCTCCTCAGCAAGAATTGTGCTCTCATGTCACGGCCCTTTCCTTAGCACCAGCTCCACGACTTGTTCCCTTTGGGCCTGAGGTATCTGCTGTTTGGGACTCCAAGGAGAAGGGCCGCAGATAGTTGGCATTATCCATCAAACCTGAACACATCTGGCAGTTACTTACAGCTCTGGAAACCCCCTCTCTCAGCACCCTTTCCTTTTTCGGTCCTTGTCTGACCCTCTCTAGTTATCCTGGCTGTTACATGTTATTTCTGTGAGCCCAACAGCCAGTCACATTTCCCTTTCTTGGAACTGTACTTCAGTGTGAGGCAGAGGGGCCACAGGAGCCAGGTGCAGAAGCTTTGAACCTACTGTTTGGGGTATGTGGGGATAGTAGATGTACAAGTATGCTGGGAAGGATGTGTTTAGGGTATGAGCTTTATGGGTCCTAGAGTTGTTTTTCCTGTTCATAGACTGCATCTGTCTTAGTCACTTCCCATCGCTCAGACTCGATGCCCATCACTCACAGCTTAAAGGAAGACAGGTTTACCAGCTGTTAAGTATGCAGCTAGCTAGCTCTGAGACGAAGATGCATGGCCCAATGTCCTGGCGAAGGAAAGCTGCTCATCCCGAGGAAGCCAAGAAGCAGGAGAGAAAAGGAATCAAGTACAAAAATGCCCTCTTTTCAGCCAGGCATGGCTGTAATTCCAGCACTCAGGGAGCTAAGGCAAGAGGACTCAAGGCCAGCCTGGACTACATATTGAGTTCAAGGCCACCCTGAACTGCATAGTGAGACCCTCCCTGTCTCAAAAACAAACCACGCCAAGGATTTAGCTCAGTGGTACCACCACCTCCCTCAAAAGCGCAAGGTCCTGAGTTCAATCCCTGGTACAAAACAAAAAACAAAACCAAGACACTGTTCCGATTAAGATGTGTTAAGTACATGTACTGACTCCACAATGAATGAAATCATTATGTACTACAAGCATGTGCTAATAAAAATAAAAAATATTTCAGCACTGGCAAGGCTGAGGCAGGAGGATCACCAGGAGCTCAAGACTCTATCTCAAAAGCCAAAACAAAAATAAAAGCATAACCTCCCCAGATATCCTGCCAGGTCACACCCCCAGTGACCCACCTCCAGCCAAACCCCTCCTCCCAACAGCACAGTCTTCTAAACTCATGAATGGATGAATCCACTGCTGTGTGTAGACTTCCATGTCCAGTCACCTCCACACAGGAGGATTTGAGAGGGATGTTTTAGAGCTAAACTGTAATGGCATTTTTTATGTGTTGTTTTATGTCAGGAAAGAGAGATCATATAGAGTAATAGGAAAGGAAAAGAGGGTGGACCAGTAATCTTTTTGAAATTATTTCCTCTTCAAGGGCCCTGTGGATGCTTCAGCTACTGGACTGGTGAGGGAGGTCTGCCAGGAATGTTCTTAGTCAAGCTCTTAGGTACAGTGGTGGCTTGGGCTTGTGTCTGTCTTGACCTTGACAGTGACTCTGTAGTGAGCCCAGACCCCCTGTGGTGTTGGGACACATGTGTCTTTGTGTCTTGTTGAGAACTGACTAACTTGCCAAGTGCAGTCATTTTTAACTGGGAACAGGGGACATCAGAATATCTTGGGAGAGCAGGATGTAGTGGCGTACACCTTTGTGAGCTAGTGTGAGCTAGTGGCACTCAGAGGCCGAGGCAAGAGGATCACAAATTTGAGGCCACCCAGGACTACACAGAGATCCAGTCTCAAAACACCTAATTAGCAGCACTGAGGAGGCGGAGGCAGGAGGATTGCCACAAGTTTAAGGCCAGTCTGGGCTACATAGTGAGTTTAAGGCCAGCATGAGCTACATAGCAGGGCTCTGTCTCAAAAAACCAAAATGAAAACAACAACAAAAAACAAAACCAAAACCCCACTGGGGAGATATTTGTAAACTACACAAGTTCTCCATCTGTATCTGCTCCTTCACTTGTTGAGAATCAGTGCTTTGCTTCTGTAGTGACTATAGGGGAACTCAGGTGGCCTAACTACTCCATTCACTCCTTTTCTTTGTCTCAACAGCATCTCCATTGCTGGGACCAGATGAGGGCATGAGAGCTGGGGCTGCCCCATCTCCCTTCACCACCCTGCCCTTTGCCCTGCCTGCTCCTGCTGCACCAGACCAGCCTGTACAGGAGCGGCCACTGCCAACACAGCCCCCTGTGCCTCCGGCATTCTCTCCAGCTGACCCTCTGGTGCTCTCTGCTTTCCGCAGCCCACTACTGATGACAGGGGATGCGGGCCCCGGCCCCAGTGGAGTGGAGGCTTGCCTTGTCAAAGTTGAGACAGAAGCTGGGCCAGCTGAGTCCTTTCAAACTCAGAAATTTGTTGTTACCCAGCCAGCCTTCAGGGTTACCTCGGGGGCTGCCTGTGGAGGCCTGGAGGGTCCTGCGCCTCAGTATGTGACAGCCTCTAATGTGAACGCCATACTGCCCACTTCCATGGTTTCTATGAACCAGGAGGGTCCCTCAGGCCTTCTTCCTCAGGCTCTACCACAAGCTGTCCAACTGCCCCCTATTGTGTCCCCAGAAAAGGCTTGGCCTGGGCCACAAGGGGCCACTGGGGAAGTAGGACGAGTGGCCACCAGACAGGCCCCATTGGGTCAACTCGCCTATGTTTCCAAGGGTGTTTATGAGAACTTCCTTCGCTGGCAGTGCTACAAAGCCTTAGCCCGGAGACATCTACCCCAAAGTCCTGATGCAGAAGCTCTTTCCTGCTTTCTTATGTAAGTGGGGAACCTGAGGTAGATTATCCTCGTGCTTTAAGAGAACTTTGGGATGGACACAGAGGTTAGCTATACTGGAGGGCAGATCTTGAGTGTGAAGATGCTATGACAAGGAAAAACAATAATCAGCCTCCTTATCCTCTTCCCAGTTCATAACAAGCTTTCAGATGTCATTTTTAAAGTGATCTCACAACCCTGTGAGTTCAGGCAAGCATTTTTGTGGTAGTCCTTATTTACAGATGAAAAGATTCAAGTTCAGAGGGGTTTCCTGCCTTAAAGCAAGAAGCAGTGATTGGAACCTGGGTTGCTGCACTCCAAGTGTCAGAGTCCTCCCGGTCTGTGTCACTGCCCTGTGACACTGAACTGAGCTGTTGGACCCAGCTCTCATTGCTGTAGTGGGAAAGGACAGGGCTGGGCCAGCGTCAGGGCTTCTGTGTGCTGCCCCCTCCGTACTGAACTTGGAAGTCAGGGTGGAGTGGGGAAAGCATGGAGCTTGCCAGGCTCTTCCACTCACTAGATTTGTGATCCTGGTGGGGGTAGTTAGCACTTTCCATTTTCTCATTTAAAAAGCGGGTAATTATACCTACCTGATGGTTGCTGGAAAGATTAGAAGTGTTTGGCAAGATGCCTGGCATAGAGAATGCATCATAAATAGTGACTCTTTTATTATGGTTATAAAAACACAATCCAAAGGAGGAAAAGAGCCCACAAAAGGCCAAAATGTTCTTGATTAAGAATGTATACTTAACCAAGGAACCTGGGGTCAGAGGCTGTTTTGTTTATAAAGCCATCAGTAGTCATCTGGGAAATTTTCTCTCCTTCCCAACCAGACCAGCTGTCTAGCTGCACTGTACCCTGAACATTTTACACAAACCACTGTATGCTGTTGTACACTCCACTTTAATGAACTTTGAAAAGCCTTGCATGTTGCTCATCCAGTGTCAGAATTCCCGGAGGCTTCTGCTTTGCCCTGGCCTTTGGAGCAAAGGGTTCCAGAGGCTCCCTGAAGTCCTAGATACACAGCATCTTGCTGATTTCTTGCTTTCTCCAGATAACACTGAATTTTCTCTTTGAGCCTGAAAGACTGAATTTCTAAATCTTGAGCCAGTATGGGCGCTCAAATTTTGCTTGAGCTCCCTTCACTTCTGGTCCTGGCCAGTTCCTGCCTCCTATGCTCAGGGACTCTGGGCAGGGTCTCCCTCCAAATGCAGTTGAGCCCCTCTACCTGGGAATCTGGGTGAATGCTGGGTCCTGGGATGCGAGGGTCCTGCAACCCATGGTCACAGCAAGCTTCTGCAGGTGATTCAAATGCACAATAATGTCTGAGGAATCAAAGGGGAGCCAAGAGGCAAAAATGAAGCCCCAAGGCTGGAGATTTAGCTCAGTGGTACCATGCCTGCCTTGCAAGCGAAAGGTCCTGAGTTCGATCTTTGGTACCTAAAAATAAATAAATAAATAATAAATAAAAATAAAGCCCTTACTTTAGGCAGGGCTCTTGATAGCTTTTGGATCTGAAAGAACTCCAGGCTTTCCAGAACTCAGGTTCTAATACTATATTTAAGGGTCTGTGATGGTAGGCTGTAGACCTAACTAAAAGTATCAGTGAATAAAAACAACACACATCTTTAATTGGAGATTCATTTGGGTTACGAACATCTTAAAATTTAAGAGGAGCTGGGTATGGGTATAATCCCAGCATTTGGAGCCAGGTGGATCGCTGTGAGTTTGAGCCCATCCTCAGCTACATAGTAAGATCAAGGCCAGGCTGAACTACATAGGCAGACTCTGTATTAAAAAAAAAAAAAAAAAGTCCAGTATGGTGGGGCATGCTATGATCCTAGCATTTGGGAGGTTGAGGCAGGAGGATTGCTGAGTTTGAGGCTAGCCTGAGCTACATAGGGAATGACTGTTATTTATGAACAGGAATGTTTTCTTTCTAGTGTTGAGGTTAGCACTGTGCAAGCTAGCAATGGTTATCATAGTTGATTTCAAAAAGTGGAGAGAAGAGTCACAGTCTGTGTATTTTGCAGATCTCAATGGGAAGAGTTGAGTAGGGTTAAGGGCCTGGAAGGGAAGTGGGTGGGGGTCTGGAAGTCTTATTAGAAGTGCAACATGACAGGGCCTTTGGGCCATGCTGAGTTTGAAGAGGGGGTGAGGGGGACTGAGGTGGGTGTAGTTGTTGTGGACACTTTCAGAATGTGACTGACCCATTGGGGTTTTAGCCCAGTGCTTCGTTCCCTGGGTCGGAGAAAGCCCATGATGACCCTGGAGGAGGGACTGCCACGAGCTGTGCAAGAGTGGCACCGCACCAGCAACTATGACCGGATGGTGTTCTATGAGATGGCAGAAAAGTGAGTCTCACTGACCCCTCACTGGCTCCGAGTGGGGCTATGTGGCTGAGAGTGGAAGGGGCATGGAAAGAAGATGTGTGGGTGTTTATTAAAAGGCCGATCAGGAGGAGGGGCATAGGCTAGGACAGGCTTCCCTGGATTCTTCTACCTGGACTCTCAGGTTTTTCTGTCTTACTGCCCTCCACCTCTGAGGTAGAACCTGAATAGGAGCCTTGTAGTGAAGCTCTTGGGGTGGACCAGAGCCCTGTATGTGTAACAGCTCTACGATGAAGTGAGGAAGCCTTTTGAGGATGGTTCTTTCTTGTGACCAGGTAGCAAGTAGCTATTGGTGCAGAACTTCAGGGCCCCTCCCCCTCATCCAGGGAGGGGCTGGTTCTGGGAGGGTTGGTCAGCAGAAGCAAAGTGTTTGGCTCTTACACCCCATTTCTCCAGGGTATACTTGGCTCAAAGAAAAAATTAACTGTGGCCAGGCACTGTGGCACATGCCTGTAGTCCCAGGCTCTCTGGAGGGAGAGACAAGAGTATTGCTTGAGCCCAGGAGTTTGACACCTGGCCAATATAGCAAGACTATCCCAAACCAAACAAAACCAAAAAAACCAAACCAATTCTGGGGAAAGTGAACTCTTTCTTCTAAGCTTTCACTCTTCCCCTCAAATCTTCTGGACTCCTGCCAGGGTGTCCTTCCAGGGTTTATCCTTAGGTATTTAATTCCAGGACACCAGTCCAGCCTCAGGCTAGCAGTGCCTGCTGATGGGAATTCTGCCATTCTTTGTGGTTATAGATGAGGGCACATGAGATCTCGAAGAGGGTCCGCTTGTGGCATCTTGTCAGGCTGTGACCAAGTCCAACAAGCCTGTACTCAGTACTGCTGCATGCAGTCGGTGAGGCTGGGTGAGCTAGATTTAGAAAAGTAAAGGCTGTGGCTGTGTCCTGGAGAGGCTTGATCGTTCATTTGCTTAACAAGCTTCCCGGGTGACCACTTTAGGTGAACGTGTGAATTTTCCCCCACAACAGTGTGTGTCATCAGGCTACCTGTGAGCAGCTTTCCCCTGGAGACTTGACTTAGATGAGCCCTTTCCTTCTTGTCCATGCTTGGCCGCTGCCTGGTGTCTGGGTTCCTGTCAGGCTATTGCCTTCTTAGCATTGTCCATGTCTTCCTCACTATCTGCAGGTTCATGGAGTTTGAGGTAGAGGAGCTGCAGATTCAGAATGCACAGGTGATGCATAACTCCCAGGGCCCATCTTCTGCAGCCCCTTTAAAACTTGATCCTTCAGGGCCCCTGGCCCCAGAGGCTTGCCAACAGCCAGGTAAGGCTATCCATTTGTAACGGGAGAAATGGGCCAGAGCCTTAAAGGAGGGAGGCATAGGAAAATCAGGCATGGATTAGGGAAAGCATTGCCTTTACTTCTGCCACTTGCTTTCCAGGAAGTGGCATTTTATGTTCCAAAGAATGTCCCATAGGAGGTTGGGCTCTCAGGTTCCCTCAGTCTTGACCAACTATTGGCTACTGATCTTGATCAAGTAAACTATTCTTTTATCTAGACTGTAAACGAGGCTCATAATATCTCATGTGCCTAAGAAGTGGGGGCCAGATCAGATCAGAGAGTTCCTTTGAATTTCAGGGTATTTGGAGATTCTCCATAGTGATTTCCTCATACTCCCCACCCACCAACCCCAGCTATGAAATCTTCCATGGCTGGTATTTTTAGGATATCTTGATTCAGCCTGGAACTGTTTTGTTGTACCCGGGTTGCTGCCCTTACTAACAGAGGTGGGAGGTAAAGGCCGGTGCTTCAGTGCCACTTTGCACTCCACTTCAGTGCCATTCCGCCTCTCCCCTCAGTGTACATTCTGAAGAAGTCAGTCCCCAAGACACGTGCTCCCCGCCAGCTGCAGCGCAAACCCCAGCGGCCTCCAGTTCCACCGACACCCAAGGAGATCCCACCGGAAGCTGTGGAGGAGTATATTAACATCATGGAAAGGCTGATGGGCAGTCACTTGACCACCAGGGAGTACAATGAAGAGGAAGAGAAACAGCAGGAGGATGAAGAAATGTATCCAGATCCGAGTCTCCTGGGCTACATGGAGGAGCTGTGTTCTCAGGAAGCCTTTGTCTCTAAGGTGGGCTGGGTCTGCATGACTGCCTTCTGGCAGATTCTGGGAATGGATACACTGGGGCACCAACCATGGTTTCTACCCGAGGCAGTAGGAAGTAGGCTGCATCTGTAACTGAGAAGTGGGCGTGCATACATGCACGCATGTAGCTGGTGACCATCATGGTCTCTAATGAACTCTGGGGGTGGGAGTGGGGGTGAAGGGAGTCATAGCTTCATCTCCAGAGCTACTCAGCTCATGGACTTCCTCCGGTTGAGGACTCACATCACATATCCTCTGTTCCCCAGGTGGAGGTTGTCCTCCACCCTCAATTTCTGGCAGATCTGCTGTCTCCAGAACAAGAGAGGGATCCTTTGGCCTTAATTGAGGAGTTGGAACAAGAAGAAGGACTCACTTTTGCCCAGGTAAACTTGGGAGGCAGGGATATGAGAAAAAGCTCATATGACTTTGTCTAACCAGTCTTGGATGATGTGGCTCTAGAGAGGAACAGCTTCAGGACTGTGCTTCAAGTGTAGGACAGGTAGGTAAGGGACTACAGAAACAGGAAATGAGGCACAAGAAGGTGGGAAGAGCAGCAGTGTCTGATACCATCACTTAAGCCACTTGCTTTCCTTCACTACCGTTCCCATCTGCCATCTCCTGCCCCCATGCAACAGTCTCTTTTTACAGCCATGTGTAGAACTGGTATTTGTCCATTGTCTTCCAGCTGATCCAGAAGCGACTCTTGGCCTTGGAAGAGGAGGATGCGGATGTGCCTCCGGACTGCAGTGCTCAGTTGGACTCCAGCCCTTCTGTTTCTGAAGAGGATGAAGATGGGGGTGGGTGGCCTCATTCGTCACCTGGGCCTCAGGGGACTGGGGGAACTATTGACATTGAAAAGCCTACTTTTTCAGGAAAGCAGGCAAGAGAAACACTTGGCAGGCAAGGGCAAGCCCTAGACGGTCCAAGGGATGGGAATGTTCTCTCATCCTCCAGCAGCTGGGACCTGCAGGAAGAGCTTGTCGCTCCACAGGGAGCTCAGGCACCCCTGGTTGTGGAGGAAAGAGGGTCTGGGGAGGTTGTAAGCGAGCTATCTCAGTATCAGGATAGCCTCCTGGAACATGCTAGGTCCCCTGGGCACTGCCTGATGGCTGACAGCATTCCAGAGGCTTTGCCCCTGTGCTGGCAGGAAAACGCCCAGCCCAAGACAGCTCACACTTTGGATGTTGGACTTGCAGAGCCAGATCCTTTGCAAGGTCAGGGGTTAGAAAAGCCTGACCTGGGGTGGCAGACAGGACAAGAGGCAGAGGAACTTGGAGTGCTCTCTCAAGGGACAGAGCCTTCAGGAGTGCCCCAGAAAGGCTCTGCAGGAGCCATGTGGGGAGCTGACAGAAGTCCTCCCATGGTTCAGACTTATGAGCAGAATCCTTCCCCTGGGACAGCTGAAGATAAGGACAGGGCCTTGGTCAGCCCAGGACTGTGGCTGAACAGTGAGATGGATGCTGTAAATTTGCCATTGCCCTTAGAAATTGAAGAGGTCATAGAGAGTTCCCAAGATGCAAAGTTTCTAACTGAGCACCAGGCACTGGGCTCTACCAACACCCTTTCTCTGGGTCCTGGAGCAACCACAGTGCCTGGGGACCTGGGCAGCAGTGTGATTCCCTGTGGAAGCACAGATATCCCAGCTGCCCTGGCAAAGAGAAACTATTGCAGTTTGGAAAGACCTCTGAGGGCCAACAGCCCACCCTTAGGATGCAAAGAAAACAGAGAACAGGGCCTTGAGGTTATACAGGATCCCAGTAATCTGTGGACTAAAGGTTGCTCCCTACTGCTGGAAAGCAGTGTTGGTGCCTCTGTATCAACTTTAGAGTCTTTTAAAGAAAGCCTGTTGCCCATGTGCCAAGGCAGTCTTCTTATTCTGGGAGCCCAGGATGGCTCTTTCCCAGAGGCCAGCCAAGATGCCGGGAGCAGAGGCAACCCTTTTTCTTTTCCATTAGAAACCACAGAAGTCAACCTACTCAATGTTAGAGATGAATATGGCCTCCAACTAGGCGTCAGTGAGGAGACCTGCCCACCAATACTTAATTCTTATGACCCGCAAGAGGAGGGCAGGAAAGACACTGATTTGTCTAAGCCTAGCCACCTTGTTCCTTCACAAGGTAATCAAGAGTCTTACACACGTGGGGCCCCCAAATCAACATCTCCTCTCCAGGGCCTTGGAAGCACTTCCTTTAGATGCAGAACCAAGGATGCTGTAGTTTTAAGAGAATCCTCTTGTAAGAGTAAAACACGTAACTCTGTAGATGGGGCCAAAAGAAGGCAGAAAGCTGAAGAGGAAGGGGAGGATGAGCAGCTCTCCAACTTTACTTACCTTTTGGCCTCAAAACTTAGCTTATCTCCCACAGGACTTCTTCTTGGTCCTCGCTGTGCCTCAGGAGGTGGGAGCACCCAGAAAGCACCCCACACATCCAGTGAGGCAGGAGGCCTCGGTCAACCCCCACTCCCTGTCGCCAAGTCTGGGAAGCAAGCTCTAGCTGGAGGTTCTGCCCCTGCTGCAAAGACACCACAGGCAGGTCACCTTGGGGAAAAATCTGTGGCCCAGGGAGTGAGGCCATCTTCACAGTCTCAGAAAAGGCGGCGTGACCCTTCTGTGGCAAGCAGGAGGAAGAAACACCGTCGTAGTCAGTAGGAAGCAGAGACCATCCTATCCTACCTGCCAGTCCCCAAAAGTGGGTGTCCTAGTGTAGATTTGACTGAGGCTGCTCACTGGTGGAGAATCAGCCTTAGACCAATGCTATGGTTTTGTATGAGGGATGGGAGGTTAGACGGGCTAGGTACATGGCCCCTTAGTGGGAAGTAAGGACCTTTGCAGAGTTGTATGCAAAAAAATAAAAGTTTTTTTGGTTGTTGAAAAATGCACTTCACCTGCACTTGTTTGAACGTTTCTGTTGCTAGATAGGGCAATGTGTTATGAATGTAGGTAGGGGTAGTTCCAGATTCTACAGATCCAGATAATATAACCTGGCTTTCAGGCTATGATTGGTCCCAAAACAGAAGTCTCCAAAGATCAGTTTACTTATTCACTCTTCATAAGCTGGACTTGGCATTAGGAGGGCTCATCTGGACATCTATTACTGTCTCCCTTTAACCTTATATATGGAAAGATGCTTTTTACCTGCCATCTATAGAACAGAGCTCTAACTTCCTAGCTCTAACTCCTGTATTTATGTCTAGACACAGTACCTTTAGGGGCTGTTTTCTTAAAAAGAAGTTGGACAGAAGGGACTTAAGTGTCCTTAGCTCATCCAGTGAGAAAGAAACTTTCCTGGGTAGTTCGTTTGATCTACTGGGGGAGGTACTTCCCTTTTGTGGGGGGCAGGGAACCGGGATAGAATTCTGGTCCTTGCGGCGCTTGTGAGGCAGGCAGTGGCACCACTGAGCTAAATCCCTGGTCCAGCAACCTCCTTTTGACACAGCTCCTGGCTCCCAGTGTCAGCAGTGAAATCAAGTCTCAGTAGGACTATTAAATATGGAATGGTAATAAGCTATTTTTAAATCTCTAATGGGGACAGAACAAGAGGGAATGGGCTGAGAGGTTCATGAGGAAGTCCATTAAAACACACACATTTAGGAGACAACAGCAGAAGGGGTGCTGTGACATCTGTACAGGAAAGAGCTGTGGTGTCCATCTGGGAGAGGACTCTGTAGTCAGAGCCAAGAGGTCTGACCTCTGGCAGATTCTGGGGCTTCCCAGGGGCATCCTGAAACTATTCATCCTTTTCCTTCCCATCTAATGATACCAGTAACGTGACTGAGCTTCATTTTTTAATAGATATAGATTTATATTTATATATAAAATAGTTTTTTACAAAAAGAAAAAAACCCAACCAAACAAAAAATTAAAATCAACTTAAAAAAACAACAAAAAACAAACAGGAGCAGAAATGGGGCTGAGGCAAAGGGTAGGCTCCTGGCGCTGCCCTGAGTTGCGGGGCTGGATTCGAGCTGCGGAGGCAGGGGCAGGAGGCTGAGGTGCTCAGTCGCCCTTCTGCTTGGGTGCCTCCATGGTCCCGTTGGCCAGAGCATTAGGGCTGCACGGGGACGAGGCATCTGGCACCTGGGAGGTGCCTCGAGGGCTGTGTGGGGGGCGCAGGTAGGTACTGAAGAGCTTCCCATAGAGCGGGTCGTGGAGGGAGAAGTTCTGGAACTGACCTGGACCAACAAAAGCGAGATGCAGAAAAATAAAGAGCCAAGAGTGAGAAGAGGAAGCACCTGCTCTTTTCTGTTTACCTTCTCAGATCCAGGTTCACGTCCGCTCCCTTTCCAGCTTATTCTTTCTTCCCAGCCTTCCTCTCAGAGGTTCTATCCCCCACGCTTACCACTGATCCTTGCTGCCTCTCACCCAATACTTTCTTCTCCACCTTCTTGGCACTACCACTACCCCAGTGCTTGTTCAGGGCCCAGAAGGCAATGACTCACCGAGGGAGAGGCCATGGCTGGGTCCTGCCTGGCACAGCTCAGCATGCAATGTCTTGGCAGCAGGGCGGGGTGAACCCAGCAGCAGGTGCAGGATGGTGCTGAAGCCGTCTTGGTATAGCAGACGGCCAGGTCCCTCTGCCTGCTCTTCAGCAAATAGCTTAGGAAGAAAGGATTCAAGTTAAGCTCTCTCCGCAGGCCACTGCCTCACCCTGCTCTGCCTCAGAGGCCCCTCTTCCAAAAGGAGGCACACAGGGCCTCTTGGGCCCTGTGTGACAACTGTGAACGAGCTTCTGCCCTCTTGTTCTTGTGATGACACAGACACTGGAGTTCTGCAGTTTTAGGCAGAGTGACACTGGATAGGACACCGAGCATACACTATCTAGAAGCTACTGGGAACAACACACTGCACAGGCTTCGTGATATGGTGAGCAGAGCTACCAGAAAAACCCTTTATCCACACTTCCCAGGTACCTCAAAGGCCAGGTGAGTCAGATCCTCCAGGCTCCTGCCTCCATCCAAAGCTGCTAGCGCAAGTGCCACATCTCGGAAGTCCACCAAACCATTGGCATCCTGGAGGGTCAAAGAGAAACCAGGGCAATGCAGGGATCTGAATCCTCCTCCTTGCTTTCTGGAGTTTGGCTCTTTCTCCTCCTCAGTAAGAATAGACTGACACCTTCAGATCTCAGCTCCAAACCATAAGATTCCCCAGTGCTTCTCTCAGGTCATGGGCTTGCCAGAATGAGCTATGCGAAGTCACCAGAGACAAAGCTCACCTACACAGAAATCTAGGAAGGTCAGGGAATCCCTTAGGAATTCCAATTTACACTGGAAGGCATTCCTGGCCCCCAAGCTGGACAAACTGGTTCTCTCCTCTGACCTATGTGGAAGAACTGGTCCAGAACTGGTCCAACAGAATAAAAGGGGGCTGCTGGCCTAATTTCTTACCAAAAAACCAAGCAGGATGCCTGTCATACCAGTCTACCATGTAGGCTGAGTCAGGGAGCTCCTTTCCAGGACAGTCGACCCCCAGTTTATAGAATCCATACACTAGGTCATTCTTCAGCATTCGGAGAATGTGTTTTTTTTTTTTTTTTTTTTGTACCGGGGATCAAACTCAGGTCTTTGTGCTTGTAAGGCAGGTGGTGGAACCACTCAGCTACATCCCCGGCCCTACATTTGGAGAATGTTGAGGGCCCCAGCCAATGTCTTAGATCAAAAAGATTTCCCTAGCACTGGGCATGGTGGCGCATGCCTGTAATCCTAGCACTCGGGAGGCTGAGGCAGGAGGATTGCTGTGAGTTTGAGACTAGCCTGGGCTGCACAGTGAGTTCCAGGTCAGTCTCAACTACATAGTGAGACCCTGTCTCAAAAAAACCAAAGATTTCCTTGGGGGCTGGGGATATAGTTCAGTGGCAGAGTACTTGCCTAGCATGTGTGACACCCTTGGTTTGACCCCAGTACCACAAACCAAAATCAAACCAAATCACCTCCTTGGGACCACTATTTGTTGTTCATAAATATTAAGAATCTTCTAGAAACATGGTCATAGCCCAAAAAATAGTTTGTCAAGATTATAGAGACAGTTCAGGAATCCCCCATTAACTAACCAGATATTTTAAAAAGCTACCCACGTTTTGCAAATACTCTGGGTCTTGAATTTACTATCTCACCAGTTCAGCAGTGTCTTTTCTCTGTCATCCTACCTAACCTTGAAGACTCCTCTTCAAAGATCCTGGGCGAGTGCCCCCAACGGTCATGACTCCCCATCTTGCCAATCTCTAAAGGGGATCCAGAAATCGATGGACCTGATTATTTCTCCCTTAACACAGTGTTCTTCAGGGCCGGGGATTTAGCTCAGTGGCACTGTGCCTGCTACAAAAGCAGAAGGTTCTGAGTTTGACCTCTCGTACCAAAACAAGGCAAAATAGTGTTCTTCGATGCACTGGATATTCAACAAAAACTGAACCTTTTGGTGGATCTCACAAGATGGTCATCTGTCATCAACAGTGGCTGAAATACCCAGGTCAGTCTCCTACTTGGGCATCCACAGAGACTGATGTGGCTGCTAGGATATTGTCCCAAAAACCTAGAGATCAAGCTCTGGGTTCTGCCCTCTATGTTCCACTCTTTTACCTGCTGAAAGTAGCTGAAGGCACCAGCCACTGTCTGAGGATCCAAGAGCTGTAGCTGCCTGGCAAACTCCTCCTGGCTGATCATTCGACTCCGGCCTGGCTCTGCCCCAGTATCCACACAGCCAGGGGACAACCTACAATGAAGTCATTAAAGGCAGGGAGCTGAGTTTCATTCTAGACACACCATGCATGCAGCAGGACCTTAGTCCCAGCACCAAACATTCTTCAAGCACAAGTTCTGCTGCTGGTTTACAATTTTTTTTTTCTTTTTTGGTGGTTCTGGGGGATTGAACCCAGGACCCTGTGCATGCTAGGCAAGTGCTCTACCACTGAGCTATACCCCCAGCTGCTGTTTTTTCAAGATGTACTGACTCACAGTCCCTTCAGAGTCCTTCTTACTTTTCTCACCTGCATTATTATATATATTCTTGTTTCCTTTCCCCTTTCCTTTAACTCTAATCTTTTCTAAACTCCTTTACATTCCTTTTTTTATTTTTTTGCTTAGGTCCCCCCATCTCTCCCCTTCTTTTCTTTTTCTATTAGTGTCACTGCTTGAACCTACATCTTCAGGGCTACTTACCCAGCCTTCCGAAGCACCTTTCCCAGTGCCCAGAGCTGCGGCTCCAAAGCCACCTTCAGCCGCCCAACCACAATGACAGGTAAGCTCCCTACAAACTCGCATTCAGTGGCCGGAATGCCCAGGGCCCTGAGGATGGAGCAGTGGGGGAAGGAAACAGAAGAAACTCTGAGGACTCATTATAGTCTGGCCTGATGCAGGCTCCTTTTTGGGGGAGGAAGAGTCTGGCCATGTAGTCCAGGCTGGCCTTGAATTCACTACTGTAGCCCAGGCACCCAGGCTGACCTCCAACTTAGGCCATCCTCCCGCCTCAGCCTTCCAAAGTGCTGAGATTGCAGGTGTGCACCACCATGCCTTGCTGTCTGCCTTATCTGCCTCAGAGCCTCGCCCCTTCACACCCTCCAGGTGGTTCCTTTGCCTTGTGTCTGTTCCAGGAAGCACTCTGTGAACACTCACTGTGCCATGACCCGCTGGACGTTGTTGGCATACAGGGTGGGGTCCCTGCTCTCCTCAGGGCTGGGCTGATACACCGGGAGGAACTGCAACACAGGCACACACAATGCTTAGTGGCTTCCGCCACTCCTTCTGCCAGGCTTTGGGGGTCAGTGGTACCCACCCTCCACCTCCGCCACGCAGTCATACCTCCACATCCACGATGCTGCAGGGCTGAGAGGCTGTGAGCCAGAGCACTTTGAGTCTAAGAGAAGAGAGACCTTGATGTTCACCCATCTGTAACTGGGCTCTCCTCTCACCTGAGGAGGGGAGGGGAAGTGCTGCCCCTTGTTACAGAAACAGAGTCCTAGGCAGTCAGTTGTGGGATGCCCAGCTGGGAGACAGAGGGAAGGGCTGGAGTGGGGGGTGAAGAGCTGAGGGGATGTGCCAGAGGAATATGGAGAGGGCGGACAACGGAAACACAGGTAAAAAAGGCGAGGGCAGGCCAGCTGTGGTGGCTCTCTGGAAGGTGCTACAGAGGGAAGTAAACGACATGGACCCATAATCACAGCAGGAACAATTCAGGTGGGACAGGTGTAAGTATGGCCAGGTTACACAGGGACACCAGAGGGAAAGGGACATGTCCTTCCCTAAAGTTCTAAGTCTCAGAATGAAGAAGGGCCAGGAATTCCCTGACAGACCTGGTACCCGTCCCACCCTAGGGGTAACCGAACTCACACTCCAGGGCCCCTCCATGCCCAGCTGGTGGTGTCCTGAGTAAAGCAGAGATGGGACACAGAGGAAAACATTACTTTTCTTTCCCAGAACTGGGCAATCCTCTTTGAGCAGAGGCCCTGACACCCACCCTGCAGCCCACAGAGCCCGCCCCCGATGTTTTACTCCCATTTAAGATGGACTCACGCTCCCTCTTCCACCCTTTCTTGGACTCACCAGACTATTGGGGTAGCGGATGAGGACAGGCTGCACAGGTACCCCTGCAATGAAGGCTCCTAAACCCCATTTCCACCCCCACCCCCCGGGGGCACAGGTTAGTGCACGTGGGTAGCTTGATAAGGTCGTCTACCAAGTTCTCAGAGGAGAGCTGACCTTGCTCCACTCATTTCTGCTTCTCTGACTCCTGGTCTTGTCGGCATGAACTAGGTTTCCTGTCTCCCTTTCTCCTACAACACCCCACCCTTCTACTTTATGGTTATTATTCCCCAAATCTCCTTGGGTTATTTCTCCCTAAAACCAGGGCCCACTTTCCCCACTGCATTACCACCCTCTATAATTTTATTCACCTGGTTTGAACTTAAGCAAAGCCTTCTTGTTAGAACAGGTGCCTTCAGGGAAGAACAGCACCTGGGGGAAAACCCCAAAAGAACCAGAATGAGGTAGGGAAAGTGCACAGAAGTGTGCAGGTGAGGGGCGGGGAGAGGGTCTTGAGACTCTTACTCACCTGGGGCCACTTGCCTCCTGAGGTGGCCCGCCTTCGGACCTCCTCCACTACTCTGCGACGGGAAGCTGGGTCACTCCGGGACACTAGGATGGCTTGGTTGAATCGAAGAAGGGCTGAGGTGGGAAAGGATACAAGGAGTCGCCGGTTCCTACCCAAGGGTATTAACATCTGCAGCCACCACTTCCTCAACAGCATATGATACAGTATTTCTCAGCTATTTCTCTGCCCTGGGGACAATCTCTTCATCACACGTTGTCCTTTCTGAGAACTGATGAGTTCTCCGTTCAACACCTTCTCCGTGCCCCAGCACTCTTGAGTCTGAGATCGGTTGACATGGGTGTTAATTTACATTTCATTTGCCAAGAGTCAACTTCTCCGGTACCACTTGAAGGCAATTCTCTCCAGTATCTCAATTCCCTTTTTCCGCTCTGAGTTTTCATCCCCACCCCACCCTATTCATCTCTCTCACCTCCAATGACAGGCACAGAAAGGTTCTCGGCTCGGGAGACAACCTTGGGCAGGTCACAGGGCAGCAGAACAATGGGGTCAAAGAAAGTAGAATGGGGGGCAGCAACAAGGACAGGGGCCTGAAGGCGAGAGGCCCGCTGGCCCCGAACGCGGATCCGGAGGAAGCCCAGCAGGAAAAAGAGCAGGCGGCTCAGGCCCAGCACCCCGTTGTGGCACACAGTCCTGCCAGGGCAAGGCTGGTGATCAGTGGAGGCAGCATTTACCCTCACCCATCCCCTGTTCAGGCACCCAGGAGGGTAGGACATCCCTCTTTCTGCCTCAGATGCTTTGGACACAGGGCTGAAGTCTCTGATCCCTCTGGGTTATGTCAGGGTATACCACAGACAGGAATGGTCCTAGGTACCAGATCTGGGCCAGGCTGACTCAGCTTACCTATCTAGGCTGGGGAGGATAGTTTCAGAAACCTCTCCTTCCTCTCTAAGGGGTAGCAAAATAGTTAGCAGGGGGAGAGAAATGGGGTCTCCAGGATTGACTTGCCACTTACTTCCTC
Organism: Fukomys damarensis; assembly: GCF_012274545.1. Classification (NCBI taxonomy): domain Eukaryota; kingdom Metazoa; phylum Chordata; class Mammalia; order Rodentia; family Bathyergidae; genus Fukomys; species Fukomys damarensis. Next base: position 42,814,132 of record NW_022900929.1, read on the forward strand.
CATCCTGTAATCGGTTCCTGAAGTTGTTCCTCAGTAAGACCAGCTACTTGTAGCCAGGCAAAGGGCCAGAGGAGAAAGAGGATGATAAAGGCCAGAAGCACTCGGATGGGAGCCAACAGTACCCCGAGGAGGCAGAACTGCAGAAGGTGGGAGAAAATATTACTTAGGGATGGGTCCATAGCTTCCCTTTTTGAGGTACAAGAATGAACCGTGGAGTAGAGCCATTACTCTTTGCAGGTGGGAACAGGAGAAGGAATTGGGATTCAAATGGGATGAACATAGCAACGAGGGCAAGAGAACAAAAGATTAATAGCACCAACAGCCTCATTTTCCCATCTTTGATTGATTCCCACCCTACCTATAAAGGTGAATGTTATAAAATGCATCTAGCATTTGGAAAAGCTGTTAAGAGAATTTAATGAGAAAATGCATGTTAAGGTGCCCAGCACGGTGCTTGATGTAGGCTGAAGATGGGGTCCTCCTCCCCCACATCCCATTCCATAAATAGCCCCATGTTAAGCAGATGCCAGGTTCACAGCTCTTCCCACTCTGGGCGGGAAGGTATTGGGCTGTAAACACCTAATAAGTCCACTTTTCAGGCCTTAGGTCTGTCGCTAGTACTGCCCAACAGCAGAGAGGGAGAGAGCGCGGCTGGGCAGCATTACCCTGCACCGCAGAGGTTGCCAGGAGCCAAGGTGACTCCACAGGCCGCCCTAGGGAGCGAGCAGGTAAACAGATCTTGCCCCGGCAGCCCGCCTCATGGGAGGCGAAGACTGCAGAAACCTTGGACACTTCCTCCCTAATGCCACCTTCCAGTTCCCCGAGGCTACCGGTGCGGCCCTCCACTTCCTGTACCAACCACCCCTCCAGCCCTCCTCCCCCACCCGGAGGTGCTGCAATGCGGGGGCAGGGGCCCAAGGGGGTGTTGGAAGGGCACAAGGACGCATACAAGTCCTCGAAATCAGAGCGGGAGGGTCACCGAGCGCGCCCCCGCCCGCACCCCCGGCTTCGTGCAGCTTGCAGCTCCATCCTAGCCCGGCAGCCTCCGCAGGATGCAATCCGCCTTCCCCAGCGTCCTCTATCTGTCCTACCTCCGGGTCCCCCGCACATCCCCAGCTTCGCTCCCTCCACTCTCCGACCCCTCGGAGCTGCTCCACCGCCCAAACTCGGGTTCTCTCCAGGGTTTCTCGCCCACCCCGGCCGCCCCCACGTG
>NW_022900929.1:42816149-42836558 GCF_012274545.1 Fukomys damarensis
GGCGGGGCTGCCCTTCCCTCTCGCCCTAGGACCACCTTTCCTTCCCGGCTCCGCCGCCGGCACGCCCGCTCCCCCTGCTGACCACGCTGCACCTCAAAGCCTTCCGCATCGCGTCTCCTGAGCTCCGGTGCGGCCCTTCCAGTCTCGCAGAAGCACCCAAGGATCCTAGAAAAAGGAAGGTTCAGCTCCCCGATGTCAGGCCATGGTGGGATCAGGGCCCAGGGACTTGGGTTGAAATCCACAGCCAGATATAATCTGACGGGGCAAAAATGGGGTAAGTCTTTGCGGGTGAGCTACTTTGTTCACCTTGTCTCCTGCCCACTGAATGGCAGAAGTCTAATGGGAACCCAAAAAAGAGAGCGATGGAAAAACAGAAGCTTCCCACGGCTGAGCGTGTTTGCCTTTCATTTGGGAAGAAGGAATTTTAAGAAATCAGATTAAGCCCCGGGTGTGGGAGACTTTAATGGTTAAGTATTTGCTGGAATTGGTCAACAAGGATGAACTAAAAGACCTGTTTTTGTGAAAGACACCGGGAAACAGCTGGTCAGTAAGAGTCAAAGAGAAGCTTTATAGGGCAGAATTTTAAAAGTACACGTTCAGGGGTACACATTCAAGCAGGTGTTGAGAGAAATGAGACGTGCTTTTGGGCACCTGGAAACGTGTGCTTCTCTTGAAACCTCAGGAAAAGGTGAATCTCCTCCCAGGGTACTAGCTCATTTTACAGGTATCCCCCCACTCGCCCACCCCCGCCCTTTGAGCCGGGGTCATCTCGCTGTGTAGTTCTGGCTGGACTTGTTTTAGAGATAATTTTGGGTTCTTTTTTTTTTTTTGGTACCAGGGATCAAACTCGGCACCCTTCACTTGTGAGGCAGGCGGTGGCACCACTGAGCTAAATCCCTGGCTTTAGAGCTAGATAATTTAACATTCTTTGAATGCTCTTAACCTGTTTTTTTATCTTCAGATTAGGTTCCTGCTGTTTACTTTCTCCTTTCAGCCAATGTATGGATTTACAAAATTCTTGAGGAATTTGGAGGAATACTGATATTGATAGTCTTCTTGGGTAGTTTAGACTGAGTCCTGGAAGTTGCATTCTTTTTAAAAGACAATTTTTAGCCCAGCCTGGTGGTGCTTGCTTGTAATCCCAGTACTCAGGAGGCTGAGGCAGGAGAATCTCGGTGAGTTCAAGGCCAGCCTGGGGTACATAGTAGCAAGACTCTGTGTCAAAACCAAAAAAATTTTAGTTGTGACTTTCTTTGTATATCATTATTTCTCCTCTCCGCACCTCAGTATGTGTCAGCACCTTAAAAATGTCTTTCTGGCTAGACAGGTTCACCCTCTATCAAAAGTTTGCGTCCGTATTGATCACCACTCCCTGGGGTCAGGGTATTGACATTAACAATGGGCTGCTGGATAACTGAGTACCATTAATTTATTGGAAGGGGGCCTGGGCAGAGGCCAGAAGTCACTCATACTAGATTGCCTCCCTGCCCTCATAAGTCACTCACTTATACCCTGCCCATATTCTCAAAAAAAGGGAGCAGCCAGCATTCTCAGAGAATAAACGTATAACCTGGTTAGGATTTACAGTATTTCTTTATATTTTAGTTATGGGCTGGATGTTTGTGGCCTCAGTTCTAGCTATCCTTATGTGTTATTTTGAGTGGGGCCCTTACAAGGTAATTAGATCTAAATAGGTCAGGAGTGTGGGACCCTGAGAATGAGAACAATACTCTTACAGGATGAGGAAGAGAGCAATCTCTATTTATGTGGCCTCCCATGGAGAAAAGGCCATGAGTGGACCCTTCAAGAGTTAGCTCTGTGTAAGCCAGGAAGAGGAGGGAGGCTTCCTAGATACCGAATCTACTGCCACCTTGATATTGGACCAACTTCCTATGTTTCACAACTGTTACAGAGAGAGGTTTATTCTCTAAGCCATCCACCCTGTGGCCCAGGCTGGCCATGCACTCATGGTGATCCTCCTGCCCTAGCTTTCCAAGAGCTGGGTGTGTACACTGTCATGCCTCCTTCAATTTTTTAAAGGTGTTTTGAGATCTCTTAGCTATCTTTTACATACATAAGGGAAGTCGGGTGTTTTTGTTTGTTTGCTTTTGAGACAGGGTCTCCAGCTATGCACTTCAGGCTGACCTTGAATTTACTATGTAGTTGAAACTGGCCTGGAATTTTAGTGATCCTTCTGCCTCAGTCTCCTGAGTGCTGGGATTACAGGCGTGCCCCACCACGCCTAGTGAAGGCAAGTTTTTGTATATCTTTGTGTTTTCCAAAATAATATGCATTGTACTGGCTCCCCCAAAAAATAGATTTTTTTAAAAAAGATAAGGATCAACAGGATAGATTAGAAGATGCAAAAATAGCTCTAACCATACTGAACCATCTTATCCTTGACAAAGGAGCCAAACACCTTTACTGGAAGAGAGATGGCCTCTTTAATAAATGGTGCTAGAAAACTTGGCTTCCCACATACTGAAGATTAAAAGAAGACCCATATTTTCAACATGCACTAAACTAAAATTGAAATGGACCAAAGATCTAAATATTAAAGCAAACATTAAATCTTCTAGAATTTAGAATAGGTAGAACTCTTTTAAGACATTGGTGTAGGCAAAGACTTTATGAACAAAATCCTAATCACATTGGAAATATCACAAAGAACCAATAAGTGGGATGCCATCTTACTAAAAAGCTTTTGCACAGGAAAGGAAACCACTAACAGAGTGAGTAGACAACAGAAAGAGTGGAAAAAATCATTTGCCAGCTCTTCCTCAGACAAAGGACTAATACCTAGAACAGGTAAAGAAGTAAAAAAAAAAGAAATCCCCCCGAATTTAAAGACCCAATACAAAAATGAGCAACTGAAATGAATAGACATTTCTATGACAAAGAAATAGAAACAGCAAATAAATATATGAAAAAACATTCAATATTACTAGTCATTCAAGAAATGCAATTAAAACGGCTGAACATCCGTCTCCAGAAAGAATGGCTGTTATTGCAAAATCAGCCAGTAACAAATGCTGGTGAGGCTGTGGGGAAAAGGACCCTTCTCCAGTGTTGATGGGAGTGCATCACATCACTGGTGTAACCACAGTAGAGATCACTGTGGAGATTCCTCAAAAAATTAAAACTAGAGCTAGTCCCCTTCTTGGAATCTTCCTAAAAGAATTACAAACATCATACCACAGTGATATATGCACACCCATGTTTATAGTGGCACAATTTGTAATTGCTAAATCTTGGAAACAGCCTCAAGGCCCATCAACTGATGAATGGATAAAGAGGATCTTTCTCTTCCTTCCTTCCTCTCTCTTTCTTTCGTTCATTCGTTCTTTCATTCGTTCTTTCTTTCCCGGGAATTGAATTCAGGACCTTGCGCTTATGAGGCAGGCACTGTGCTCCTGAGCTAAATCCCTGACCAGATTTTTCTTTTTTTGACACCGGGTCTTGCTTGGTGGTTCAGCTGGCCTTGAACTCACTATGTACGTAGCCCAGGCTAGTCTTGAACTAATGGCAATACTCCTACTTCAGCCTCCTGAATCCGGGATTACAGGAGAGTGTCTCCACACCTGGCTAATGTTTTTTGTTTTTTAAATACAGTGGAGTACCACTCTGACATAAAGAAGAATAAACTTGAGACATTTCTAGCTAAATGGATGCACCTTGTAACCCTACCGTTTAAGTGAAATAAATGGGACACACGTGTAAGTACCATATTGTTTCTTTGATGTGAGAAACCAGAAGTGCAAATAAGGACAAAAATGTGTAATAGGTATTGGGAAACGGAAAGAACGTGTTCAAATGAGAAGGGAGGGGTAGGGGAAAAGGAAAGAAGGACAAAAAAAATCAGAAAAAATGGAAGCAAAGCTTTTTTCTTTTAAATAAGGAGGGGGTGAAAGGTGTTAGGGACCTGACGCTGCCATCACAGGCTGCATTTTCCTGGTGCTTTTTGGCTCTTAAAAGACCTCATGCTCTCATCTTTAGTTTCCCTCCTGCAAGGCCGCAGTGGTCTGGAGAGGTTAAACCTGATTCTCCAGGACCAAACCCATAAAGGACAGCCCGGCCTGTGATAGGTTAAAGGTAGCCCGCCCCTCATAAATGAGCAATAGCCCAGCCCAAAAAGATAAAAGGACCTTCCTTTCTTCGGTCTTCTTCCCTCTCTCCTCTCTCCCTGACCTGCCTTCCCTGGTGAAATCTCCTGTCCGACCTCTCCATGTGTGGCCTAGTTGTTGAGTGTCACTGTGCCTCTACAAAAGGAGGGTAGGGGAATGGGAAAAAATGAAGAAGCAAGATATTTCATGTACAGGTACAAATTCTCTATGATGAATACTATTATTATATATCTAAAATGTACCAATAAAATAAAAAGTAAAAAATTTTAATTTATGAAATTATAGTATCTATCTTTAAGGGAGTTGGGTGTGGTGGGCCTGGAAGAAAAAATAAACAGATAAGCAAACAGGCCAAGTGTGGTGGTGCACACCTACAGTCTAGCACTGGGGAGGCTGAGGCAGGAGGATCCCGTAGTTTCCAGGTCAACCTGGGCTACATAAGGAAACCCTGTATCACTTTACAAACATAAACAAATACCAGACAAGCCTAGGAAGTAAACATACTGAGTAGAGATGTGAATAACCTTGGGTTACTTTGATTGTGTCCTGAAGTTGCAGTCTTCTTAAAAGTACAAGTTTAAGGGCCAGAGATTTAGCTCAGTGATTCCACTGCCTGCCTTGCAAGCACAAGGACCCAAGTTCAATCCCCGGTACCAAAAAAGGAAAACAAATGTACAAGTTTAAAATTACTATTTTCCTTGTGTCCGTTTGCTAATTTTTGTTTCTTGTATCCTACTTCACTATGCCAGAATGAGTGTGGCTTTGAGTATCTGGGCTGCAGACTCTATTTTAATGGGGTTCCCTGATTATGTCAGGCCCATGGAGGATGCTACCCCTCTTGGTAACTCACGGTGAACGAACAAGAGACCTTCTTCACTTCTGTGCAGCCCATTCTCCTCTGCCAGTTCGTGCAGCTGTTCCAGGGGAGTTAGATCCCCTCCTGCCTGCCACATTCCATAAGCAGTAAGTCCCAGGCTCTGCCTGAACTCAAGGGGCAGGGCTTGCATAAAGGTGCTGGGAATCAGTGCCACTGTGGGGTGCGTCTAGGACAGTCTGACTCGGGGTTCCAGGTGAGAATTGTTCTTCCTAAGTAAAAAATAGAACTGTTCTCACGGTGGTCAGAGTTTATTGTTTCAGCATTCGTTCATGCTGACCGCTCCATGAGCTATGCCTACTGCAGGTGTGCATGAAAACTCTGAAGGTTTAACAGAGGGCACAATTCAGCTAACCATGACAACTCTCGAGGGACTTTCCAAACTGGGTTATTTGTATTCCATCCTTTTTTTTTTTTTTTTTAAACTGAGGATTGAATGCCGCACCTTCACACTGAGCTACATCCAGTTCCTCTTTTAAATTATTTTTATTTTATTTTGAGATAGTGTCTTACTATGTCCCAAAGTTGCCCAAGCTGGGATTCAGTTTGTGATGCTTCCAGATTACTGGGATTACAGCTATGCACCAGTACATCTTGACAATTAGATCTTTTTGTTTCATTTTCTAAGAGTCTTACTGTGTAGTTCAGGGCGTCCTTAAACTCTTACACGGCCCAGGCTGTCCTCGAACTCATGAAAATTCTCCTGCCTCAGCCTCCCTAGGGCTGGCATTACAGGCATGTGCCTGGCCATCGTGTTCCTTTCAGTCCATCCCTGGAAAGATCACTCAAATGGAAAGTAGCAGAGAATGCTTATGCTCCATGAGATTGGCCTGTCTGCCACACTCCAACAGACTTTTCTGTCCCCTGGCTTCTTTGGTTTCCCAGTAAGACCTGGCAGAGGATCAAAGAACAGGAGAGGGAGGTTATTCCCCACTGTCCTTGGTGGCTACAACCTTCTACTAAGGCTGCTTCTTGTTGGGCTCTCTCTAGTTTTGGTTACCTCTCCTCTCTCCATTGTTTGTACTCAGCCCCCAGGGTACTGCATCATCGTTTCTTTCCTCATCAAAGTCTTGTACCCACCTTACAAGCACTCCCTTTACCACCTTGCCTCGGTTATCTCATGCACTACTGTCTGTCTTCTGCTGGGATCCTAGTAATATAGGGCGTATTGATACAGACAGCTAAATTAGAAATATTGTAGGCAGTCACAGGGCTGGGCCCTCAGAGTCAGGGCAGAGGATGAGACCGCATGGAAGCTGTGGCTGGAGGTGCAACTGAAGATTAAAATCACAATGGCCAGATTTGCATATTTTCCTAAGGGATGAACAAGCTTGAGGTCATTGGTACTGACATTTCTGTCTTTCTTGTATAGATAGACCATCATCTTATTGGGGGAGGGTCATCTTCTTCCATCCAGTAAGAATAAGAGGATTTAAGAGTAGAACTACAGATTATTGTTCTTTTGTGGTTTTTTTGAGACAGGGTCTCACTATGTAGTTGAGACTGACCTTGAACTCACTATGTAGCCCAGGCTGGTCTCGAACTCACAGTGATCCTCCTGTCTCAGCCTCCTGAGTGCTGGGAATACAGGCGGGCGCCACCACACCCGGCTAGGACTACAGATTATTGACCAAGGAAGGTGTGCCTTCCTTTTCTCCCAGGTTGCTAGCTGATCAAAATGACATCAAAGTTAATTTTGACTGTAATGCATATAGCTGTCTACATTCAGTAACTCAAAAAGTGTATATATAGATACATCTGTCTATCTATATAAGCTTTATTAGTTATAAATAAATTATTAATTGCTAAAACTTAGCTTTACAGATTAAATAAAAATTTGTCAAGATAATTAAGATATACCCCCAATAATCATTGCTAAATATGTTGTTATAAAATGTGTACAGTGGTTATCATCAAAAGGTTGAGTTCCAAGTACGTTATTGTGATGTGTTTATAATGGTCATCTTCAAAATATATTTTCTGTGGAAAACAAGGAATTATTTAAAAAAATTGTTTTGGTACAAGGCTATACTATAGGACATAAGGTTTCATATAATTATAATAATTGCCATCACTACTTTCCTGGTGTACAAAATGTATTCATGATTTCTGACTATACAGGTCCTCCAACATATTGTCTATGACAATAACCTTTTGATCCAGGTATTCGCCCTTCTCTTCTGCTCCACCTACTCATGGCTACAGGTACATTTGTAGGCCCACACACCTTCCTCAGATGGCATCCCGTCAAAAGGTAATAACGTAAGTAAGTTTCCTGGTGTTTTGTTTTTATGTGTTTTTAGAGGAAGTCAATACATTTAACAATGGCTATATTATACTAAGATACATATCTAAGTTTGTTGCAAAGATAATGTCATCATGAAGGTCATACTAAAATATTATTATTATTATTTTATCATTATTATGTGTGGCTCCTGATTCCAAGTTTTTTCTGTTAATATTCTACAGGAAATCAAATACTATAACAACCAGGATTGATAAAAATGCAGTCCTCTAACTCTATTTTAGATTCCAGGGTGCTTGCTATCCAGATAAAGTTATGATAGTTAAGCTCATTGCTCCTATCATATTAATGATGTCACTGATCTTCTCTTCTGTGTGTTCAACCACAAAAGGGCAGAGACCACACTAAAAGGTAATGGGCTAAGAAGACCACCAGTATTTTGGCCCTGGCCCTCCAAGGTCACCAAAGACCCAAGGTATGAAGAAACCTTTTCTACACCACCTTACACTTTGGTAAGTCACCCAACCTTCTGAGCAGGGAGATTTCTGGACACCAGTGGACAAATGTAATGTGTGCCAAAAGAGGATCACCAAGGGAAAAGTCTCCCACACTTTCCCTAAAAACAACTTGATCAAGCAAGGCCTTGACCCATCCTGACAGATGTCACTGACAGAGGAGCTGAGAGGCTCTATGCAGGGTTCCAAAATAATGCCTGAAGAGACTTAACTAACCTTGACAGATAGGATGAGGTTCATGTTGGTTAACACAAGTCCCACTTTAATTTGATCTTTAACACCCAGCAGGAAAGAATAACCAAAAGAGGCAGTCAAGGAACAGGCACTAGTGATAGACTTGTGAGGCCCACCACTCCCCCTCCCTATAAAGGGATAGATCAAGTGGTAAACCAGATAACCCAGTCTCAAAACAAGGCTACAACACCTGTTTAATACCACCCCCCACTATCTCCCTGTCAGTATCTCAGATTGTTGGATCTGTGTGTCTGTTTACCCCCGCGCACCCACTCCAACTCCCATCCCCCTAGATTTTAACCTGTCTCAAATACTGGCAATTTATCTAGTTCTGGGACCCTTCACTATGGGTCCCCATTCCCTACACAAACTACTAACCTGACATGCATGGGACAAAATGACAGCATCACTTGCCTTGCTTGCTCCCTCTTTATCTCAGAAGAGCATCCGATCTGCCTGCCCAATGGTCTGTACTTCATATGTAATCAAGAGGCATTCCGAGGCCTCAAATGATCTGAAATATCCTGTTGCATAGCATTTCTCAGCCCTCCCTTGACCATCTATACCAAATCCGAGGTGTTTGAAAGGATCCTCCCATGGTCAAAGGTCAACAAGAGAACGGCCTCCTCCTGGTCCCCTTTTTGATGGAAGTGGGGTCCTCACTGTCATGGTGATGGGTATGGCAGGTATTTCTACATCCACACATTTCTACCAGGCCCTGTCCGTAGAGATTTCAGAAGACATGGACAAAATAAGCCAGTCCTTAAATACTCTATAAGATCAAATAAATTCTCTAGCAGCAGTTGTGTTCTAAAATAGGAGGGCCCTGGACATGCTGAGAGCGGCCCAAGGGGGAACAGGCCAGGTGCTAGGTGAAGAATGCAGTTATTTTGTTAACCAGTCAGGGATTGTTAAAGAATTACCGCAGTGTGTGGAAGAGTGAAAGAGATGATGGAATTCTTGGGGAATAGACCAGAGCTCTTCCTGGCTTCCCCAAATTATGCCTTGGCTACTTCCCTTGTTGGCCCACTGGCTTGAATAAGTCTTTTAATCATGATAGGGCCCTGTCTGTTGAGCTGTTTTCAAAATGTCTTGCAGGAAAGCATGAGGGCATTTACCAAGCAGACGACAGTCACAGAATTCATCATGGCACTTTCCTTTGTTCAGAGATATCCTGGCAGATTGTCCCTACCATAAAGCCTTGTAGTGGTTCCGGTCTGGTCTTGGTTTTCGGCTTTTTTACCTGACATTTGTTGCTGTTTTTTTGTCCTTAGTAGTTTTTTAAAGGAACCAACACATTGCAGGGTTCACTCAAATTGGAAAGGAATTGGTAGGGTAAGCAGAAAGGAAAGCATTACGAGCCAGGTAATCACTTCAGTTTTAAAATCTTTTTTTTCTTCAGTACTGGTGATGTAAGGGGAATAGATGTAACTCCCAAGTGTGAGTTTGTGAGTTTGTGTTTTCTTTTTACTTTTTTTTTTTTGCTTTTTTGAGACAGAGTCTCACTACGTAGCCGAGACTGATCTGGAACTCACTATGTAGCCCAGGCTGGTTTCGAACTCACAGCGATCCTCCTGCCTCAGCCTCCCAAGTGCTAGGATTACAGGCATGTGCCACCATGCCCAGCAAGTTTGTGTTTTCTAAAATCAAAGAATGAATTCTAGGAATAACAAGTTTACAGTAGGAAAACTTTACGGAGAGAGAGAGATGGCTTCTGCCTAAGAGAGACAGAGGAGGGACTGGAAAATGGATTGGCTGCTCACCCAACTTCTCATAAGTCTTTTATGGAGCCAGGTGTGGCGGCACACGCCTATAATCCTAGCATTTGGGAGGCTGAGGCAGGAGGATCGCTGTGAGTTTGGGACCAGCCTGGACTACATAGTGAGTTCTAGGTCAGTCTCAACTACATAGTGAGACCCTGTCTCAAAAAAACAAAAATAAAATCAAAAGTCTTTTATGGGACAAAACCTAGAGGTGAGGTGGGTTCAAGGTGGCACAAAACTATGGTCAATAAGATGGCAGTAAGTATAGTTGCATAGGTAATATTGATTAAATGGGGGTCGAATGGGAAAGCAAGTCACATAGCAAGCACACAACGATTTGCAGTAAGGGCTGGTCAGGGATATTTCTTGGAAAGGCTGGGTTAAGATCCGCCCCCAAGTGATTGATACCTATTCAGAATAGCAGTCACTGCTATTCACCCCTAATGGAAGCACGAGGATGTAATAGTTTCTCTTCTTTTATAATGTTGGCCTTCAGTGAATGTGTCTTGATGGTCCTCCATGGCTTTATTGGATTTTGTCCTCCATGTTGGCTTTAACTGTTCTCCATATTGGCTTCTCAAGGGCAGTCCCTGTCTAACTGCCTACAAGATATCTAACTTAGTAATTTTACATTACCGGGCTTTGAACTCAGGATTTTGCACTTGCTAGGTGGGTGCGGCACCTCTGAGCTAAATTCCTGGGCCCCTAGCATTTTTCTCTCTCTTTTTTAAAAATATAAGTGTAAATAAAGCTTTATCATCTAAGTACCCACATGTTGACTCAATCTCTACTGTCTTATACCACAAAATACAAGATATTGTACTAATTTCAGCAATTAGTTGAAGATACATAGTTAAGAGAATTTTGGATTCAAAGTCAATCAGAGTACCAATTTAAAGATAATTTTCGTAAACATTTTGATAAAGGCCGTAGGAACATTTGTCATATTGTTCAAACGCTTGATAGTAAAGACTTCTGATGAGACCAAAGGGGTCACACAAAATCAACAGAATCTTAGAAATAAAGCAAATATGACTATATACAACCGAAAAAGATCACATGAAGCACCTCACGTACAATACAAACCTAGATTAATAAATAAAGGAAACAGGTGACTGCACCCTGAGAGAATATTCTGTTCCTGTTGGCCTGTTCACAGTCTCTTCTGAGACTCCACTGCCACTCCTACCTGGGCAAGTCTAATGGTGCGGCCATGAAGTTTGTAGCCATCTTGCCCTACTAATGCCACGGTGCCAGGCTGCGCCCCAACACCAGCTGGCACATGACAGATGAGTTCATGTTCCTGCGGATCGTATTTATCACCAATGGGAGCCATCTTCTCCAGACCATGCTTAGCAAATACGCTTTTCAGCTTTGCTTCTAGAAGTGACAGCCCTCGGAAGACTTTCTCCACTGTGAGCTTCTGGTCCCCAGCCTTTGTTTCTTCAGAAATGCACTCAGTAGTCTCCAAAATGTCTACCACCTCCACCAAGTCCTTACAAAAATTTGGATTCCAAATATCTTGGCATCTTCCACACATTTCTGGGTTCATCTCCTGATGTTTTCACAATCAGCTACAGCTCTCTGGTATCTCAGTGTTAAATCCCGGACTTCCTTCTCTAGTTTAACAGCTTTTATTTTTTTGGTTTTTTGAGACAGGATCTCACTATGTAGTTGAGACTGATCTGGAACTCACTATGTAGCTCAGGCTGGTCTCGAACTCACAGCAATCCTCCTGCCTCAGCCTCCTGAGTGCTGGGATTATAGGTGTGAGCTACCATGCCTAGCTAGTTTAACAGCTTTTAATTTTAAGGCTCGTTCAGCAAGAGAGGGCCCAAAGTCATCAGGAGGGTCCTCAGAACTGCAGTTCTCACCAGCAGTTCTCTGGGTGGCAGTGCTGAATGAGTGCAGCCATCCCCTGCCCTCTGACTCGGTACTGGAGGCCAGGAGGTGCTGCAACCGCTGCCGGACCGCCCGCAGCAACCAAGCGTCCATGTTCCAGACCTGAGAGGACCGATGGGGTGGGAGCGCACTCTCTCTTTTTTATTGGTACATTGTAGATATACGTAATGATCACGTTCATTTCAGGAAATTTGTTCCTGTCTGTCTGTCTGTCTGTCTGAGACAGGGTCTCACTAGGTAGCGCAGGCTGGCCTTGAACTTACAACGATCCTGCTCCAGGGTCCTGAGTGCGGGACTACAGGCGTGCACCGTCAAGCCTGCTATATCTTGCTTCTTTTTTCCACTCCTCTCCCCTCCCTTCAACTCTCTTCCCTCCTTATTCACAAAAGCTTTGTTTCCACTTTTTCCCTCTATTCTTTTTTCTTGTCCCTTCCTTCCTTCCTTCCCCCTCCCTTGTTCTTGTCATTTTATTGTAGAGCTAAAATAATGAGATATGCTGCAGGCAGTTAGGGCCAGGCCTTCAAGGGAGTCACTACAGAAGATAATTAAAGCCATTTACTGAAGGTCAGGGTTCAAAAAAGAGGAATGACTATAGCCACACACTTCCCCTAGGGATGAACACTGGTAATTAATAATCTAAACAGGTATCAGTCACCTGGGTGGAGGAGTAAGACCTTACCCATCCCTTTCTGGAAATCCTTGGTTCTTGCTGGAGTTCTGTACGCGCTTGCTATGTGACTTGTTTCCCCATTTAATCAACAGTACCTAAGTGACTGACTGTACTTATAATCGTATTGGTTGACCATGGTTTTGTCCTACCTCAGATCTTCCTTGTGATGACTTTCCATTTGTTCCGGGAATCGAACTCTGGTCCTCACGCTTTGTGATTTGTGAGGCAGGCAGCAGAGCCACTGAGCTAAATCCCTGGTCCTTCCATTTGATCTTATCAGTTGACTCTAGTTTTGTCCCACTTTGTACTCACCTCACCTCATAGCTTTGCTCCATTAAAAAACCCTTGAGAAGCGGGTCCTGAGCAACCCACTTTCTAGGTGTTTCTCCTGTTCTTTTCAGGCAGGAGCTGTCTGACCCTCAATAAATATTTCCTACTCTTGCAGGATGTGGTGGTGCTTGCCTGTGATCCCAGCACTGGGGAGGCTGAGGTCCGTAGATTTCTGTATTTGAGGCCAACCTGGGCTGCCTATGAGTACAAGGCCAGCCTGAACTATGAAGTGAGACCCTATCTCCAAAAAAATCCCCACTCTTTATATCCAGTGTTCCTAGAATTCGTTCTTTGATTTTTGAGGACATAAACTTGGTGTTTCAGATATTTCCTGGGTTAGGAGTTAAAATATTTCCCTTATTTAGATTATTTTCCTCCATTCGATTATTTAGAGATCCAAATACTGCGATGCCCAATCTGGCTTCGTTTGTGTAAAGTTGAGTAATTCCAGGTGGCCACCTTGCCCCTCCCCAGTGGGAGTCCCTTCAGCTAATGCATGAGGGACTGCTATATCCCGTGTTGAGCCTGCAACTCTTATCTTTACTGCCTTGTAAACAGGATACTCTGCACCTGTGTAAGTCTGCAACTCTGTTATCTTTACTACCTTGTAAACAGAAGGCTCGCACCTGTGTGATGTTTAGTTTTTAGCTGAACTGTGTGACACTGCCCCTGACCCCCACTGACCTAGCAAAGTTCTGCTCCTGTGAAATTCCGCTTGTGCCCCCCCCCAAATAGATGAGGCCTTAAAAGGCCTGCAAACTGCCTTTTCTTCATCAGACGCACCATTCTCAGTCAGCCGGCTTATAATAAAGGACTCAGTTTAATTCATGGTATGGTATGTCTCTGTAGTTCCAACTTGCCTGGTCCTAAAACAATATCATATGCCCTATATCATTTGGAGAATCTTCCATAAAGATAATTGGATAGAGGTAAGAGTTTGCTTTTATTTCATAGATTCTAACTTTTTGCTTCATAGATTCTGGATTTTTGTTTTATAAATTCTGGCTTTTGTTTCATAGACACGACTTTGGCTTGTTTAGGTATTATCAATTGTGTGTCCCTTGAGTTTTAACTCTCTGCATTATCTTTTGTTAAAATTACATGTTATTCTTGTTTTGTATATGTTGTATTTGGATTTAATTGCAGAAGTTGCTGAATTTAACTAGCATTCTTTGTTAAACAGGAGGAGGGAAAAAGTAGTGTTAGCATGCCACGTAGTGGACATTAATGGTAACTACAAGTAAGTAGAAAATTCTGTAAAATGGGTCTTTTTTCCTCCTTGAGTTTATCAGTACATTTTAGGTATACAGTACAGTTACATTCATCATTGGGATCTTGTACCTTTACATGACAGGTCTTGGTTCTCATTTTTTCCCCTTGTCTCTGCCCTCCCTTCAGCCCTCATCCCTCCCCTTTTACAAACACTTCATTTCCATTTCTTCATTTTCTCATATTTTCTTTTCCCTTGTTAGCTTTCTCCTACCCTTCCCACTTTCCCTGCACCTTAAAATGGGTCTTTTATAAAATCATTTCAGATAAATTCCGTCCACACTTTTCTGTCCATTATAGAACACTAAAACAAACAGCGGTTACTCTGCCAGCTAGTAATTGCCTTTAGGGCAGCTGCCCCTCAAAACAGGATAGATTTTTCCAAATGCCCTCTGGTAAATCCTCATTCTCATTGAAGCAGGTAGAGCTAGTGGAATGTTGACCAGATGGATGACTCCGTTCCTTTCTGGAGACAGATTGGTGTGGAGCTAATGAAAACTGAGGTGACAAAAGGGCTCACGGCCGGGGCTACTCTGGTAGATTCCCAAGGGTCCCTCCGCGGAAGCGAGGTCCCAACAGCCCGATCGGGTAATGAGCAGAAATTCTCCACGTGTCCATCATCCCCACCTGGACTCCTCAGGGAGCCGAAAAGTAACTCAGTGATCACCAGGCATCCTCTGTCTCAGAGTGACCTGAAATGATGCCATCACATCCCTTTTTTAAGCCTCCATGAAGAATTGAGATACAGGGTCAGACCCTTCTCTCTCGGCTAGTAAGGTGGGCCCTTGTCTAAAAGACAGAAAACAAAACAAAACAAAAAAACAACAAAAGGCAAAAGATGTAAGCCACAGGAAAACCATACACCTGGCCCTATCTCTGAGGTTTCCAGCCCTTGATTTTTGGGACCTGAGAGTGTGGTTTCCGAGGCAGCCTTGGTCAAAACCCCACCTACTATTACTAAACCTGACGGCAAGGTTTCCGAGACAACCCTTGTCAGAGCCCTACCTACTATTGCTGAGGTTAAGGCTTTCCCCAGTTCCTTTTGCGATTGAGGTCCCTTCTCCTTACCCTTTTGAGTCTCTGGGTGGGTGAGGCTTCTAGACCAGCCGTAAGCTCTATGGGGCTATACCCATCCCTAGCTAACTTTCTCAGCCCCTCAAAGACAGTATCCCTTACAGGAAGTGAATAATACATTTGGACATGCTTCTGTCTGTGTGTCCTTCTTGCTCAGTGACCTCAAAAAGGCCTAGGAAAGTTTTCAGATGACCCTGATAAGTACATTGATGTTTTTAGGGGACTTACTTAAATCTGTGAGCTAGATTGAAAGGATGTAATGTTACTTTTAAATCAAACATAGGCTTCTAATGAGGTACAAGCAGCATTATGAGCTGCCATTGCATTTGCTTTCTTTTTTGTTTGTTTGTTTGTTTTTGTTTTTTGAGGCAGGGTCTCACTATGTAGTTGACACTGACCTGGAACTCACTATGTATCCCAGGCTGATCTGGAACTCACAGTGATCCTCCTGCCTCAGCCTCCTGAGTGCTGGGATTACAGGTGTGCACCACCATGCCTGGCTGCCATTGTATTTGGAGATGAGTACCATCTTGTTAATTTTAGAAGGCCAGAAGAGAGACAGCCTGGGGAACTTCCAGTTCCTACTGGAGCTGAGGTAGTCCCTACACAAAATCTCTACCAGACTACCAGCCAGACAGGAGGTTGGAATAGAAGGCATCTTCTGTTGTGCATTCTTTTTTGGGGGTATCAAACTCGGACGTTGTGCTTGCAAAGCAGGCTGCGGCACCACTGAGCTAAATCCCCAGCCCCCAGTCGTGTGTATTTTTTTGTTTTGTTTTGTTTTTTGAGACAGGGTCTCACTATGTAGTTGAGAGTGACCTGGAACTCACTATATAGCCCAGGCTGGTCTCGAACTCACACCACTCACAGCGATCCTCCTGCCTCAGCCTCCCGAGTGCTGGGATTACAGGCATGTGCCACCACGCCCGGCCCAGTTTATTCTTGACAGTCTAAGAAAGATGAGAGCTAAGCCCTTCAATTATTTTAAATTATCAACTATTCAACAGGAGGAAAAAGAAAACCCCTCTGCTTTCTAGATCGCTTACAAGAAGCATTGGGAAAACATACATCCCTATCTCCTAACTCATTAGAAGATGGATTGTTCTTGCAGACAAGTTTATTACACAGTGAGCCCTAGATCTTAGGAAAAAGTTACAAAAAATGGCTTTTGCTCCAGACAGCTTGCTTGATACTTTATTGAGAACTGCCTCCTCAGTATTTTATAATTGAGAGCAGGAGGAGGCTAAAGGGAGAGAACAGAGGTATCAAGAGAAAGCTACAGCCTTAGCAGCAGCCCTTAAAGAAAAAAATTCTAAGCCTGATTCTGAAGCTCCAAGAAGAGCTCAAAACCAAGCCCACCTGTTACTGATGCCAAAAGCCAGGCCACCTTAAAAGGGACTATAGGGAGTACACCCCTGCACCCTGCTCTCACTGCAAAAGTGACCACTGGAAGTCAGACTGCCCTCTGAGGCAAAGGCCCCAGGCTCAGACCTATCTCACCAGCTGGTCCAGCAAGATTGAAGGGCTGTGGGGCACTCTGTGACTTCTCCTTCTGGCGGGACTGTCATCTCCGTGGAGGAGCCCCAGGTAATCAAGACTACAGAGGGAAAAGAAATCAGTCTAGTGCTGGACACTGGTGCGTGTCTCTTGGTCTTCTTTTCAACTCTGGCCTTCCTTCCAGTCATGTATCAGTGAAAGGAGTCACTGGATAGGAGGTAACTCGTTATTTCTCACACCCCTTAGGCTGTAACCGGGCTGGCTTTCTCTTTACTCATTCCTTTTTTTTTTGGTACCTCAGACACAACTTGCACTAGCTTTCCTCACCAGAAAGAATATCCTCTAAGGCTGAAGAAAGGAAAGCAGCCCTGCCTATAACTGACAGTTTAAGAGTGCAAGGTTCATCCTCAAGTCTGTTACCCTGCAGCACTCCGATCTTGGGAGTCCAAAAACCCAATAAAAACACCCCAAAAAACCAAAAATCCAATCGAGACTGAAAGTTGGTACAGAACCTCATAAATGAAGCGGTACCTGATGGTACTTAACAAATACACTCTCCTCTCCCAGATCATGGAAGATACCAGTTGGTTTTCAGTGTTAGATCTAAAAAACAAAACAAAACAAAACACCAACAACAAAAAACACCTTCTTTTGAATTCCTTTACACATAGATTCCCAGTTTCTTTTTGCTTTTGAAAATCCTCATGACCAGGCCTCTCAGTGGGCTTGGAATGTTCTTCCTCAAGGATTCAGAGGCAGTCCTCACCTTTTTGGACAGGTGCTTTCCTATGACCTGCCATATTTTGAATTTTCCCAGGTCACAGTCTTACAATATGTAGATGATATACTGTCATGTGCCCCCCTCAGAAGAACTCTTCAGCCAAGGTACTCATGCTGTACTACATTTTCTAATAGGCAGGAGTTATAAGGTTTCCAGATCTTTTCAGCCTTGTGGTAAAATATTTAGGCCTCATCATATCTAAGGGAACCCAAAGCCTGGGAGAAGAAAGAATTCCTTCCCACAGCCCAAGACCCTGAAACAACTAAGGGGGATTCCTGAGAATTACAGGCTTTTGTTGCTTTTGGATATCAGGGTATGGTGAGATTGCATCATTAGCTCTTATCAGCTTATAAAAAAACCCCAAAAGACAGATACTCATATTTTAACATGATTCCCAGACCACAGTCCAGAAGCTCAAACAAGTGCTTGTAAATGCCCCAGCACTGAGCTTGACAACAGGACAACAGTCACCGAAGGGCCAGGATATGGCTTCGAGACTGGGGACCTGCTCAACAGCCTGTAGGGTATCTGAGTCATAAATTAAACATTGTTGCAAAGGGTTGACCTGCGTGGCTTAGAGCTGTGGCTGTCAGCAGTAGCTTTTTTTGGGGGGGGGTACTGGAGATTGAACTTGGGATCTTGTGAGAAAGGCAGTGGCACCACTAAGCTAAATCCCCAGCCCCAGCTCTGTTAGTGTCAGAAGCACTCAAGCTGACTTTAGACAAAGATCTCATTACATATACACCTCACAATGTGGTGGGACATCTTTTTTCTAAAGAGAGTCTATGGCTATCAAACAACTGACTTCTTAAATACCAGGCTATGCTTCTAGAAGGACCAGCCATTCAGATAAAGACATTTGCCTCCTTAAACTCTGCCACCTTTCTACCAGAAAAGAAGGAAGTTGAGAATGAGACATGCCCGTGAACAGGTAGTTCTCCATACTTATGCAACTAGAGAAGATTTGTTAGATACACCCCTTACCAACTGTGATTTGGCCCTTTTCTGTGATGTCAGTTCCTTCATGGAAAATGGGATAAGAAAGGCAAGGGCTCATGTAAAGGTACATGATCCCAACAATGAATGTAACTGTACTGTATCCCTAAATGTACCAATAAACTCAATAAAAAAAAAAAAGAAAAAAAAAGAAAGGCAAGGGCTTGCAGTAATGACTCTGTATCAAACGTGAAAATTCCTCACTTGTGCCTGGGACTAGTACTCAGCTAACAGAACTCTTAGCTTTGATCAGGGCTTTATAACTCTGAAGGATAAAGAGTCAACATTTGTACTGATTCAAATTATGCTTTCCTAGTATTACATGCCTGTGCAGTCATATGACAAGAAAGAAATTACCTGACAGCCAATGAATCTCCTATAAAGTATTTTAGGGAGATAGATCAACTTTTTTTTTTTTTTTTTTTTTTGAGACAGGGTCTCACTGTGTAGTTGAGACTGAACTGGAACTCACTATGTAGTCCAGGTTGGTCTCAAGCTCACAGTGATCCTCCTGCCTCAGCCTCCCGAGTGCTGGGATTACAGGTGTGTGCCACCATGCCTGGTGGTGATAGATCAACGTTTACCATCTGTCTGCATGCTCTCCAAAGTGCCAGTAACTCACTGTAGAGGACGCCATCGAGGAACTGATGAAGTATCACAAGGTAATCAACTGGTTGATGCAGCAGCAAAAGAAGCTGCTCAAGGGCCTCCCCCGTCAGGCTTCCCTGATCTTGGAAGGGTCCTTTGAGCATACTCAACCCAAATATTCTCAATCCGAAATTGAATGGGCTCTTTCCCATGAGTGTAAGTTCCTTCTGTCAAGATGGTTACAGTAAAAAAAATATGAGAAAATGTAAAAATGGAATTAAAGAGTTTGAAGGTGGGGAGGGGAGGGGAGGGTGGGGACAAGGGGAAAAAATGAGAACCAAGACCTGGCATGTAAAGGTACAAGATCCTAGTAATGAATGTAACTGTACTGTCTACCTAGAATGTACCAATAAATTAAATTAAAAAAAAAAAGATGGTTACAGCCAGATGATGGTAAATTGTTTCTTCCTGGTGCTAATCTGTTAAAGACCCCATAGCCAGGTTCTAGTACCCACCAACCCAGTGTGGGATGCAGGCCTGAGAAATAAATACAGTAAGAGACAGAACCAAGAGAGAGAGCGGGGTGCCAGTGCAACTGACAAAGGCCCTGGACAATCCCAGGCACTGACTTTTACTGACAATCAAGTGGGATCTAGGTGATGTGTGGTTTCTATGGAAATTAATGTAAACAAGGCTCATAAAGATAAGGCAAAGCATTCTCTCTCTCTCTCTCTTTTTTTTTTTTTTTAGTACGGGGGATCAAACTCATGACCTTATGCTTGCAAAGCAGGCAGCCATACCATTGAGCTAAATGCCCAGCTCAAAGCATTCTCAAATTAAGGACAGAACAGACAAAATGTGTGATTCTAATTAGAACACTGTCCTTCTGGTCTGAAGGTTTAGTTGTGGGAACGGAATCTGGGTGAGAGTTACTGTGACCTCGGCACATAGGCCTCACCCAGACTCACTTCTATGAACAAGCTGATTTCGGGGTTCACTCTTCACAGCCTGCTTTGGATATAATCAATATTACAGTCCTCTGCACAGTCAATGGAAAACCATTAAGTCTTAAACGTAGAGTATACATAGTTCCTCAGAAATTTTATTTATCTGACCTTGGAAGGGGAGACTCTATACCTAACACAACTCATCTCTTCCATGTAGGTGGTAAATGATTTACCTACGAGACAGATTTGCATAGCACACCACTGTGAGGCTGGCGCTGTGAATGGCAGTTTGGCCTAGAAAGTGCCATTCTGTTCTGCTGCAGTCAAATTGCTTGGAGAGCTGTTAACTTTGTTACATCAAATCTTTCACTTGGGAGAGAAAAAAAACCCAGAGATGATCTCAAAGTTATTCGTGGGGAAGGAACTTTTTCAGACAATACAATGTGTGAGCTCTGCCAAAAGGACAATCCTCTTAACTGGGCCATAGGTCATCTAGGTATACAGAGACATGGTTAATATCCTGGGTAGGGTTGGCTACTTGACTTTACTTGAATGCCAAGGAGTAAGGGACTTTTTTTTTTTTTTTTTTTTTTTTTTTTT
>NW_022900929.1:42836741-42878869 GCF_012274545.1 Fukomys damarensis
GTTTTTTTTTTTTTTTTTTTTTTTTTTTTTTGTACCAGGGATTGAACTCAGGACCGTGCAATTCCAGGGCAGGTGGCAGCACCATTGAGCTAAATCCCTGCCCAATAAGGGACTTTAATACATATTGGTCTGGAGAGATACTCTTACAAACTGGGTTGAGGCCTTTCCTTATAGAACAGAAAAGGCACAGGAGGTGATAAAAGTTCTGGTTTCAAAAATCACCCCCAGATTTGGATTTCCTAAGAGCTTAGAGTGATAATGGGCCTTGCTTTAAAGCAGCAGTCACACAGGGTGTCTCTCAGGAACTGGGCATTCTCTGTCACCTTAATTGTGCCGCAATCATCAAGAAAGGTAGAAAAAATTAATGAGTCCCTAAAGAGACATCTTCAAAAACTGGCTTAGGAGACTCGCTTATAGTGGCCTCACTCACTATCTTTCGCTCTTATCAAAATGAAAAATACGCCTCAACTTCTAGGCCTCGGTCCACTTGGAATGCTCCATGGACATCCTTTTCTCACTAATGATTTTCTCTTTGACAGACAAACAGATGTCTCTCCTAAGGATGTCACTTCGCTGGCTAAATTCCAACAGACCCTTCAACAACAAGTAGAAGCTCAGCCTAGAGAAAGAGGAAATCCAGTTCCAACCTGGAGATTTAGTACTGGTAACGTCTCTTCCCTGGGACCACCTTGGGAAGGACCATGAACCATGATGCTGTCGACTCCATCAGCTATCACGGTAGCAGGCCTTGGACTCTTGGATGCATCACACCTGACTCACACCCTGGAAGGGAGGTGGGAAGCCCTGGAAAGCACTCGTTGGTCCTGTGAGACCAGTTTGTGGCCCCGGCTGCCCGTGGAGGGATAGGGAGATGCGCTTTGGTATTTGCATAGTTACGAAGCAGAGAGTCAAATGCATTGACAAACCTGTGAACTTACCCCACCTAGGAGATCGATGGTCTTAAAGTGTGTTTCACTGTTGTGATCATTTGGCTTCTATCTTTGCCCCTTCCCTAGGGTTAGAAGATGTCAAACCACACATGGAGGCCTTCACTAATTATACTTAGTGGGCCTTAAACAACACCTTGGCTTATCTCTCTCTCAATAAAGAAGTAAAATTAATAAGGCAAGCCGTCCTCCAAAATCAGATGGATGGCATTCTAACTGCAGCCCAGGGGAGCACCTGTGCAATTATAGAAGCTGAATGTTGTGTGTGCATTCCTGATCCTTCTGCTAATATCTCAGTAGCTGTCCAGGATATTAAATGACAGGTTAATGCCATGTCAGATTCTGAAATCTCCTGGACCTTCTTCTGCTTATCCTGTTTGTGGGAGGCTATTACTGGTTCCTCTGGGTGGAAATATTTGTTAGCTATATTCATAACAACCTTGTTGACTTTGTTATTTGGCTTAAGCATTCTTAACTGTTTCTTTGGCCTTGTCGCCTCCAGACTTAAATCTATAACCCTACCCATGATGAAAATGCCTGGAGTCTATCGCGGGCACTCAGGAAGAACCTCTGTGGAGTATCTCTGACTGGCGATCACAACTATGACCCTCGTCAGCCAGAAGGAGCCAGAACAGTTTTTGCCCCTTCCTCCCTCATGGCAGTTAAGGGTACTTTGGGGAGGGCATACTGTAGTCTGCCAAGTTGATTAGATATGTGGTAGGCAGTTAATGACTCCGTCTCTGGGATGCAGGATAAGCAGAGGTCTGAGAGCGACAAATGGAAGTGAAGTGTTGTCTCTGGTGATCAGAGCTGCAATGTCCGCACTTTCGTTTCAGGAGGCTGTTGCTATCCTCCTGCTCTGGGCTGCCTCTGGTTGAGCAGCATTGCAGAGCTGACTAGGGCTCTGCCCCAGATACCCTCCTCCTCCTACTTGCAGGCTCCGCCTCTAGCTCTTGCCTCTTGAGCTTTGGAACCGGAAACTCCAGGTTTCCTGCCAGGCACAGCTCAGTGCTGTCTCTTCTTCAATGCCTTGATGAATCCAAGAGCTCTGGGTAGTCTAGTTCATGCCTAGGGTGAACATTTTGGGTAAAATGGGAGTTTATGATGTTGAGATTCCTGCCACCCCAGTGCCAATTCCCGCCAGAAAGGGAAGTACAGAGAGGGCGTGCATATTGAGGTGGTGGATAGGCGACTGTTGTGAGGACAAGACTTGCTGTATAAATTGTGAGGGGAGGGGTAAGGAAGCCTACATAACAGAGGGAAGACGGGGTTGAGTTGAGACAGCCAAAGGCTTGGGAGTTGCAGGTGTAAAACAAACCCTTAGGGAGACAGGTTATACCCAACTTAGGAATATGGGTAACTTGATTTATGATGCATAAATTTATACAGGTCCAATCACCGTGTGTGTGTGGGGGGTTTAATTGGGTTGCTAAGGGACTCAATGTGATATTTCCGGGGGCAGGGGTAGTCCAGTTAAGGGGAATTGGTATGGGGACATATGGCTGGAATTGGGGTGACAGGGACATCCAGCACTGTTTGGTTGCCTGCCAAGCTAAGTAGGGTGGTATTGAAGAGGTGCAGAAGTTTTTTATGTGTCTCAGCTGCTTTTTTTAGGGAAGACAGATCAGTGCTTTTATATGGGGAAGGTGTTTCATGGGCTTTTGCGGTTCTACTGTCTCTTCCTGTCATTATTTTTTAATGATTCCCAGTATGTTTTCAGTGTCCAGCAGGCCCATGTATCCTGCTGCTTTTTTTTTTTTTTTTGGTACTGGGGATCGAACTCTGGCCCTTGGGCTTGTGAGGCAGGTGGCAGAACCACTGAGCCAAATCCCTGGCTCTCCCACCTTTCTTTAAATATGGAATAGTCTAGAGGTGTAATCTTTCCCATATGGTACAGCTGGAAACTGCCAGAAGGGGTCAGTGACTAGAGCCCCTTTTTGTACCTCACTTTATTACTATGGCACCATTTTATACCTCTTTTGGTTATTCTTTTCTGCTGGGTGTTTAAGACCAAGTTAAAGTGAGACCTGTGCTAATCAGTATGAACCTCTCACTATCTATCAAGGTCAGCTAAGTCTCCTCAGGCCTTTACTTTACAACCAAGTGTAGAGCCTCTCTGCCCCTCTGTCAGTGTCATCTGTCAGGATGGATCACGACCTTGCTTGATCGAGTTGTTTTTAGTGAAAGTGTGAGAGATTTTTTTCTCTTGGTGACCCTCCTTTGGCACATGTTACATTTGTCCTCTGGTGTTCAGCAGTCTCCCTGTTCAGGAGGTTGGGTGACTTAGCAAAGATGTAAGATCTTATAAAAAAGGTTTCTTCATACCTTGGATCTTTGATGACCTTGGAGGGCAAGGGCCAAAATATTGGTGGTTTTCTTAGCCCAGTTTCCTTTTTAGTGTCAGTCTCTGTACTTTGGTGCAGAAGTGAAGATCAGTGACAATTAGTAGTGTAGCAGTGACCTTAGCTGTTATAATGTTATCAGGATAGCAAGCATTTTGGAATCTAAAATATAGTCAGAAGACGTATTTTTATCAATCATGGTTGTTCTAGTATTTGGTTTCCTGTCAAATATTAATGGAAAAAAACTTTGAATCAGGAGCCACACATCATCATCATCATCATCATCATCATCATCATCATCATCATCATCCATCATCATCATCATCATCATATTTTAGCATGACAATCATGATGACATTATCTTTGCAACAAATTTAGATATGTATTTTAGTATAATACAGCCATTGTTAAATGTGTTTATTCCTCCCCCCTCCAAAAAAAAGCCCAAGAAACTCTTACTTAAGTTATTACCTTTTGACAGGATGCCATCTGAGGAAAGTGTGTGGGCCTACAAATGTACCTGTAGCCATGAGTAGGTGGAGCAGAAGAGAAGGGTGAATACCTGGATCAAAAGGAGGTTATTGTCATAAACAGTATGTTGGAGGACCTGTATAGTCAGAAAACATGAATACATTTTGTTCACCAGTAAAGTAGTAATAATAGTTATCATAACTATATGAAACCTCATATCCTGTAATGTAGCTTAGTACCAAAAGGATCTTTTTTAAATAACTCCTTGTTTTTCCACAGAAAAATTTATATTTTAAAGATGACCAATATAAACATATCACAATAACATATTTAGAACTCAACCCTTTGATGGTAACCAATGTAAACATTTTATGACAACATATGGTATATCTTCCCATAGGCTATGAAAATTACTGGGGCTCCCATTAGTGAACAAAGACTAGAACAAATTTTTCTAAGTAGCTGCTTCTTTATTCACCAACAGGAGTCTATCCAAACCTAAAAGTTTGTATTTAATTATCTTGACAAGTTTTTATTTAACCTGTAAAACCAGGTTGTAGCAATTAACAATTTATTTGTAACCAATAAAAAATATATGCTTTTTGAGTTATTGAACATAGACAGCCAAAATTAATCTTTGACATCATTTTGATCAGCTAGCAACTTGGGAGAAAAGGAAGACATGCCTTTAATAACATTTATCAAAAATACAGTTGGACAAACACAAACAAATGGACAGACACAGACAAACATATAGAGCAATTCATGAAATAGAGTACACTCAAATATATTTGGCCAATTGAATTATAACATCTTTTTAAATTAAGTCTAGTCAAAACTTTTGCAGGTCAATTACAGAGATCTCTTTCAGTTAGAGTCAGAAGGAATAAAAGTGCTTTATAACAGTACCATAATCTTGTGTGATAGTTATTGGCAGAAGTTTGTAAGCAGAAAGTAGAGAGAAGGGTAAGTTGATCCTAAAAGGATTTTCTGAAAAGGAAATGGGCTAGGGGGGATTTGATCCTCACTTAAGGTGATTGAGGTCTACTAAGAATATCATTCACTGCTATTCATTTCTAGGGGAAGTACTTCTGTGGGTATAGTAGTTCTTCCATTTTTGAATGCTGATCTTTAGTAAATGGGCCTTAACTGTGTCTATTTTATTGACTCCTTCTAGGGCCTGGCCCTATGTAACTGTCTATAATATATCTAATAAATTAGATGTCTACAATATTACCCCCTCTGAAGAAATATCCCTAACTGAGGTTAGGGGAGAAGGGCATAGTTTTCATCTAACTGCTTTGAGCTGAGATGGGTCGATGTAGGGGAGACCAAAGTCAGGGGCCCTCTCTAGAGAGCTCATCCAGTGGACCTCAAATAGAAGCCATGTTGTAGTTTAGTAGTTAGGAACTTTTTTGGGGGGATAGTGGGGATCAAATTCAGGACCTTGTGTTTGTGAGGTAAACTTGGTGCCACTAAGTTCAATCATTGGTCCCTCCCTTTTATTATTTTTGTTATGAACTTTTATAAGATTGATCCAGTGGATCCTGGTGAAACGAGTCTGGCATATTTGTTGTTGGTTCCATCTGCATGATCACTAGGAGTTTGGCAGCCTCTAGACAAGAATAAACAAAATTTTAAAAAATTAGAGCATATATAATTTAAGTATGAATGCTAGAACAGGCAGGTTGAGGAAAGAGCCACATTTAGAAACTGTTCTTAAGGGAATGAAATGGTGATTGTAATCTGCTGGCTCTTAGACCCCTTTACTGCTGGAGGTTACCTGTAAGTCTAATACATTGTTATAAATCTGCCTAGATTTAGCTGGAAGGATATAGAGAATTTGGTGATTTTTGAAGGACAATTTTAGTTAAGAAATTTAAAAACTCTTGTTGAGCTCTTATAGTTTCTATCATAGTTTTTTCTAATGACCCACAACAGTAGTCAGCCACTGGTGTAGCTGGAAACTGCCAGAATGGGTCAGTAATTGGAGTCTCTTTTTACATCTAGCTTTATTACTATGGTATTGTTTTTGTTTATCTTTTGGCAATATTTTTCTTCTGGATGTTTAAGACCAAGTGAATGTGAGGCCTGTATTAATGTTTTTTCTCATTGAGTTTATTGGTACATTTTAGGTATACAGTACAGTGACATTACTCATTGGGATCTTGTACCTTTACATGATGGGTCTTGGTTCTCATTTTTTTTCCCCTTACCACTGCCCTCCCTTCACCCCCTCCTCCCTTCCCTATTTACAGATACTTTATTTCCATTTTTTCATGTTCTCATATTAGGCCTGTATTAATTAAAACTAACCTCCTACTGTCTATCAAGGTCAGTTAAGCCTCCTCAGGCATTACTTTGGAACCACGTATAAAACCTCTCAGCTCCTCTGTCAGTGTCAGCTGTCGGGATGGGTCATGACCTTGCCTGTCCGTGTTGCTTTTGGTGAAAGCATGGGAGACTTTTCCCTCTTGGTGACTTCCCTTTGACACATTGTGGAGGTCCTCTGGGATCTACCAATCTCCCTGCTTAGGAAAGTGGATGGCTCACTAAAGTTGTAGGATCACGTTGTAAAGACTTCCTCAAGCCCTCAGTCCTCATTGACCTTGGAGGACCAGGGCCAAAATATTGGCTGTCCTCTAGTCCAGTTACCACTCTAGCTCTGGTCTCCAAACTGTTCTACTTCTGGTCTCTTAAGTTGTTGAACACCCAGAAGAGAAGATCAGTGACATTAGTATTGCAGTGGGAGCAATGAGCTTAACTATTTAATTTTACCTGGATATCAAGCACTCAAAATATAAAATATAGTTAGAGAACTGTTACTCTGTTTATCAACCATGTTTTTTCTAGTAGTTGTTCTAGTAGTTGAACCCCTGTAAAATATAGACAGACAATAGTTACATAGTTTTACTGAGAAAACTTGAGATCAAGAGCCACACATAGTATTTTAGCATGACAATAAGATGACATTATCTTCATAGCACACTTAAATGTCCATCTAAGTATAGAATAGGCTTTTAGTCAAACATCTCCATCTGATCACAAGATATTAAATGATATACAAAAAACTCTCACCTAAATTGTTATTCTCTAAGGAGAATGTACCAGCCTATAAATGTACCTTAGAAGTTTATAATGTCTAGCCTCTAATTTTTAGTGTATGCCATTGTTTGGACTGTTTGGTGCCTGAGCATCCCTAAGTGCAGTGACACATATAACATACATATCATATAAAAAACTTTAACTGGTGATCTCATGCTAGCTTGACATGTGCCTCTTATCACAAGTAGCTGGAGTGCAAGAGAAAGGCAGACCTAAGTCAAAAATGGGTATTACTGGGCTGGGGATTTAGCTCAGTGGTTACATCACCTGCCTCGAAAGCACAAGGACCTGAGTTTGATCCCCAGTGCCAAAAACAAAAACAAAAACAAAAAACTATTGCTATAATAATATCTGAGAAGACCTGTACCCCAGAAGGCATGAATACATTTAGTACCCCATGAAATTAGCAATAATGAGTATCACAGCTATATGAGAAACTTTGTCCCTTAATTTAGTTTTCTACCAAGAGCACCTTTTAAGAAAACCTTTTGTTTTACCCACAGAAAACAACCTTTTGGCAATGACCAATGTAAACATATAACAATAATATGGTTAGCAATGTTTATTGGGGTGAGTCTCCCATAATGCTATGGAAATTGTTGGGTCCCCTTTGTGATCAAAGGCTGGAACAAATGATATTTCTGGAGAGCTCCTCCTTTATTTACTAAGAGGAGTCCTGTCCAGCAGTTTCCCTAAGCCTATGGAAATTATCTTAACAAAATTCTGGATGACCTATGAAAATCAGATCATGAAAATCAACACATTATTCTTTTTTTGGTACTGGGGATTGAACTGGGGACCTTCTAGTTACAAAGCAGGTGGCAGCACCACTGAGCTAAATCCCTGGCCCATCAACACATTATTCTTGACCAATGAATAATTTCTGTTATTATACACAGACAATGATATGTTTTGCATTTGTAAAACCAGTCTTGATATCATTTTGATGAGCAGGCCACCTGGATGGAAGCATGTCTTTAGCTGCAATGACGTTCGTTTATCGGTATGCCAGCTTGTTGCAGACAAATATCTTTTTTTTTTCTGGTACTGGGAATCGAACTCGGGTCCTTGAGATTGTGAGGCAGGCAGCGGAACCACTGAGCTAAATCCCCGGCCCCAGACAAATATTTTTTTTTAAATCTAAAAAAGTGAAAAAAAATGTTGAGCTCCATCAAAACACAGATTGGACAGACAGATGGATGGACAGACATAACACAATTTGTTTATAAAACCAGAGAATACTCATGTATTTGGCTGAGTCAAAGTGTAATAACTCTTGTACAATTTTTTATTATAGGGGATTTAGCGCAGAGGTTCTGCTGCCTGCCTTGCAAGCAAAAGGACCCGAGTTCAATCCTCGGTACCACAACAAAAACCAAAAACCAAAAAACCCCCAAAACAACAATAACAAGAACAAAAATTAACTTCAGTCCTACAGTTTTTTATTATAAATAAGACTAGTCAGAACTTTTGTAGGTCAATTAAGAGAGATCTCTTGTAATAAAAATTAGAAAGAACAAAAATCTTTGACAACTGTGAAAGCAAAGACAATTTTAAAGATGGTCCCTAAGCTCGTGGCTCCTCTTACTGGAAAATCTAGCTATATAGGTTTCATTGTTGTTTTGGTAGCCATAGTTGTTGGGTAGTCACAGCTCACAGCCAAATCTACTATTTGATAGCCACATGTAATTTCCTCGAGAGGGGGCAGCCTGTTGAAAGGTAATTTTAACTATTTATCAGGGTAGGTGTGTTGGCCAGGTCTGGGTGTAGAAAGCAGTTAGCATGTCTCTGATAATAGTGGCTGATCTGGCAAGAGACAAATCATGATAAGAGAGGCAGTCCTTTAGGGACTGGGGCTGTGTCTATTCTTTAATACCTGTTTTGTTTAAAACTGTTATTAAAAGCCGGGCGTGGTGGCGTATGCCTGTAATCCCAGCACTCGGGAGGCTGAGGCAGGAGGATCGCTGTGAGTTCAAGACCAGCCTGGGCAACTTAGTGAGCCCCAGGTCAGTCTCAATTACATACCCTGTCTCAAAAATCAAATCAAAACAAAACAAAAACAACAACAACAAAAAACTGTTATTAAACACATAAAGTTCCCTAGGAAGGTTTTGTTCTATCAATAAACTTGTCTGTATTATAAAAAGCAGTCAGTCTGTCCCGTGCTATAAAAACCAGTTAGCATCGTTCTTAGGGTAGAGTGAAGTAAGATGTGTTAATCTCTAGTTCTGTGTAAGGACTGAAAGGCAGATAAACTTGGACTAAAACTTTTACATTTATTCTTTGGGAGTTTCAGAATTAAATGTAGGCCAGTTTTTTGAACATAGCACAGAGATAAGTGAAGGTCAGTTTTACTCTAGAAGGGTCCCAGGGAGGGGAAACTTACCATTCTGGAAACTTGGTTCCAAACTCCAACAGTCAGAGAGGAGAGAATTGCCTTGGACCAAACGTTATCGAAAACTGTGTTAGTTCCTAGGGCAAGGCAGTGGAGAAGGGACAAAAGAGTGACTCTAAGTATGGCACAAAAACTAAATCTTAGCAGAAAAACAAGGTCAAGAGCTTTTATGGAGCGAATCTCTAATCCTTAGCAAAACATATCTCCAGAGGCAAGAGCTATGGTTGACTCTTAACTCCCTAGTCAAGCAGAAAATTAATAATAAAAAACTCAAATGGCTGATATTTTAGCCACTTGAAAGAGAGTGAATGAAAGTGTCAGTCAGGTAAATGAGAATAAAGATGGGTATTTGTCTTTTGGGTCTCTTTATAAGCTGATAGTGGGGTTGTGCAAACATATCAAAGGTGACAAAAGTGTGTAATCCCTAGGAATTCCCTTAGCTGTTTTACAGTCTTGGGCTATAGCAGGGAAAGAATTGGTTTAATTCTTTCTTCCCCCAGTCTTTGGGTTCCCTTAGATATGATAAGGCCCAAATATTTTATCTTAAGGCTGTAAAGTTGTTCCTTAGATCTAGAAACCTTATATCTCCTGCCTGTTAGAAAATTCAGTGGAGCATTGTGTCTTGGCTAGAGAACTTTTCTGAAGAGGCACGTAACCATCTACATATTACAAGACTGTGACTTGGGAAAAACTACAGTATTTAAACAAGATAAAATATCTCCTCCAAGAGGGGACCTGGATTTTTAGGCATAATTAAAAGGAGTCTGTAAAAAGAAAACCATCCCAGTTATAGCTCAAGGGTCATGAGAAATAGTGAGTTACCTCCTCTCCAGTGACTCCTTTTATTGAGTTATGATGGCTGAGGCTCCTACTGGAGATGACAGGTCTGCCAGAGGGAGAAGCAGATAGGTCCCTGGGGCCCTTTAGTCTTGCTGGACCAGCTGGTAAGATGAGTCTGAGCTGTGGGGTCACTGCCTCAGAGCATGGTCCGAGTTCCAGTGGCATTCTGGCGAACAGGCCGTGGTTTAGGGCCTCTTATGGCAGTCCCTCTTAAGGTGGCATGGCTTTCCACAGCAGTAGCAGGTGAAGTTAGTTGTTCAGCTCTTTTTGGAGCCCCAGGAATCAGACAGGGCCTGTTCCTTTTAAGGCTGCAATTAAAGAAAGCAGCCACTTCCTTTTGGTCTCATTGTTTTCTCACTTTGGCCTCTTTTTGGTCTCAACTATAAAAAAGTGATGAAGCAATTCTCACTAAAGTATCGAGTGAGCTATCTGGAGTAAAAGCCATCTTTTGTTGCTTTTTCTTAGTATTTGGGGCTCACTGTGTAATACAGTTGTCTTTAAGAACAACCTGTCAAAAAAAAAAAATCTGTCACTAGGGATTTGGCTCAGTGGTTCTGACACCTGCCTCACAAGTGCAAAGGCCTGAGTTTGATCCCCAGTACCAGAAACAAAAAAAACCAACCAAACAAACAAAAAAACAATCTGTCATTCTATTGAGCCAGGAGTTAGGGATGTATGTCTTACTAAAGCCTTTTGTAAATGATCTAAAAAGAGAAGATTTTTCATCTTTTTCCTGATAAATAATTGAACAATTTAAAATAACTGAAGGACTTAGTTCTCATCTTTGTTTTGTTTTTTGGTACTGGGGATTGAACTTAGGTCCTTGTGCTTGCAAGGCACAACACTGAACCGCTGAGCTAAATCCCCTGCCCTAGTTCTCATCTTTCTAAGACCTTTAAAAATACATGCCTGAGGGCTGGGAATGTAGCTCAGTGGCGCTGCACCTACCTGGCCACTGCAAGGTCCTGAGTTTGATCACTGGTACCACACACACACAAAAAAAATGGCTGCTGACCTATCACCTTTGACCTGGTAAATGGAGTCCTGTGACTTATTAATAGCATGCATATTTCTCAAATACAAACTACTTTTTATAAAAAGATCCATCTACACCATTTCTAAATTTACTTGTAGTTACCACCTGAAATCCACTAGAAGGCATTCTAACACTACTTTTTTCTTTGGCCTTGTCATCTAACAAAACAAGGAAAACAACTTCAGCAACCAACTCCAAATGCAACATATACAAAATGAGGATAAAATGTAATTTTAACAAAGGACAATTACATCAGAATAGAAATAAGCAATTCACAAAAATTTTATATGTACAGTCCAAAATTGTAGCTAGGATAATGAGGAAAAACTAGTCAAGAGAGCAGTAAAGTTATATCCAACTCTTGTATAAGCTACTTAAAGAGGTCCGAGCTCGTGTTAGTATGCACACTTTAACTAAAATGGTGTGTGAAATCGTCAGGGTCAACCCTTGGTTCCCACTGGTGGGATCCCTAAAATTAGAAGATTGGGATAGGATTGGTGAAAATTTAAAAACAGCAATGAAACAATATCACAAGAAGTGTTTTCCTCTTGGGGACTGGTAAGATCTATTAGACCCTTAAACATTGTGCGATGTAGAGCGCTAAAGCTAGAGCAAATAGGAGAGGCTAATAATATAGAAGAAGAAAAATCTGATAGAAAAGGGAGCAAACAATTACAACATGAAGAAGGATCAATACATGAAAAGATAAAAACTCCAAGTGCTCCCCAAATAATCAGAGAAGAACTAATAGTGGTTATGACTGATGGAGAAATTCCAGGGCCAGCGCCTTCAGGCCAAATAGGTCAGAAATGCTCTTTTCTTTGCCAGTCTAGCTATCAGGCAGCAGTTCAAGAAGCAAACGTGCAGGGAGAAATTCTTGGATTTTGCTGTTTTCCCGTAATCAATAGGCCTCACCCAGCTAGTCAAACTCAACTAACAGTATAACGTCAAGCGTTTGACTTTTAAGTTGTTAAAGAAATCAAAACTGAGTGTAATGAATAATGGAGCTCAAGGGCCATTTATTTATTTACTTATTTATATTAGATTCTACTGTGGAGAATTATCACTAATACCTAGTGCTGTGAGACGCTACCTGCTCCTGTCTCTCCAAGTCAATATTTACATATTCATGTTCCATTAGATGCGCAAGCTAAGGATCAAGCTGACAGAAACAGACAGGGCCATAGGGCCGATGTAACTGCAGAAATGTTATCGGGAATGGGACAGTCTGCAGAAGTAGCCCAACAGTTACAGTACACCGATACAAGGTTTGAACAAATATAATATAATGAAAAGAGCTTGGCTCACTGTGCCTGAGGATGGGGCTCCTGTCCAGTCTTTTCTTAGTGTCTTCCAAGGGCCAAGACAACCTTATACATAGTTCTTGGCGCAACTGTAGGAAGCCATGCATAGACAAATTCCTCATGCTCAAGCAGCTGACCTACTTATTCCCTAACTTGTTTATGACAACGCTAACTAAGACTCTAAATAGGCTCTGGCCACAACGCAAGCCTCCAAAAATATAAACAGTTACATTAAGGCTTGTCAGGATATCAATTCAGAAACAAACCGCTCAAGCTGTGCTGGCTCATACAAAATAAGGTAGTAAATAAAAATGTTAGATGTTTTTACTGTGGTAAAATGAGACATCTTTGCTGACAATGTATGTCTGGAAGCCAAGGTAATAACTAACACTGATAGGGAGAATTTTTATAGATAGCAAAAACCTATAAAGTGTTACAATGTAAAGTGGCCTCTGCTGTCTCTAACAGCAGTTTGCTTTGTTTAGCTCAGAACTAATAGGCACCGAAGGCACTAATTGCTGACTGAGGCATTTGGTGTGACCCTGAGGTAACAGGCACATCAAGGTCTTGAGCTCCGATGAGACCGGAGCCACATGACAGTAAGATGTCTAAATGAAAGAGCCCATTGCTAACATTTGTTCCCCTGACCCTGAACACCCCCTTCCTATGGACTAGAATAGAAAACTAGGTGAATCTTAAAGGTAAACTCTCCAACTGCAAAGAACTGTTATATCTGGGTTGAAAAGATGAACTATTCTGTGACCGTGATTTGAACTCTGAGAATGAAATGTAACCACCTGAATGAAGTCAAGGCTATAAAACCCTATAAAACGAGGAGTTGTAACCCAGTGCATCGTCGATCCAGGCACAGCTTACGTGTGATTGACCCTTATCGATAAATAAATTTATTATTTTACTTCCATTCTGCTGCCTCTCTGTGTGTCACTTACTGATTCCTTCCATAACAACATCTCTGGAATTTCCATTAACCCTAATTTGGAAAAGAATAAGGCCAAACTGGGTCCTTGCCCAAGATGTGAAAGGGGTAATCATTGGGCTAATCATTGTTGGTCTAGATATCACAGAGATAGACCTCCCCTTTCAGGAAACAGGAAGGGGCCTCTACCCTGGGCACCCCAAATACTAGGGGTAATTGCTGAGAGGAATCAAGCTTTCAATCAGACTTCTAGTCAAAATCTCAGTCAGACTTATTCAGTCCAGACCCAGCAACAGGCTTGGATTCCTGGAGGAACATTGCCTCCCTCACTTGAGGCACTTCAGAGAGCGCAGGACTAGATCTACCAGCCGCTTAAGAAGTGACTCTCACTGGGGTGACAAGACCGTTGCCTTTCCAGCTGGAATTTGGGGACCTCCACATAAAAATACTATTGGACTGAGTATGGAAAAGACTCTTTGAATTTAAAAGGTCTCACTGTTGTTATACACAGTATTATTGATAGAGATTATGTGAATCAGATTTGAGTCTTTATGTATAGACAATGGGTAGCTGGGTAATTGAGCCTTGAGAGCATATTGCTCAGTTGTTATTATTACCAGTAACCCCCATCTGTTTTAGACAGGGCCCTCAAACAGGATGAAACATTGGAGAAACTTCAAAAAGAGAAATTTATTTTACATAAGAGTGAATGGAGGGACGACCTATGTGTTCCATTAAGATCAGTGGTAAGGGGCCGGGGATTTAGCTCAGTGGTTCCACTGCCTGTATCACAAGTGCAAGGTCCTGAGTTTGATCCATGGTACAAAACAAAAAACAAACAAACAAATAAAAAATCAATGGAAACCCTTTTCAAGGCCTATTAGATATAGGCATCAATGTTTTAGTAATCTCAGCGAGTCAGTGGCCTGCATGGTGGGCCACTAAGCCAGCATTGCATCATTGGTGGGACTCAGATTGTCCCAAGTTTTACAAAGCAAGTCTCCTTTAACACATGGGCCTGAGGGTCAGAGTGGCTTGTTTCTTCCCTATGTAGCTTCGTTCCAGTAATCTTGTGGGGAAGAGATTTATTAAAAGAATGGAAACTGAAATTAAATACTGAATCCCCATGAGTTTCCAAAAAAAATTATGAGTAAGACAGATATATGTATAGGATTGGGAAAAAGTGCTCAAGGGAACTCCTAGCCCTTAATTAAGTTAGGTCATACTGGAATCAGATATCAAGCCCCTTTTTTAGTGGTGGTCATTGATGTTTCTCCCCCTAAAACTGCATTACCTTTACATTGGAAAATAGAAAATCCTATTTGGGTTGATCAAGGGCCCTTTAAAGGCGAGAGGCTTGTAAAACAACTTGTTTGATTAGGACATCTAGAGCCTTCTGTGAGCCCTTGGAATACGCCTATACTTGTGATTTCAAAGAAGTTGAGTAAATGGAGACTAATTCAAGATTTAGAACCAATTAATGCAAATTTATAACCAATGGACATCAAATGGAGCTCAATACGAGTTTTAAAATTTTTTTAGCTAAAATTGTTAAAAAATATTAAAATTTGAATTTTTTACAGCTAATATTAAAAGAAAGTATGACAAAATATCAGACTTATAGGTAATGGGGGGGGTCTTGGAGTCAACAAGCTACAAATCCTCTTTTAGCTCCTTAGAATCAGTTTCTCAAATTTCTTAAAAATTCTTGGAACTGATTATGGACTGAAACTTCTACAAACGGTGAGCTAAATAAATCTTTCCTTTAAAAAAATGTTTTTTGTGTATTCACGCCTATAGGCTACCAAAGTCCAGGCGCTCATGCAGATAAAATCAACAACAAATGTGCTAGACATTTTTTTGTGCTAAACACTTTTTACCAAAACTCACCAGATTGACTTTATGAAGAGTCTAATTGCTAAATAATAACATGATCTTTATTTAAGGCCTATTAAATTAGCTCTCTAAAAGGGGCCCCTAACTTCAGTCTTCCCTCATCAACTCACCTCAGCTTGAAACAGTCAGATGAAAACTGCACCGCATCTTCCCTAACTGCAGTTGGGCATAGCCCTTTAAAAAGGAATTTATTATAGCCAGCTAAGCCAGTTAAATACATTATAGGTTCTTTAAAAAATTAATTAATTTTATTGGTACATTTAAGGTATACAGTGTAGTGACATTCATCACTGGGAATGTGCACCTTTACATAATCCATCTTGGTTCCTATTTTTTCCCCAATCCCCTGCCCTCCCTTCAATCCCTCTACCCCTCCCTATCTACAAAGACTTTGTTTCCATTTTTCCTTTTTCTCATCTTAATTCCATTCCCGTCTTTCTTTTTGCCCACCCCTCCCATTTCCCCTTCCGCTTTGCACCTTTTCTTCCTCTTCCAAGTATAAATTTTTTTTGTACCAAGGATCGAATTTGGGACTTTGCACTTGAAAGGCAGGTGGTGGAACCACTGAGCTAAATCCCTGGCACAACACCTTTTCTTCCTATTTCAAATTATCTACTATACCTTTTAGTCCTTATTTACACTTTCAGTTTCTCACACTGGAGAAACTATTCAGTATTTACACATATGTGTCCTATTTATTTCACTTAAGAGTATCACCTCAATGTTCATCCATTTATCTATAAATGTCTCTAGTTTCTCATTCTTTATGGCTGAGTAGTACTCCATTTTATTAAAAAAACCACATTTTCTTTCTCCAGTCTCCTGTTGATGGAGAGTTAGGCTGCTTCCAAGTTTTAACTATCACGAATTGTGCTGCTGTGAACATGGATGCACATATATCACTGTGATATGATTCTTTTAATTCTTTGGGAAAGATATCCAGCAGAGGGATGGCTGGGCCAAATGGGACTGCCAATCCTAGCTCTTTGAGGCATCTCCATACTGATTTCCCCAGTGGTTGTACCAGCCTACACTCCCACCAGCAGGTGAGCAGGGTTCCTCTTCCCCCATAACCCCGTTAGCATTTGTCATTGGTTGATTTCATGATAGCAGCCAATTTTTCTGGGGTGAGATGGAATCTCAGTGTTGTTTTCATTTGCATGGCTTGAATGACCAGTGATATTGACTTGATACTCTATTTAGAAGACCCCAAGAACTCCACTAAAAGTCTTTTAGACTTAATAACGAAATTCAGCAAAGTAGCTGGAATCAAGGTCAACAGACAAAAATCAATAGGTTTCCTGATACGAAAAACAGACTCACTGAGAGAGAAGTGAGACAAACAATCCCTTTCACAATAGCATCCAAAAAATTTACAAAGATAAAACCTAGACCTATATCTCTCACCATGTGCTAAACTAAAATCAAAGTGGATTAAAAATCTAAATATTAAAACAGAAACACTAAATTGGCTGTAAAAGAGATTAGGTAGAACTCTTGAAGATAATGGTGTAGGAAAGGATTTTATGAACAAATCCTCAGTTGCTCATGAACTAGCACAACCAATCAACAAGTGGGATCTCTTATTAAAATGTGGCACAGCAAGAGAAACAACCAATAGTGTGAAGAGACAACCCATAATGTGGGGAAAAACTTTTCACCAGCTCTTCCTCAGACAAAGGTCTACTACCAAAATAGATAAAGAACTTTAAAAAGACCTCACAAATTTAAAGACCCAATCCAAAAATGGGCATCCGAAATGAGCAGACATTTCTGGGACAAAGAAGTAGAAATAGCAAATAAACATTATAGGTTCTTATAACCCACTGGGACAAGCCATTGTTGGGCATACTCACTTTCCCTAAAAACACACATAAATTTAAGAAAAGGGGGATTCTACATAATTTCAAGTAAAAATAATTTCACAATTAAATTATGATTAGGGCTGTCTGAGGTCTAGTCTTCTTGCCTGAGGGCCAGCTATGGCCTGTTGATAAAAATTTAACTCCATTTTGTCTCTGGTCACAACTGAGGCCTCAATGGTCCCATGATGCTGCAACACTCAAGGGCAAGATTACATCAGCTGAAGACATCCTGTTTCTTTAAAAACCGAGTAGTAATACAAAAAGAGAGAGGTTTAACCTGGGGAGGAGCAAATTCCTGATGATTAGTTTCACTCATCTCACCTACTGTCGTAAGAATGTTTTACTCATATCACTGTCCTAACCAAGTAAGATCCTCATCAACCTAAACTCCTCATGAGCATAAGATCCTTATCACTATAGGATTACCACCACCCTCAGAGTAATCTGATACTTCCTTCAAGTATAAACTCCTCCTCAATTTGCATTGCTCTAAACTCTCTTTGGTTCATTGTAATTGGTTTATCTGTTTGTTGGAGAAGGTCTTTTTTTTGTTTGTTTGTTTTTTTGAGACAGGGTCTCACTATGTAGTTGAGACTGACCTGGAACTCACTATGTAGCCCAGGCTGGTCTCAAACTCACAGCAATCCTCCTGCCTCAGCCTCCCGAGTGATGGGATTGCTGGCGTGCGCCACCACTAAGGTCTTTTATTTTTTGTCTCACATAGAGGAAGGCACTGAAAAACAGCCAAGCCATCCTCCCACTGATTTAATGAGAGGAATTTGTGTCTATGGGCAATTCCAAGGCCCATAAACCATCTCTAGGTGTCAGGCTGATTACCTCCCGATTCTGGGAGATTTCTAAACTGCTAAGAACATTGCTACTGGCAGGCAGAGTAAGGCTGGGGGTTGCATTGCAGTAACTCCTTGGGGTTTCTCCCTGCTGTCCAGCGCTGCTTCTGCAGACACTGGTGGGCATATTCACCTCACCACCCTGCTGACTATTCCAAGTGTTTGGGCTGATTGCTTGAAGGAGGCCTGGTCGGGTGAGGCTCCCAACAGAAAGAATGCACGTGGAGCAGACATCACAGGAAAACAGGAATGAAACTTTAATTTTACAGCGCTCCATTATAGTGGCCATTATCAGTTTTTCTGAGACACAGTAAAGCAAAACAGACTTGCAACATTGCCTAGTTGTGTGGTATGTACATGCTTGTCCATGCTGATACACCATCATCATCATCATCATCATCATCATCATTTGGTACCAGGGATCGAACTTGGGTCCTTGCGCTAGTGAGGCGGGTGGCAGCACCACTGAGCTAAATTCCTGGCCCTGATACATTATTATTATTATAACAGAGTTCATCATGTGCTTGCTCTAAATGACAGAGTTGTGTTCTCAGGTGCCCTGAAGCACCCTCAGAAGCCTAGGCTTTGACAGATCTGCCAGCAGCTACCTACAAATGGCCATCTACCAGCCAAGGAAGAGAAGCCCTAGAACAATGATGGTGAATGTAAGGCACTTTCACCGTGGCAGGCAGGCTGTTTGGGATTTTTTCTTTTTTGAGACAGGGATCACTTTGTAATGCAGGCTGGCTTCGAAATGACTGCCTTAGAAGATATCAAGCCTGCTAACACCTTTATCTTGGACTTCTTGCCTTCGGAATATTAGAAAATAATTTTGTCGTGTAAACTATGATCAATAGTTACAGCAGCTCTAGAAACATACTATATAAACTTAAAAATTTTTTTTTGTTTTGTTTTTTTGAGACAGTGTCTCACCTTGTAATGCAAGCTGGTCTTGAAGTCACTATGTAGTCCAA
This sequence comes from Fukomys damarensis, assembly GCF_012274545.1. Lineage (NCBI taxonomy): Eukaryota > Metazoa > Chordata > Mammalia > Rodentia > Bathyergidae > Fukomys > Fukomys damarensis. The sequence continues at coordinate 42,855,702 of NW_022900929.1, forward strand.
ACTGGCTTTGAACTCTTGGTGATCCTCCTGCCTCAGCCTCTGGAGTGCATGTACCAACCCCCCAGCAATTTAGTTTCCATCATATTACTTAATGACTCCTTGCTCCATACAGTTGTTGTGAGAATTAAAGTATGTAAAGCTCTTAGCATAGGAAGCCCTAAGTAAATTCTATTATTGTTAAGAGAAAAGATTAAATGTGGTTGTATTTAACTAAATGCTACTAGGTATTTGTAAGGTCAGATGACTGAGGCATGATTGAGACCACCAAGGCAGGCAAAAGTCTAAGCAACATGTGATGAGTTTATTGCCATCTGGGTGCAGATGGGCCAAGGGCGAGAAAGCCATTGGCCCTGAGAGGAGAGTGCTCATGGTCATATGGGGCATTTTAGGTAGGGGAGGGGGCACTGCTCAAGAGGGTGGAAACTTTTAGAATTCCATGGGTGATGGGCCTGGGGCTGGCTGATAAACCGGGTGGTAGTGAGCAGCAGAGCAGCTGTCGCATCTTTGTGCTCCTGTGGATGTGGTTATCAGGTGGCTTGAGCAGGGATCTAACTTGGGGGACCTGTCAGTATTACTTTTTTTTGAGATAGGGTCTTCCTATGTACAGCAGTTCAGGCTGGCTTTGAATTCACTATGTATCCCAGGCTGGCCTTGAACTTGCAGCGATTCTCCTGCCTCAGACTCCAGAGTGCTAGTAGTAGTATTAGCTATTTTTGATACATTTTTGATTTTTTATTACATTTTCCTATCTTCAACTCTTTGTCTCATAGATCTAATGTACTTTACTTGTGCTATAAATAAGTCAGACGCCCTTGAGCTGCCACTGAAACAAGTTAACCAATACAACCCAATATTTACTGAGTGCCTACATTTTGTTAGATTCATTTTTTGAGTTCTTGATATGCCTTGAGGTTATAATGAATGGTGCCTTTTCTAAAAATTGTATTTGTAGTTGCTTGAAGTTATATTTATAAAATATGAAACTTATTTTTATATCAACCTTGCTAAACTCTCAAATTATGTTAAAATATTTAGTTTTTTCTTGACTTAAAATATTCATAAGATTGCATACAAATGAGAAATTTTTCTTCCTAAACTTATATCTTTGAACAAAATTTTAAATATTAGTGTAATCAGATTTGTTTTAAGAAATCTACCTACCTCAAAATCTAAAACGTTTATATAATTTTCTGTTTAAGAGTTCTCAAGTTTTACTTTTGAACATTGGTCTCTGTTCCCGCTAATAGTTCATACACAGACATGTACACACGGACTAGGTCCAGCCACAGCTTCTGATGGAAGTAAGGAAGCCTGTCTTCTTGTTGGCCCGGGTTCCTCTCAGTACCGTCCCCTACACCTATAAATATTTGTTGAAATATCTGGCCTAATTTTGAACAGAAAAATCTTGTTTGTGTTGTGCTATTTTAATACACTATTGAATTTGATTTACTAATATTTAATCTAAAATTTTTGTATTTGTTTGCAGGAACGTGACGCTCCCTTGCCAGAGACAGCCTAACAGGATGTTGCTAAGTGCCAGAATGAGTTAGACAGTGTTCTTTGTTATGGCGGTAAAAAACACCTTTCTGGTTCCCCATCTCAGTTTCTGATTTACAAAGTCTGGGCTAGGGAATCCCTCACACAGCCTCTATATCCCACGATTTCTTCGAAGCCAAGCATCTGGGAGCCAAGTACCATGTGACAGGGGTTCACGAGTTTTTTTGTTTTTTTGCTGTTTTTTTTTTTTTTGGTGGAGAGTCAGTAACTTATTTTTTTTCCTCATTGAGTTTATTGGTACATTTTAGGTATACAATACAGTTACACTCATTACTGGGATCTTGTACCTTTACATGACAGGTCTCGGTTTTCATTTTTTCCCCTTGTCCCTGCCTCCCTTCACCCCTCTTCCCCTCCCCCTTTACAAACACTTTATTTCCATTTTTTCATTTTTTTTTCCTTTTCCCTTATTATCTTTCCCCTACCCTTCTCACTTTCCCTACACCTTTAGCCCCTTTCTTCCTATTTCACATTGTCTATTATATCATTACGATTTTATGTACTATTATAGTTTATTCACACCAGAAAATCTATTCGGTATTTACACGTTTGATACACATTTGACAGTAACTTTTACATAATTAAAAAATTTTTCCCACAGTCCGTCTGAAAAAGGAGGCGGGGGAGAGTAGTCTGAATTAGGTTATGAGGCCCGGCTTGCAGTGCCTCACCTCAGCCATTGAACTCACTTGGCCGGCCGTGAGTCTGTTCCAAGCTCCGGCTAAGGAGGCATCCGCCAGGCCCAACCCCAGGGGGCGGGTTTTGGCATCTCCTGCCCAGTCTGCCCTCGCGCGGAGCCCCGCTCTCTGGGAACTCACCTCCCCGGAAGCTCAGGGAGAGCCCTGTTAGAGCCGCTTTTGGCCCTAGTCTCAGACCTTCCCAAGGGTTTCTTGTAGAGTGACGCGACGCACTCAGCTTGTAGCCCCACTGATGAGCTTCCCTCCGCCCCATGGCAAGGGATGATTGAAATAGGCCTTATAAGAGGCCCAGATCTTAGTATATTTTTTGATCATGGTGACTTCCCACAACACACAGCGATATGCAGATAGGCTGGGGAGCACCTCCCAATTCCGGCCCAGTCGGTTCTTGGCTGGGGCGCACGCGCCCTGCGGGTTCCCGGCCTGTGATTGAGCCCGCGATTCTTGGAGCGAGTTGATGACGTCAGCGTTTGAACTCCATGGCGGCGAGGAGACGGGCGAGGAACGGCCGCGGGAAGCCGGGTTAGTAGAGTTCTCAGGGGCTGAAGCCTGGGGTTCGGACGTGGGAGACGGAACAGTGTCCCTCGCCGTTGAGTGCCTCCGCCTTCTACGTGCCCTTGCCCTGCCCTTGGCTTCCAAACTAGTTTTGGCCTTAAGCTTTTCGAATTTCGTTTTTCATATTAATGTTCTTTAATTCAGAAAGGCTTGTGGAACTGTAAAAGCTAACGTAGTGCCAATACTGTTGTTAGTGCTGAATATTATTCAGTTAAAAAGCAATTGTAAAGCTTATTATTTTAGGGTTTTTTTGTACCGGGGATAGAACAACTTTATATATCACTAAGAAAGGTTAAGTGCTTCCAGTTAAACATGATTCACTACTTAGATGTCATCCTAACTTTCAGAGATTGAAAATCAAATCGTAGAATTGTTGAGATCCACTACCCTGTGTATAGGCCCTGGTACCCTTAATGTAAAGGTCCACCCTGTAAATTAGATATTATTGTTCCCTCGATTTTATTGTTGGGGCCTTTGAGGTACAAAGAGACTGCAGGACTCCTCTCAGTTTCCATGGTTCTAAGCTAGGTGTAGACCATAGCGCTCTCTGCTGGTCATTATTTCATGCCACCTCGGGCAGTTCTAGGTAGGTATGGGAGGGGAGCATAATAGAAGAAACGCGCAGAGCAGGCTGCAAAGCTCATGCCTCAGGCTATGAATATACAACCTGTGAGTCCACTTTATTTTATTTGGCTTTAGTAGCTCTTTAGGAAGAATTACTCAGAATAATTCCCAAGGCTAATGGGGTGGCAGTTGGTATTGTTTCATTGTAAATTTACAAAGCCATCTTATTTAATTATTTCTTTAAAAGCTCATCCCAAGTGGGGAATGTAGGTCAGTGTTGTAGCACTTGCCTAACATGCAGTGTCCTGAGTTCAGAAGTGAGCAACACACACACACACACACACACACACACACACACACACACATTCTTATATTTGCCAGCCAAGCCCAGCTACTTAGATGGTGAGCCATGAGGATCACAAGTTTCTGGCCAGTTTGGGAATTTTAGCAAGACTTTGTCTAAAATTTTAAAAGTGGGGAAGGTGGCTAGAAGTATAGCTCAATGATGCACCTTTTGCCTAGTATGCATGATCCTCCCCCCCCCCCCCCGCACAATTTTTTTTTTGTGTGTGATGAAGGATCATATTTACTGTGGACTCATTCTTTTGTCTTTATCTGTTCATTGTTCTTGCTCTTAGCTTTTTCAGTATTAAATGAAACCAAGAGAGATAATAATGGCACTACAGCTACAGAAGACTTACCTCCTGCCAAGAAAACTCGTAAATACCAGAGACAGAGAGTGAAAAAGGAGCCTGTGTCTGGAGGAAAGGCTGATAAGGGCAGGACAGAAGACACGCAAGGCAGTAAGTCAGAGAAGACATGAGCGGGCCAAAGGGCCTTGGGAAGGGTGGTAGTGATATCTTGTTCTTTCAGCTCTCATTTCTTCCTTCCTTGAATATATAATCAATTAATTTTCTATGCTTTGTATGTACCTCAGTACTAATCCACCTTGTTGAATTATCATATTTATGTGTCTGGCATAGATTGAGGCCTAGGCAGATAACCAGGATGGCTTAGGAACAGCAAAGTTCATTTTGACAGGTTTCTAATTTGACAGCTATTTATGATTGACATATACGTAATTATGTTATGTATTAATATTTTCTCAGAACCTGTGAAGTCATTGCTGTTAAAGGGCAAAGCTCCTGTGGACCCAGAGTGTACAGCCAAGGTGGGAAAGGTGAGACTTTGAGACCTAGACTTTGAGTTCCCTGAGTACAGTGTCCTTTTGTTTTTAGGATTCTTTTTTTTCCCATATAACAAAAATCTGCCACCAGCTTTATTTCCTAAAGTCTCCACATAAACATCCGAGTGTTTTTAGGATTCTTGTCTGAGATGTTGCTAGTATGCATTTTAGGAAATTCTCTCTAAAATTTCACTAGTGAGTAGTTTGGTCCAAGAGTGAGAGGTGAGAGTGGGTGGGGTTTGGGGTTGATAATCAGGTGATTAACAAGGTTCCTTTTTGCAGTTGTCATCAGGCTTTGACATCTCATTGCCTTTTTCAGCCAGAAAATTATGTTATTAGGGAGAATTGTTGTCTAATGAGAGACTGCCCTGTAATGTCAGAAGTTACTGAGGAGGGGAGAAAGGATTTGAAATATGTAGTAGAAAAGCTGCATTTTCTTTTGAGCATATTTCTTTGAGTTAGAATCTTTTGTTTCTATAGTTTAGAAAAAGGGAGCATGTTTTCATTGTAGTAATAGGCTGTGTGTAGAATACACATCTCCATTTCTTTCCCCGGAAGGTAGATGATGTTGCTGGAGAAAGAACCTTGAGTCATATTAAGATTTAGTGCTTCACTTTGGATCTCAGGACTGAAAGCATACTGATGTTGTTTTCTCTTTCTTTCTCCAGGCTCATGTGTATTGCGAAGGAGATGATGTCTATGATGTCATGCTAAATCAAGTAAGAGGGAGAGCCATTCTATTCATAGCACTTTCTTCTTGATCATTATTGATGATAGAGCTTCCCAGTACTTGGATCAAGTCCTCCATACTGTATTGGCCTCTACTGGTTACTCCTCTGAGTATTCAGCCCTAGCACACTAACAGTGAAGCCCTCTATGAAAAGTGGGTCTTTTCATACACTTTATGTCTTTCCTTGAACCCATAAACTCTCTGTTTGTGTCCTTTTGCACATTTTCTGATAGGTTGTTGGTCTTTGTTTTACTAGCTTCAAGTGACTTTATGTAACAAAGAATAGATTTTTGTTTGTAGCATTTTTCTTTTGGATACTGGCGATCAAACTTGGATCCTTGGTGCTTGCAAGGCAGGCGGCGACACCACTGAGCTAATCCCTGGCCCAGTAGTTTTTTGTTTGTAATAGAAATTGTTCATATATTTTCCAGGTTTATTGTTTACCTTTTGATTTGCCTTAAAGTGTACTTTTCACCTATATTGAAGTTTTTAATTTGTATGTAGTTAAATTAATTTTTTTCTTTTAAAAGTTTTTCTCTTATTAGGGCTGGGGATTTAGCTCAGTGGTACCACACCTGTCTCATAAGTGCAAGGTCCTGGGTTTGATCCCTGGTTACCCCACCTCCACAAATTATTTTTTCTTTTAGTTTTGTGCTTTTTGAAGAGGTAATTCATTTGCTTGGTTAACATATTTCCTGGATATCACTTCATATTTGAATTTATTGATTCCACATGTAATTTTAACAACTAATTAGTAGTCCTGTGTTACTGCTTCTTCCACTTAAAATATTGCTAGCAGACAGAAAATATCTTAAAGCCCCCTTCTGTTCTAACGTCTGATGTCTGTAATATGGAGGTGGGAAGGGGCAATGCCTTGTAAGAGGGGCTCAGCCTCCCAGCACTGACTTCTGTGTCTTCCCACATAGATCACTGTCTCTCCACTCTGACTGAGGTACTTAGATACGTCTTTTTAGGTACAGTTGCTTCTTGAGTGAGTGTCCCCAAGTCATATCTGTTCGGGGTTGGGCAAATGTGGCCATGGTTTCTGTATGTCCTGTGTCCCCTCTCAACACTGTCCTGCTCTCAGTTCATTGTCATATTTCTGAAGCTGACACAGAAAAAGGACCTAAGTAGAACAGTCAGAGTAAAAAGTCATCTAAGCAACAACCCTTAATAGGTGTAGATCTATGGAGCATCAGAATTATTCTCATCCCATTTGAGGAAAACTTATTGGAAATGAATCAGGAGTTAGAAAACACAGATAACCAAGGAAATATCTATGGAGGGAACTGAACAGGAACATTGAGGTTAGGTAGAAAGCTTTAGGGATTGTCCAGGGTCCTACTTTTAAAGTTTTATTTTATTTTTCAGTACCAGGGATCGAGCTCAGGACCTTGTACTTGTGAGTCAGACGTGGTGCCACTGTACTAAATCCTAGCCCCAGGCTCCTACTTTAATTCATTGTTTTATGTTTTTTCCCTGTGTTGTCCTTTCCTTTATAAAAATTACTGGTCCCTGTGACTAAGGATTAGTCATTGGTTTATATAACTTCCATTTGCAATACCATGTCCTTAAAAAAAAAATCTGCTTTTGTGTTCATTATTCTGTTACTTGCTATAGACTAATCTCCAGTTCAACAACAACAAGTACTATCTAATTCAGCTGTTAGAAGATGATGCCCGGAGAAACTTCAGTGTTTGGATGAGATGGGGTCGAGGTAATGACTTTCATTATGCGTTTTATGAGCTGTCATTCAAAAACCCAGAGTGAGTGGCTGAGTTTAAATTGGGTGAGTGGAGGCTGTGTCTGGGAAGCCCTTAGGAATCAAGTTGGGCTTCTTCAAGCTGGGAGAATGACAGGCACCCTTATCAGGAAGCTCCCGTTGGCACGATGGAGAGCAGCCCATTGCAGTTGGACTGCCAGTAGTGCTCATAGGCTATGCCATTTAGTAGGTAACTTCCATCAACATGATCAGTTCCCTGAGCCCTTTCCCTGGTCCTTTTCGTGCCCATTTTTCAGATGCTGAGCAGAGGGACCTTAAGGAGATGACTCAGTACTATTAGGGAACTGTTCTTGGGGTGCAGGACAGGGAACCATCTTATGTGTGGCATTTACTTTGCAGTTGGGAAAGTGGGGCAGCACAGCTTGGTGGCTTGTTCAGCTGACCTTACCAAGGCCAAGGAAATCTTTCAGAAGAAGTGAGTGTTAAGAACTGAGTACAAAAAAAATACCTATCTTCTTGGATCTTCACTTTTAAGAAGATTTATAAGTGTGATTTGACCTAAATGTGAATTTCTTTTCATCCTGACAGTCTGTAAGTAGCATCAAATTTCATCTTTAGTTAGTGATTATTAAGTAAACTTAGAACTTTGAAATTGACTAAAACCAGAAAAATTCTAATTTATTTAACACAAAACAAATTTAGGGAATTTGAGAAAAGCAAAGACTTTCCACCTAAAGTTTTACTGTAATGTTGAATAACTTTCTGAGATCTCTGAGAATATATTTTTGTTCAGAATTGGATAGATACTTTCTTAGTGAAAAAAAATTTTTTTTTTACTGGGGTTTTAATCCAAGACCTCATTCATGCTAGGCAAATCCTCTACCATTAAAGTACATCCTCAGCCCTATATTTTTTATTTTTAATCTTAATGCTTTTGTGGTATTTGGGAACCTTTGCAAAGCCTGAACCTCCCCTCTCCCCAACTTTTTAAAAATTCCTGTGGTCCAAGGTTTTTTCTGTTCATTCAGTGTCCTACTTTAGAATTCAGGTTTATGGAAAGTTGATGTGTAAAGGAACTCTGAGGGAAACTAAATTTTTGGAGATTTCCTATCCAAAGAAACAGTTTTAAGTCCTTTTCTAGTAGTTGGTATTTATGCTTAAGGTTTTCTCACACCTTCGGCTCTGTAGATTCCTTGACAAGACAAAAAATAATTGGGAGGATCGTGAGAAGTTTGTAAAGGTTCCTGGAAAATATGATATCCTGCAGATGGACTACGCTACCACCACTCAGGTAAACAAGCTGATTTTAACTTTGGAGGGAAGATATCCCTTCTTAATTAGGGTAGAATCTGGCAGCATGGCTTAGATCCATCTAAGACCAGAACAAGCCAAAATATTTTGACCTATTGCTATTTCTTTCCCACCTGAGAAGTAGTAATTCTCACTAATTTTCTAGTCTCTTAGCCACAGAAAGAATAAGATGTGATGTGCTTTTTTAGTCTCTCTTTGCTATTTACTAAGATTCTTAGGAAATCTGAGGCCCAGTTTCTAGAAGTTTAGTGTTACAGACCAAGATAAGAATAATTAAGCTGAAAAAATGACATTTAAAGTTTTCTTCTGCCTCTGTACCACAGTAAAAAAATTAATTTTGACTGTAATTTACCAGGATGCTAAAAACTGCCACAGATCTGAAAAATGGAGAAATTTTCATCTGCAGATGAAATGATTTGAGATAGAATAGCTATGCTTATATACTTAATATCACCGGGAAGGTGTTTTTGACTTACTCTGAATGCTGTACTGTGGAAGTCAAACGTTCACTCAGGTGGAAGTCACATCGGGTGCTCTAGGTTAATAATGGAATATGCCGTCAAGCAGACGGATTGGCAATCACTGTTGCACCACTTTTTAAAAACAATTAATTTTATTGGTACATTTTCGATATATGTAATGATCACATTCATCATAGGTAATTTGTGCCTGTACATGATGCATTTTGATTCTTCTTTTTTCCCATTCCTTTACCCTCCCTGCAACCCTTCTTTTTCTCCTTATTTACAAAAGCTTTGTTTCCATTTTTCCGTTCTCTCTCTCTCTCTCTTCTTTTTTTTTTTTTTTTTTTTTTGGCACTGGGGATTGAACTCAGGTCCTTGTGCTTGCTTGCAAGGGAGGCGCCGGAACCACTGAGCTAAATCCCCAACCCTCTTTCTCTTGTGTGTGTATTTTGAGTCACTTTTTTCTTTTCCCTTCCTTCTTCTCCCCCCAACCCCTCCCTAGTTCTCCTTCCCTTTTGAACATTTTCTTCCTATTTCACAATATCTGTTACACATTTGGGTCCTTATTTAAACTTTTGGTTTCTCACCAGAGAAATAATATAATATTTACATGCGTGTCTGATTTCTTTCACTTAAGAGTATGGTCTCAAGTTGCATCTGTATAGCTAGAAATGTCTCAAGCTTATCCTTCTTTATGGCTGAGTAGTACTACATTGTGTAAAAAAAAATCTTTATCCCTTCATCCATTGATAGGCATTTGGGCTGTTTCCAAGATTTAGTTATCATAAACTGCTGCTCTAAACATGGATGTGCATATATCACTGTGGTATGTTTTAAATTCTTTTGGGAGGCTGCCAGGGGGAATTGTGGGACCTCTAGTTTTAGTTTCTTGAGGAATCTCCATATTGATTGCCAAGTGGTTACACCAGTGTATACTCCCACCCACAGTGGAGAAGGGTTCCTTTCTTCCCCACAGGCTAACGCTATTCTTTGGGGGTTGATTTCTTGTTAATAGCCATTTTTTCTGGAGTGAGATGGAATCTCAGCATTGTTTTAATTTGCATCTCTCAAAGACCAATTATGTTGAACATTTTTTCATATATTTTCTGTTTCTACTTTATTGGAGAAGAGTCTTTTCATTTCAGGTGCCCATTTTAGATTGGGTCTTTAAATTTGGAGGGTCTGATTGTTTTGAGTTCTTTATATGTTCTAGATATTAGTTCTCTGAAGAACAGGTGGAAAAATTTTTTCCCACACTCTGGGTTGTCTCTTCACTCTGTTGATGATTTCTTTTGCTGTGCAAAAGTTTTTTTAATAAGATGTGATCCCAGTTGTTGATTCTTTATGGTAGTCCCTGTGTGGTTGAGGTTTGTTCATAAAGTCTTTGCCTACACTAATGTGTTAAAGAGTTCTATCTGTTCTCTCTTACATCATATTTAGTTTCTATTTTAATATTTAGATCTTTGATCCATTTTGATTTTAGTTTAGTGCACGGTGAGAGACAAGAGTCTAGTTTTAGACTTCAGCATGGGGAAAGCCAGTTTTTCCAGGTCTGTTTGTGAAAAAGGATGTATCTTCCAGTGAAGGTGTTTGGCCCCTTTGTTGAAGTTGTTTCTGCATCATCTAATCTGTTCCATTGATTGTTGGGTCTGTTTTTCTGCCTTGGCAGGGTGTTAGAATACATTCTTTCAAACTTTGTGGGCCTTGTTTTTCTGTAGGATGATAATGAAACAAAGCAAGAGGACTCCCGTAAGGCCCCCTCAAAACCAGAGTCACAGCTAGATCTTCAGGTGCAGGAGCTGATAAAGTTGATTTGTAATGTCCAGACCATGGAGGAAATGATGATCGAAATGAAGTATGACACCAAGAAAGCCCCACTTGGTAGGACTTCAGATTCTGTCCTACATTCTCTTTGTGTTTCTTAGTCCCTTTAGTGGTTATTTCATCACATGATTTAAAGCTTGCTGATAGTACTAAATGAAGAAAGCAGGATTTGGGGTAAAAGTTTGTATCGTGTGCATGGGTGTGAAGACTGGCGAAGTTGAAGAGTGAGAGCCTCTGTGGAGCAGGGATGTAAGTACAGCTTACTGGATGGAACCTAGTCTGAGCTGTGGTTGGGCATGCAGGAAAGCTGACAGCGGCACAAATCAAGGCAGGCTACCAGTCTCTTAAGAAGATTGAAGATTGCATTCGGGCTGGCCGACGTGGACGAGCTCTCCTGGAAGCATGCAACGAGTTCTACACCAGGATCCCACACGACTTTGGGTGAGGCCTGTGCTGTGGTTCCACTTTGTTCCTCTACCTGCCCATATTCCCTAAATCAATCACTAGCAGCTACCATTTTCTTAATCTTTTGTTCCTAAGGAAATTATCCTCTTAAATAGTGCTGAAATAACTTATAGGGAGCTTATCTGTGAATTTATCAGTTAAAAAATAAATTCAATCCCCTCAACTGATTACCACCATATTCACTGACCAAAGGGACGTTCCCCAACTCAATAGAAAATGGGTCTGGCTATCTAACCACTAAGTAAATCACCTTCAAGGCATATCACGCTTTTTTTTTTCTTTAAGTTGACTGTAATCACGCTAATACAATATTTATATGTTTAGTATTGCTTTATGTATTTAGAGGTTTAAGTTTTTACAGGCCTGTTTGTCTTTCAAATAGAAAAATTTTTCTAAGTTTTGAGGTTTTTTTTCCTTCATTTTTTGAGATAAAATCTCACCTTGAGCAGGCCACAGTCCTCCTGCCTCAGCGTCCCAAGTGCGAGGGTTACAGATGTACACCACCACACCTGGCTTGATAAACATGTTTCTAAGGGATGTTTATGAATGCAAGTATGTATTCATTTATGCACACATACAAGTTTCTTGCTATGTAGTTCACTATATAGCCCTGGCTGTGTAGCCAAGGTTGTCCTAGAACTCGCAGCAGTCCTCCTGCCTCAGCGTTCTGAGTGCTGGGATTACAGGATTGCACTAAAAGGACCCATTTTTACTCTGGTTTTTTTAATCACGTGTCTTTTAGTCACAAATCAAACACATCTTTGTGCATTGTATCTCTGTCCTTAGACTCCGTACCCCTCCATTAATCCAGACAGAGAGAGAACTGTCAGACAAAGTACAACTGCTAGAGGTGAGTTACAGATGGATTAGGAAGTAACAGATCTCTTATCCCAGTTTCCCTCACATTGAGTCCCTGTTTTGTCAGGCTTTGGGAGACATTGAAATTGCCATTAAGCTGGTGAAGACAGATCTCCAAAGCCCAGAACACCCATTGGACCAACACTATAGAAACCTGCACTGTACCTTGCGCCCACTAGACCATGAAAGTTATGAGTTCACAGTAAGAAAAAATTATTTCTTTTCATGCTTTTACACTATAAGACCTACTGTCCCCATCTCACTGTTCTCTTTACTACTTCTGGTTAAAAAACTGTCAGGGCAGAATTTCTCTTTGCTAGCAGTTTAGGAAGGTAGGCCTTTTTCTTTCTGCCTTAGGAGCCGTTTGGGAGCAGGAATTTCTGCCATATTGTACCAGAGACTTCAGTTCTTCATTTCAGGTCCATCTCTTTAGAGTTCACATCGGCCATTTCTTCCATTCTTTTCCACAGGTGATTTCCCAGTACCTACAGTCTACCCATGCTCCTACACACCGTGACTACACCATGACCTTGCTGGAGGTTTTTGAAGTAGAAAAAGAGGGTGAGAAAGAAGCCTTCAGAGAGGATCTTCCTAACAGGTCTGAGTCTAGCTTTGACATCAGGAAAACATTTCCTTGCCTGAAGTGCAGTTAAGGAGCTTGGAGGGTAGCAAAGCCGGATTTTGGCTTTTTCATATTTATGGCTGTGTTTGTGGGAGAGCAAGAGCACAACAACTGCTTTTTCTTAGGATGCTGCTGTGGCACGGATCCAGGCTGAGTAACTGGGTGGGAATCCTGAGCCACGGGCTTCGAATTGCCCCGCCAGAGGCTCCCATCACAGGTTACATGGTGAGTAGAGGTTGAACTCTGGATAGAACATGGGGGAATAGGATATAATTCTATTAGTCCTGTAGGGTAGAATTAGGCATTACTTTCCCCCAGAATTAAACCAGCCCACCATAACTCCATCATGTTTTACTGTGTTTTTCTTTCTTTAAATTCCAGGTGATTCCCATTCCCCAGGGCAGACATTGACACATATTGTACTATCTCTGGAGCAGAACTGTGAAGAGTAATGGCATGAGCCTTCCAGCTGACCTTGTTTTTTTTTTTGTTTGTTTATTTCAGTTTGGGAAAGGAATCTACTTTGCTGATATGTCTTCTAAGAGTGCCAATTACTGCTTTGCCTCTAGACTAAAGAATACAGGACTGCTGCTTTTATCAGAGGTGAGGAAGGAACACATCTGTGATGTCCAGTTTATTAATTTCTACTTTTTTCCAGTGAGAAGAGGTACTTGAGATGACTTGAGGGATGCCAAGGGGAATTTCCATTTCATTAGATTCCTTTGCTAGAGCAGGGAAGAAAATTCAGATGGGATTTTCTGGTTCTCTGTAGAGCAGCATTCTCAATGGGACACAGGCATTGAAAGATCCTTTGCTTTGCAGGTAGCTCTGGGTGAGTGTAATGAGCTACTTGAGGCCAATCCTAAGGCAGAAGGATTACTTCAGGGCAAGCACAGCACAAAGGGCCTGGGCAAGATGGCTCCCAGTCCTGCCCACTTCATCACCCTGTAAGTACCCCAAGCCAACATAAGACACCGTTGTCTCCATTCCAACTTCTGAACCAAACTGATGTTGAAGTATTTTTTTCTCTTTGGCAGGAATGGGAGTACAGTGCCCTTGGGGCCTGCAAGTGACACAGGAATTTTAAACCCAGGGGGTTATACCCTCAACTACAATGAGTTTATTGTCTATAACCCCAACCAGGTCCGTATGCGATACCTTCTAAAGGTTCAGTTTAATTTTCTGCAGCTGTGGTGAGTGTTGATATTAAACCAGAGAAGATACAGTCTTCAAGCAAGAAAATCAGCATTATTGTACTTTTCAACTTTGTTTTGTTTCATTTTGTGAGTGAGACAAGGTCTTACTATGTAGTCCAGGCTGGTCTTGAATTCATGTGTAGCCTAGTTAGCCTCAAACTCGTGGAAGTCCTCCTGCCTCTGCCTTTCCATTGCTGGGATTATAGGAGTGCACCACCATGCCTGGCATAGCCTTTTATATTTTCCAGCACTGAGTGCTGAGCCCAGGGTCTTCACACTGTATCCCTGGCCCTTTATTTTTCTGTTGTGAGACAGGGTCTCACTAAGTTGCCCAGACTAGACTGGAAATTAGAATCCTTCTGCCTCAGCATCCCAGAGTGCTAGGACTACAAGTGGGATCCATGCCCAGCCCTTTTATTACTTTATATAATAAAATTCATATGGTAGAAATGTACCACTGACTTCTGTGGGTTTTGCTTTTCCAAATACTTGCTTCTTCTGACAGTATATCTTCATTTCCAGAGTAGAAATTGCCCATTGCTCTCATAACTAGCTGAGGGTTATTCAGGATTCTTTTCTTTCAAAGTGTAGTAGCCTGTGCACTGAGGGACACTCATGGAGGTTAATGCTTTTCTCTGCTGAATTCAATTTTCTGCCTACTAGAGTTTGTTGAATATTACTGTAGGAAAAATAGAGGCCCTAAGGCTAAATTGTTCCCTTTTATCCCTGCCAAATCTTGATTGCCTTTTACCTGTTCATCAGTTGCAGACCAGGTCTCTTGTCATTTAACATCCTATTCCTCGTTAGATGTCCAAAAATTTGTAAAGCCATTAGACAATGGTCACTAAGCCTCTATTATTTGGGGAGGAAGGAAGGAAGTAGATGTTTTTACATATGTTCCCATCTAAGAAGTACTAAAGTACAGGTCAGAACCAAAGACTTCCTGATTATTGTTATTATTATTATTAGTAGTAGTAGTAAGAGTAGTAGTACTCTTTGGTACTGGGGATTGAACTTGGGTTCTTGCGCCTGCGAGGCAGGCGGCGGAACTACTGAACTAAATCCCAGCCCATAATTATTTTTAAATATGTGCAACACACTTTCTTGTGTATTTATTTTTATGTAGAAGATTGAACGCAGGGCCTCATACAAAACAGGCATAAACTGCTTTTAAGGTACCCACCATCCCCTAGTGAAAGTTTTTTTTTTTCCTCATTGAATTTATTGGTACATTTTAGGTATACAGTACAGTTCTATTCATCATTGGGATCTTGTACCTTTACATGACAGGTCTTGGTTCTCATTTTTTCCCTTTGTCCCTGCCCTCCCTCCACCTCCTCCTCCCTTCCCTATTTACAAAGACTTTACATTTTTTCATTTTCTCATTTTTTTTTCTTTTCCCTTATTACCTTTCCCCTACCCTTCCCACTTCCCTTACACCTTTAGCCCTTTTCTTCCTATTTCACATTAGTTATATCATTAGGATCTTATGTACCATTATAGTTTTTCACACCAGAGAAACTATTAGTGTGTGACTTATTTATTTCACTTAGGAGTATATCCTCAATATGCATCCATTTTCCTATGAATGACTAATTTCTCATTCTTTGTGGCTGAGTGTAGTATTCCATTTTATAGAAAACCATATCTTTATCCAGTCTCCAACTGATGGGCAAATGGGCTGTTTCCAAGTTTTAGCTATTCCACACTGTGCCGCTGTAAACATAGGTGCTCATAT
The DNA here is from genome assembly GCF_012274545.1 of Fukomys damarensis. Lineage (NCBI taxonomy): Eukaryota > Metazoa > Chordata > Mammalia > Rodentia > Bathyergidae > Fukomys > Fukomys damarensis. The sequence continues at coordinate 42,871,193 of NW_022900929.1, forward strand.
ATCACTGTGGTATGATTCCTTTAATTCTTTTGCAAAGATACCCAGCAGAGGGATGGCTGGGTCAAGTGGAACCTCTGATCCCAACTTTTTGAGGTATCTCTATATTGAGAAAGTTGTTTAAATGAAAACAATATTCTGTAATTTTCTAGAAACCAGATTACCAGTATCTATTAGTTTATACCCTTTCACATAAAATTTATAGATGTGCCAGTTTGCATAGATTTATGTCTTTGCAACATTGGATACAAAGAGATTCCTAAGGAGCAAATAAAATAATCCATTCATTGAACTATAATGCTGCTGTCCAAATTGAAGGAGACTTTATATGCTTTTCCAGAAAATAGAGAAGGAAATACTTCACAAGTCATCCTATAAGGCATTATGAAATCAAAACCAGATAGATTATTGCAAGAAAATTATAGACCAATATCTCTTCAGAATATAATTGTAAAAATCAATAAAATGTCACCAAGCCAGCAACAAAGAAAGGATTATTCACTATGACCAAGTGAAATTTACCACAGGAATACAAATAGATTCAACTTGAAAATCAAGCAGTGGAGGCCAAAATCACACGGCCTTCATGCAGCAAAAGCATTTGAAAAATTCATCACCCTTTCATGATACACATTTTTACAAATTTGAAATAGACGAGACGTTCTTCACCTTAATGAAAGGCATCTATGAGAAAACATAGCTGTGGATTGAATCAAGTTTTTTGTAGCAGAAATTCATTAACGTTCATTGCTTTATAGGTTTCCTTTATAATTATACTACAGTTTTATTTATTTTTTTTTTTTTGGCCTTTTGAGACAGGGTCTCAACTATGTAGTTGAGACTGACTGGAACTCACTATGTAGCCCAGGCTGGTCTTGAACTCACAGCGATCCTCCTGCCTCAGCCTCCCGAGTGCTGGGATTACAGGTGTGTGCCACCACACCCGGCTTCATCTTGTTTTTACCTGTACATTCTTTGGGTTTTAATAGTTCACCTGTAGAAGCGAAATATCCTTGAGACTAAAATTTTGTAGATCGTTTTAGACTTTCTACATTTATAATTATACAGTGGCAGTTTATTTTAATTTTATTTTGTTTTAATTTTATTTTGTTGACATAGGCTATTGCTATGTATTTTAGGCTGGCCTCATTGTGTAGCCCAGGTTGGCCTTGAACTTGACTGCAATCCTCTTCTGCCCCCTGAGAGCTAGGATTGTGGGTGTGTGCCATCATATCTGGCTTAAATCTTTTATTTTTTTCATTCTCCTTTTTACACTGTGTAGGATTAGCAGTATAATGTTGAAAAGAAGTGGTTCTATAAAGTGTCCTAGCATGCGCAGGTCCTCCATTCAGTCCTGTAAAAACAAAAACTGGCAATCACCTTCACCTTAAAGTGATCAAGTTTAATATCACCAGCAATAAGTCATATTGATATAAACTAGAAGGGCACATATCTCAGATTCCCCTCTTAAATCTATAATTTCTGTCTGTGAGAAAACAAGCAAAACAAATTTAGGCACATCCTACAGTGAGTGTTGAGGTTATTATGGAAGAGTGAAAAATTGTCACAGTGGTATAGACAGACAAATGCAGTGTGGCATCCAGGAGAGAATATTCATGAAAAAATGAGGAATTAAAGGGTCTGGGGCTGGGTGTTCAGGACATTTTCCCAGCATGCCTGAAGTCCTGGGTTCAATTCCCAGCACCATGATAAGTAAATGAATATATAAATAAAATTTGAAAGTACTACTGATAAAGGGCCAGCTTTTTGTTTAATTTTTCTTTTCTTTTCTTTTTTATTTTTTTTTTTTTTTTTTTTTTTTTTTTTTTTTTTTTTTTTTTTTGAGACAGGGTCTCACTATGTAGTCCAGGCTGGTCTTGGACTCACAGTGATCCTCCTGCCTCAGCCTCCAAGGGCTGGGATTATAGGTGTGCGCCACCACGCCTGACCTGTTTCTTTAGTTTTTCACCTGTCCTGGAATAATACTTTTGTAAAATTTAATAAATTGCTATGAAAAGGAAAAAACAAAATCCAAGTCTTAGTTTATATTATTAAATGTGTCTGTTATAAGATAATTTTCAAAATCCTGTACAATTTCTGAATACTCTCAACTTCTATACTTGTTCATATTTACCTCAGTGAGGACCACTAATAATTTGTGAACTAACAGTAGTTCACAAACCAAACTTTGGGTGCCTCTGCTCTAGTTTTCAAAGTTGGATGTGGGTAGATGTATAAGAATAGGTGTTTTAAAATTTGGTTTAAAGAGAAAGATGCTTTTGTGGATGGGTAGGAGAAGAAACGTCCTATGATCCTACAGTCCAGTGTCTATAACTGGAGCAAACCCAGGCCCTGGGAGACACAAGTCCTTTTTGTTTGTTGGTTGGTTTTTGGAGACAGGGTCTTGCTATATGGTTGAGGCTGAGTCTCCTGAGTGCTGGGAGTATAGGCCTGCAACACTATGCCAGACTCCACACTCTATTTAATGAAGAAAGCAAAGCAAAACCCTAAAGGATGATGTTCATGTAAAGTATAACTGATTTTGCCTTCAGTTCTGTTGCATATATACAATAGTTCTGTCATCTGGGACTTATTGTTCCAAGACCCCAACCGATGCCTGAAACTAGATGGTACTGATGAGAGTATATAATATGAGCTGGGCATGGTGGCTGCACGCCTGTAATCCCAGCACTCGGGAGGCTGGGGCAGGAGGATCGCTGGGAGTTCGAGACCAGCCTGGGCTACATAGAAAGTTCCAGGTCAGTCTCAACTACATAGTGAGACCCTGTCTCAAACAATGTGTGTATATATATATATAATTATATATATAATGTTATTTTAATACAGATATCTACAATAAATTTTAATTTATAAATTAGGCACAGTAAGAAGATTAACTGTAAAAAATAACAAAAGAGAGCATTTATGCTACATCCAAACTTTAGTCCTTTCACTGTGATGACGTGAGGTGACCTGATGCCTATGCGACGAGATGAAGTGACTGTGGTATTGGCTCCGCAGTACAGCGGAAGCATTGTATGTGAGGGTTACTTGAACACAAGCACTGCAGCTTGTGGCAGCTGATCTCAGTAATTGGAGAGAGGGGGGACTCGTCCCCCACAGATGGAGCGTGACATACCAAGATTTCATCAAGCTACTCTGAATGCCGCACGATTGAAAACTCAGGAATTGCTTATTTCTATACTTTTCCAGTTAGTATTTTTGAACCAGAGTCGAACAGAAGTAACTGAAACAACAGAATATGAAATCATGCAGAGGAAGGGACAACTGTATTTAATTTTACCTAAAGCCTGTTCTTGTCTTTGCAACAAATATAATATGGCCTTGCTGTATATTTCCAAGGTGAGAAAAACATTTTAAATCTGCTCGAGAGTCAGCAAGACTGAATCTATTGAGCAAGTTAGCCTTTGCTTGGCTTTCCCCATCCCTATCCTCTAGCTTTCGTATTGCGGTGCAGATCTAAAATGTCCATGAAAAGTCTCACACTCAGGGGTGGAGTCTGATGGGACGAGGTGTGTCACTGTGGGAGTGCCTGTGGAGGGCACTCTCCTTCCATGGGTCCTCCTCTCCTTCCTGACCGTCACGAGATGAACAGCTCTCCACCATGCTCTTCCACCGTGAGGTTCGTGCCTTGGAGCCAGCCGACCATATACTGAACCCCTGAACTATCAGCTGCATCATTAAATCTCTCCTTTAAGTTGTGGGTGTCAGTATTCTGTCCCAGAAACCAGAAAGCTGGCTAACACACTTAGCTAGGGTGTTTTATGAACTTCTCAGACCATGGAAGACAGACAACAAGTGCTTCCTCCTGCCCTTAGACCACGCTTTTAGGAAAGCAAAAGACAAGAATGAAATGAGTGCCTCTTTTCCCCCATGCTGAAGATCAAACCCAGGGCCTTGTGCATTTTAGGCAAGTACTGTACCACTGATCTGTGCCTCAGGCCCTTAAGTCACTTTTAGGAAGATGCCATGCTATGATTTTCTGCAGGATTTCTGGGTAGGATTATAGACCATATATTTCAAGCTAATCTCAATCAGTTCTTCTAGTTACAAGATTCTTATGGAGGTGGTGATCATAAGATACATTTAGAACATTTGCATGAAGATAAGGCACATGATAAAGACCAAAGCATGATCTATCAACTTGTATCAGTTGATGCCTTTATCTGCTGGATTGGGGAGGTCACGGAATTGCATAGAAAAGGTAAAGTCCCCCAATAATTTAACCACATAAAACCTGGATCCAGGCAAAGTGAGAGCAACAAGCAGTACACCCAAGCTCCCCAAATCCTTACAATTCATTTATGGACCACAGAACAATGGTATTTCTCTGGGAGAATGCTACCTACCCAGGATAAAAATCCTCATAGTACTGCTTTGCATCTCTAAGTCCTTGAGTTCTTCTTTTAATCCTCCTGCCTCAGCCTCCCGAGTGCTGGGAAGTCATTAAGTTCCTGGATACACAAGGTGTTTCCTTCTTTCAAACTCTCAGAAGAAGATTCCTGAAGAAATTACCTCTCCTGCAGGTTAGAATTTTAGGGAATAAAGTTCTAAAACTTTTAAGTTGTTTAAAATCCTTGTTAAGTCCATGGATATGATTATTCTACTTCTCAACATGTTTTCAGCTTTGTAAGTTTCAACTTGAGAAAGATCTTATATTTGTGATTTTTTTTTCCAGGAACACCAGTAACTGTGTTGATTAATGCCTTCAGAGAACATGGAAAGGCACCAGGCTCATTCTGCTCTCAGTGCCTTGCTTCTCCCCACTCACCTGGGAACTTAGGTCTGACAAGCACTGTTTCTAGGAGGGCAACCTTATGCTGTCCTGGCTGCATCCCAGATCTTTCTAAATGCCCTGCTGCCCTCTTGGCTCACTCTTCCTTCCCTTGTTCTTTCTCACCAAATGAGCGATCTTAGCTCTCTACTCAAACTCAGTGCCGCTAACGTCACTCTTTGTCCTCCTCCTGGAAGGCCTGGGAACTGAGGTCCTGGGCCAGCAAGGGACACGGGAATTGTAAAGCCTGGGTTCAAAGAGACTCCACGAAAGGTGGGGTTCACTTTCTTCTGATCCTTTGAAGAATTCATGTTAAATCAGAGAAGAAATAGAGCATCCATATTCTTCCCTCTTGGTCTAAAGAAAGCCACACCAGAGCAGAGGCAAGGCTGTACTTAAGACTCTGACCGTTTATTTGTACCTTCTGAGGAAAGAGGTAGCCACATACTTTCAGGCTTTGCATCTCTAGCTCAAGTGGCAGCACCTCGCCCCTGAGTTGTGCATTCTCATTCCCAGGACAGAAAGTATACATTGCCCTGTGTGTCTCCCACAGCGAGCCGCAGGGTCGAGTCAGGTCCCAGAGAGGGTTCCAGGCAGCTCACTGCCCCTTCACATCGGAACAGGCCCACCTAAAACAGGAACAGAAACAGGAGGTGAGGGCCAGCTACCTGCCTGGGCTCTCCCTAGTAACTTATTTTGTTTGCATATAAATAATTGCCTTTTATTTAGAAACAGGTATATCACTGCAAGAGGAATGAAAGAAGAAGGAATTTTCTTGTATTTTGTTTGTTTGGGGTATTGGGGATAGAATTTGGGAACTTGCCCTTGTGAGGCAGGTGGTGGACTCACTGAGCTAAATCCCCAGCCAGAAAATGGAATTTTAATCTTGTGCTTTTCTTACCCAAATACGTTCTCCTGTAACATCCCTTTAGCCCCTTCCTGGAAGTGTGTTTGTTGTACACACACACACACACACTCTCTCTCTCTCTCTCTCTCTCTCTCTCTCTCTTACCAGTTGCATACTGGTTCTCTCCCACAGTTTAACATCTCTGTCCTTCGAAGCTGTCACCAGCAACTCAGGCAGCACATGGAGGGCCGTGACAGAGTCCGAGTGAATCTGACTGGGCAGGAACATGTTACTGTGAGTCCTTGGTAAAGGAAACACTGAAGTCACTGTGGCAGCCTACAGCTTCCTCCCTACCTTTGTGACCAGTCCTTCAGCCTCACCTTTCTATGCAGCTGTGTCTCTAAATGTAGTTCCGTCATCCAGTTATGTATGCTGGCACATGATGGATCTGTCTTCAAAGCCTGGACTTCAGGTGCTGCTACTTTTTTCTGCCAGATGTTTCCCTTGATCCATTCTCCTTCCTGGGTGCGTCCAGCCACCCTCCACAGCTCTCCATCAGAGCTGGCGCACAAAAATGATGACCCTGCCATTTTGAGGGCAGAGTTAAAGCCAGGTCTGTGCCTCCTAGGATCCGCCCACCTCGCCTAGGGCGCCACAGACCCCTCTGGTCTTCTCATCCCACTCACCAGATTTGGTCTGAGTTATCACTAGTGAGGTCCAACTAGTGTTTTTTAAATTCAGATCAAACTTTGGGAACTTTTCTAACTCTCCTGATACCTTTTGCTGCTGTAAAGGAACAGGTAACTTTGGTTAACCTGCCCATATCTCACAACTCTCCCAGGCAAAGCAACAATGTTCTGCTCTAGGATGGTCAAATTTTGTAAACACAAACTATAACATGGATACAGAGCAGGACACAAATGTGAAATGCCAAGTTTGTGGAATTTTTATATAGTGTTTTCCCACACAATCACTCCTACATCAATAGATGCAGACTATTTCTGTTACCCCAAAAGTTTCCCCTTCCTGGTCCAAATAAGGCCACCAGCAGATCTAACAATATTCTGACTCCTATCACCATAAATTAGTTCTGCTTATTCTCAAGTTTCATTTATATATAGTAGGGACTCCTTTGTTTCTGGCTTCTTTTGCCCAAAATAATGCCTATAACATGTCTATGCTGTTCCTTTCATTGATATTTGGTATCACATTTTTTCCCATCACAGACTATTCCATTATATAAATGTACCACAAATTATACTTTCCTGTTTATATACATTTGGGTTGTTTTCGCCTTGATGAATAACACTGCCACAGACATTCTTGTACTTATCTTTTAAAGAACTTGTGCACTTATTTCTCTTAGGTATAGAATTAGGAATGGAATCACTGGGTCACTGACAGGACTTGTGAATAACTTGAACAGGTACTAGGTTGGGGCTTTATAAGCTTTCAGGGAACTTCAGTGTCTAGCTGGGGCACAACCAAATCACTAAGTACTGCATGTCTATTAGGTAACTGGGGAACACAATGACAGAGACAAAGTTGCAGTCCTTGCCCTTAAGATGCAAATACAGTGATGAGACAAGGAGAGAAATGAAAAAGTGCAATTAGGAAAACTTGTAGGTTTCCGATTTCCCATGATTTCTTTGAACAGTAGAACCTCTTTTTTTTGGGGGGGGGTTTGAGACAGGGTCTCACTATGTAGTTGAGACTGACCTGGAACTCACTATGTAGCCCAGGACTACTATGTAGGCTGGACTTGAACCCGCAGCGATCCTCCTGCCTCAGCCTCCCAAGTGCTGGGATTACAGGCATGCACCACCACACCCAGCTAGAACCTTTTTTTTTTTTTTTTAAATAACAATGAAATCTTACATGGAAAACCAGTAACTCATGTTTTGAAGAGCTGCTCTCCCTGAAGGATAAGGGGATTTGGACCCAACAGCCTTTCATTCCCCTTCTCCCCTGTCATGAACCTGAATGTTTAAAAACAGTCTACAAAAAAATTTTTTTAAATTTTTTTAAATTTTTTTAA
>NW_022900929.1:42882610-42906964 GCF_012274545.1 Fukomys damarensis
TTCATTGTTTCCATTTCTTTCTTATGCTGAGTCTTCATGGCTTCTATCATAGTCTTGAGCTCATCTATTTTTTTGTCAGTTTCTGCTCTACAGTCTCGAATCATGACTTCCATTTTGCTCATCATCTCTCTGGTTAGCTGGGAAATTATTTCTGATTTGAATTTTTCTAGAGCCTGATTGATCAGTTTTGTTACCTCCTGTGCTATGGGTCCAGGGAGTCCTGTTGGTTCACTATCAGACTTTTCATCCTCATTTGTCCTACTATTTGCTATTGGTGAACTGGAAATCTGTTTTTGTGTCTTGCTTAAGTGTTTTCTCATTTTTATTTTTATTGTTGGGTTGTCCTTCTTTAATTTCTGGGTATTACTTAAATCTTCCTAATATAGTTGCGTTTTAGCTTTTGAGTTTCTAATGACTGATAGACATCCTCATTTTCATAATATCAGAGAAAGCAACTGATTTTTTCATCACAAAGGAGAAGAAAAGTGTGGGCTGAGAACCAGATCAGAGTGCTAACACGGCCTGGAGCTTGGTGTGTATAACAACTTCTGAGGAGCCAGGGCTACCCTTTCCCCTCATAAACACATATGCAACCTCTGCCCCAGCAAGTACCAGGAAACACATGGCCAGGGAAGAACTCACACAGAGAAACAAGGTTGCCCTGACCCACAGCCTCCGCCTCCTGCCACAGGGTTAATTCCCACCCTGATTTCCAGACACAGCCAGAGAACCATCTTTTGCCCAGGCTACAGCAGTGATGCACCCAGAACTTCTAGGTATGTTTGTGCCCTCTGGAGAAGAAAGGAAGTGATCTTAGGAGCTGGGCTACTCCAATGATACCAGAGGTATCAGGCTGCCCTTGACCAGCTGTGTCAGCAACACAACCCTCTTTGGCACCTGTGTCTCCAGGCCTCACTCATCTGCTTGCTTAAGTGGCCAGAGCCAGAGCCACACTGAGCCATCCCCCAAGGTGGTCAGCAGGAGGCCTGAACTTCAGAGACAGTAGCTGCACTGACTGGACCACTGTGACCCAGAAGGGTGTGTATCTGACATACCTAGGAGGAAGGGATGCAGGTGCCCCTCTGGGCAGTGACCCAACAGGAAGTTGTCCTTTATACCATCTCCATCTACCCCTGCCCTGGGTCTTGCGGGACACTCACTGAGAGATGCCACAGCTTAGTGCTCCCATCCAGTCCAACAGTCACCACCAGAAGCTGTGACCCACGTTATACAGAGGATAAGACAAGGAGATAGAGTCAGAAGGAAGAAAAATGCAGGCCACAAACAAGGGGCAGTGGGGATGGCAAATGGCTGAAACTTCATTACTTTGGTGGGGCTCCAGGGCAGCAGCACAGCGGCTGATGGGTCCTGAGTGGGCGGGGATGCTGGTCAGCTCCACATTCTGAGTGTCCTGTCCTGGCCCATGGACACCACATCTTCTTTCAGCCCCCAGAGCACAAGATCAGAAGACACATGGGACGGACTCCCTGCACAGAGGGGAGGGTTGAGCATCAGGAATTTGGAAGATGTCAGAGAGGGAGGAGCACTCAGGAGCCATGCAGTTTCATGGTCCAGGACCACAGTCCTGCCCTATGGTCATGATACTAAGATGCTGCTTTCATATTCCCATCTGTCTCCAGTGATTTTTCATGTCTGTTAATATTTGTCCTATATAGTTGGGTGCAATGCCATTTGGTGCATATATATTTATGATTATTATTTCTTCCTCTTGGATTGTTCCCTTTACAAGGATGTAGTGATCTTCTTTGTCTCTCTTAATCAGTCTTGGCTTGAAATCTAGTTTTTCTGCAAATAGAATAGCTACCCTTGCTTTTTCTGGGTTCCTGTTGCATGGAATATTCCTTTCCATCTCTTGACTTTCAGTCTATGAATATGTTTTTGAATTAAATGTGTTTCTTGTATATACAATATTGTTGGATCTTGTTTCTTGGTCCATTCTGTCAGTTTATTGGTTTTTTCCCCCCCATCGGTGAATTGAGACCTTTAACATTGATTGTTATAACTGATATTTTCTTATTTTTGTCACATTATTTTCCTGTTGTTGGCTTCCTTTTTTCCTTTTCTGTTTAATTTCTTGCCTTGCCTGGTGGATTCATTCTTTTGGAGTTCATGGAGTTGTAATCCTTATTGTCTCTAGAATATCCTTTAGAACATTTTAGAGTGTTAAATTGGTAGTTGTGAATTTTTTCAGGTGTTTTTGTCATGGAAGTATCTTTTTTCTCCATTAATTTTGAAAGATAGCTTTGCAGAGTACTTCAATCTTGGTTGGAGATTTTTTTCCTTTAGGACCTGAAATGCTTCACTCCTAACTCTCCTTGATTTGAGAGTTTGTATTGAGAAGTCTGCTGTGATTCTGATTGTCTTTCCTTTGTAAGTGATTTGTTTCTTTTCTCTAAAAGCTTTTAATATTCTGTCCTCATGTTGAATTTTTGGCATCTTGACTATGATATGCCTTGGGGAAAATTGTTTTTTGATTGTGACTAATTAGATTCCTATATGTCTCAATTATCTGTATGTCAAATTCTTTTTCCCTTTTTGGGAAGTTTTCTGCCATTACTTCTTCTTATTTTCTTCTGACACCACAGTAGCTTTTTATTGTAATAATCAGCATTAAACGCACAGAATACTAATGCTACACTATTTGCAAATAACACCAATACTGAACAACATCATTGTGCCTAGAAACCACCCTCTCAGGCAGACATCCAGGAGAGGGCTAGGCCAGTGGTGGTGAACCTATGGCATGCATGTTATTATGTTTTTCTTTTAAGACAAAGATGTTAATGTAGTTTTTTTTTTCCTAAGCTAAGACCTCAGTATAGTAAGACCCTGACTTATGACCAAGGAGAACATTCATAAGTCAGATTCACTCTAATACAATATTGAGTCTTATACCAGTGATCTTACACAGTCCACCTGTGAAAGTTTGAAACTCAAATGCTTGTAAGTCAGAGCCTATTTTATTTGGGTTTAGTTGTCATGTTGGCACTTTGTGATATACAAGTGGATTTTGGGTTGCAGTTTTCTGCCATTACTTCCCAGAATGGATTTTTTATGTCATTTGTATTATCTCCTGCTTTTTCATTGACTCTGGTCAATTGTATCTTATTCTCCTTTGCATGATCTAGTAGCTGCTGGATTGATTTCTCAAGGTGCCTTGCTATTTTTTAAAAATTAAATTTATTGGTACATTTTAAGTATACAATATAATGACATTCATCATTGGAGATTTGTACCTTTACATAATATATCTTCTTATTTTTTCCCCATTGCCCTGCCTTCCCTTCAACCCCTCCACGCTTCCCTATTTATAAAGACTTGTTTCCATTTTTTCATTTTCTCATGTTAATTACATTCCCCCTCTTTCCTTTTGCCTACCCTTCTTACTTCCCCTTCCCCTTCTACCAAGAAATCTCTCTTTTCATGATCACTAATGGCAATCCTGTCTATATATGATATTCTGTCCTCCCATTGATTCATTCTGCCGTGTATACTTTCAATGAGTTTTTAAAAAAATCTCCTGGATATTTATTTGAATCTATTTAATGAGTTCCATTTCTTTTCTATGTTTCCATCATGTTCCTTCCTGAGCTCCTCTATTTTTTAAAAAAATCTGTATCTATTCTAGAGTCACTTAGCAGTGCTTTCATCCTGGTCACCATCTCTGTAGTTATCTGGGAAATTATTTCTGCTTTGATTTTTTTCTGGATCCTCATTCATCTGCTTTGTCAGTTCTGCTGTTACCACTTCAGAGTCCAAGTGGGTGGCTTTTGGATTATTCCATGTTGTTGCCTTTGGAGTTTGCCTTTGGTGAGCTGAAAGGCTGGGTGTGGATTGCACCTTGTTTAAGTGTCTTCTCATTTTCTATTTTTTAAAGTTTGATTCTTGGGTTGAAGCTTGTAAATTGCTATGGCAAGTACCTTTATTGCCCGTATTCAGAATCGTTAGGAAGTGGCTATTTCTCAGAAGTGTCTTGCAGGTGTAGCTGGCTTTTGGGATTTGAGTCTTCCCAGATTCTACCTCTTCAATTTTTTGTGGATGAGAAGTTTCTGCATAGTTGGCCCAGCTGGCAGTTCTTTGGCACTGGCTTATAGTTTTTTTTAGACCCTTAGGCAATCTCAGTCCTGGCATATCAGGAGGAAAAATGGATTAGTATAATTATACTTCACTAATATAGTATAAATCATCAGCAACAATAGCATCAAATACAGCCTAAAAAATAACAACTGTGGTCAATATTAATTTTCTACCTTTAACTTTATGAACTAGATTTTTGGTTATATAATGAAATCTACAATGATTCTAAAATGTCTATGCAATATATAAGCCCTAATATGGCAGTTTTACCCTTGGGGAGAAGATTTAAAAGGGGTTAGGGCTCGGGGCCAGGGATTTATCTCAGTGGTGCTGCCACCTGCTTCACAAACACAAGGTCCCAAGTTCCATCCCTGTTACCCCCCAAAAAAAGGGTGGGAGATAGGGGTAAAATGTAGAAATAGAAGAGGAAGAGATCAGAAGTAAGGATGGGGACAAACTTAGGAAACTGGTGAAGAAGACAGGTGAGAAAGAGAAAAGAAAAAAATAAAAATGAACAGAGGAACAAGGAAAAAAAACTAGAAACCATGTGGAAGCAATCAAGAAAAAATAACAAAATGAGAATCAGAAAGCAGGAAAAAATGAAGAAAAATGAAAGACAAAGAAGAAAAAAAGAAAAAGACAAAAAAATCTGTCAGTTGTCTCTATGGGATAGGGACTTACTTAGAAAAGACAGACACAAAATAGTGAGGCACAGGGGGTCAGAGCTTTGAGCAGCAAAGGCCTAGATCTTTATTTGTGCCTCTTTTTATATCCTATACAGTGACCTGCTACATGTCACTAATCATAGGCTATGTTAATCATTAAAGAAGTTAAAACACTACAGAGGTTATACAGGGCAACAGTAAATTCAGTTTCTGGAGCTAAGCTATGGCAAGCATACATCTGAATAAACATACTCAGGGAGGCATTCTTTCCTTATCTAGAAGGAGCAGGGAGTGCCTGGGACACTGCAAGTGCACATCTGGGAGATCATCTTTGATCTGTTGCTGTTGGGCCATCCTAACAACTAGGTGAATACACACACAGGTCACCCAGTGGTCTCCTGCACTGAGACAATTCCATCATCTCCCCCTTTTCTTTTATTCAAATGTAGTGCAAACATGAGCAGATTGTTTAAGCAAAACAATTTTCAACTTTATTGACAGGCAGAAGTATCCTACAAGAACAATAATACAAATAATCATCAATACTACAAATGAACTTCCAATACTATGTGGTAAACTTTGAACAAAGCCTCTGGGGTTGAGGCCCTGTAGCTCTTTAGCTATACCTTTTGTCAATCCTGCTAATGTAATTGAGGGCAATTTTTATCAAAAGTGTCAAAGATCTCCCTCTGGAGAGTATTTATATCTAAGCTAATATTTTTTAATATATTGTAAATGACATTTGATGAAGTCCTATGTATTCTGAGTCTCATTATATTTATGTGGTATAACACAACAATTGGTAATATTCCAATCACATTTTAAAGTGAATTATTTTTGGAAATCAACTAATTGATATCCCAGCCATTTGATGGTTTGTTGTGATTCCATAACTTTACTTTCCAATTTTTGGTTGATTTGAGTTTATGGAGACCACGATTTATGAGACTTTTCTGTCCATTTCTGTGCATAGTCATGTGTTTGAATGGTGGCTTGCAGCGCAATGCCCACTACAGCTGCCATTGTGGCAATGGCAATAAGTCCTAAGATAGCAGCAACAATCTATTCAATAAATTGTTCATTTATTTTTAACAATTCTTGCATAACTTTAATCACTAATCCTGACATAGGACTTTCTTCCCATGGCCAAGTCAAATTTTTGGACAGCCAAATGTGTTTACTAGCTTTTAAAATCAAAATATTCTTTTGGGTCAAATTTACATTCAGACTGGTATTCAAATATGTGTATAGTTTGCAACCACTACATTCAACACTCCTTAAAGTCTCATTAAATTTTATTTCCCCCACAGCAAGAACATAGGGTAACAATACATCCTGCTAAATAAATGGAACTATTATAAGTAAGCCATTAATCAGATGTGGAATATTTTGACCCTGAAAAATTACCTTTCTTTGACATTTTTTGAGTCATTAATGGCAATTTCCACAGTTCCCATTGTTCCAGACCTTGTGGAACTCCTTCCTTGTTGAGTAATCTTGGCCATGGTGGTGCTAACCCTCCCTCGTGCCAAGCCATTAGTCCTTGATGTGTAGTAAATACAGAAAGTTGTCCACCCTGCCGTATACTATTCCAGACTCTCTATCTCAGTAATATAATTACAAACAGTCTTATTGACATCATCAGAACAATTGTTAAGAAATTTACCATGGGGTCCTCAATCAACCACAGTATGATTACTTAAGTATATGATTTTTCCATGAGGTCCACAACACCTGGCCCACTGTACAGGTGAGAAAACGTAATGTTTATATGAAATTGTTGGACATTTTGGGTCTGTCCCCTTCCCCCAAGAGTCAGTGGTATTTTCTTCACTTTCCATGAACTTTAGTCCTGAAATCAGTCCCATCAAAGTCCTTGTTTCCTTGCTTGCCAGAAGAATGTAAGGCCAGACCTGTTTGCATGTTTTCAAACATGCAGACCCAGCTCCCATGCACAAAGGTAGAGTCTCATACCCCAAAGAAAAATTTATTTCTTGGCCTTCTTCATCTGGGTGTTCCCCATGGAGCTGGAGCATGAATAGAATCATTAATATAAACCAATGGAGCATTTTCAGTCTAATCAACAACCTGCAGCAAGGATGGGTGAGGAATGAAAGCCCAATAAACAAAAGAATGATTACTATCAGCACTCACCACTGAAGCACAGGCCATGACAGCCATCAGAGCCAAGAACAAATTTTCAGGAGTATTAGTAGAATTGTTTGCAGTACATGTGTGGTGCATTGTGTCTGATGTTTTATTTGTCCCCAGGTTGGTGGATTAGTTGTTGGAGCACATCTTTGTTTCCTTTTATTTTTCAGATGTAAAGTCGCCATTTCCTGTACTGGGGATTTTTGATTCTCTAGGATTGGTGGAGCCATCTTCAGTCCTGAGAGCTCTGGTATCCCAATGCCTGGTACATCTGGGTTTGATCTTTGGAAGAGGAAGCCATAATTGCTCACCGGATCCATCTATAATAACACAACCACAACCTCTACCACAGGCAATTAGTATACCTGATTTTCATTGATTATCTGTATCTTTATAAAGATAAAGATGGCCTTTGTTCCTCTCCTGTTGGTGGGGAGTAATGTTTTTCCCCCTCAAGTGAGACTATCACCCCAGGGCAAATTTTTAAAATTGAGAGTGAATAGTGCAATTGCTAAACAAGTTCTAGGTGCTGTTGCCCTTTCTTTAATATGACATTTTTGGAGTTGTTCAATGAGCCTGTTCAACCATAGCCTGTCCCTGAGGATTATAGGGTATGCCAGTAACATGTGCTATATTCCAATCATAAAAGAAAAGTCAAAGTCTTTTGCTAACATAAGATGGAGCATTATCTGATTTCATTTTGGACGGGATACACATCACTGAAAAACATTCCAATAAATGTTGAGTAACATCAGAAGCCTTTTCACCAGAGTGTGGAATAGCCCAGATAAAGTGTGAATAAGTGTCAACATAAACATGTACATAAGCATACTGTCTGAAAGATGGAACATGAGTAACATTGACTTGCCAAAGATCATTAGAGTGAAGTCCTTAAGGATTTACAACTGGGGGGCCCTTTATAGTATGCAAAGATTTGTACACAGGACAATTCCTAACTATTTTACCTGCCCGATTCATGGGAGGAGTCATTGGTGTAAGTTGGAGGCACGATTATGGAACTGTACATGTTCTTATTCAGGAGAGTCAATCCATAATACCCTTGTCAAGTTATCTGCCTGATTATGTCCATGAACTAAGGGACCAGGCAGTTTAGAATGTGCTCTAATATGAGTACATGCTCAAATCAAGGCTTGTAATTGAAGGAACATATCATAAATTACATTTGATTTTGTAGTATGTTTGATATATGCAGTTTCTAACACATGAACAACATATTTAGAATCAGAAACTGTATTAATAGGACATAAAATCTTTTGTACAAGATAAATCAAGGCATACAACTCATTTTGTTGAGCAGAAACATATGAAGTCTGCAATGTTTTAGACCAGGATTCACTTCATATGGTGGTGACCTTATCTTTCAAACCATCAATAAAATAGATACGGGCAGTGGGTATAGGATCACCTCAGACTAGCTTGTCCATGACCCACTGTGTTTGTTTTAAGAATTCTCATAACCTGCCAGCCAGCTAATGGCACCCAATGAACCCTGTATATTCTGCTAGTGCAGATTGGGCTTCCATGCTATTTTCTAATTATTTTTTAGATAAATCAAGAGTAATAGGCAAAATAATAACATCTGGATCAAACCCTCTCAGTTGGTGAATCCTACATTGACCTTGAAAGATAAAACAGCATATCAAATCTAAATATGGAGATAGAGATTTTGAAGGATTGTGTTGGAGGTGGACCCATTTGACAGGAGAATCCTGCTGTGCAGTTATACCTGTGGGCAAATAAGGAGTAGCAAGAATAAGTAATGATATGGGTAAAGAAAGATCAATACAGGAGACAAAAGCATCTTTAAGGCATTGTTCCAGGAACCGAAGTTCTGTCTCAGCTTCAAAATATAATGGTGGTGGGCTATCTAAGGCAGAATCTCCCTGCAGAGTGCTAAACAAATGTCTTATTGAGTAAGTGGGAATGCCAAGAATTTGATGGACCCAATTTATGTCCCTAAGGAGTTTTTAAAAAATCATTTAACACTTTAAGAGTACCTCTTCTGATTTGAACACTCTGAGGTTTTACTGTTTGTCTATCTAAGGAATATCTCAAATATTTATAAGCAGGGTCAGTTTGGATCTTATCTGTTGCAATAAACAAACCACGCTCAGAAAGTTGTTGTTGCAAAACTTTAAAAGCATTCTCCAATTCCTGTGAAAAAGAAGTTGCTAAAAGAATATCATCCATATAGTGAATGACATGAGCAGAATGAAATTGTTCACGGACAGGTTGTATAACTTTTCCAACATAGTGCCGACACATGGTGGGTGAATTTAACATCTATTGAGGTAGAACTTTCCACTGATATCTCTGAGCAGGAGCAGTCTGATTAACAGAGGGAATAGTGAAAGTAAAGTGTTCACAAGCTTTAGAATGTAAAGGAATAGTATAAAAACAATCCTGAAGATCTATAATGATTATTCCGATTCTTTAGATATCATGGTAGGGGATGGGAGACCAGGTTGTAAAGCCCCATAGTCAGAATAGATAGAAAACTTCCTTCCTTCTTTCCCAATGTATCTTTAGAGGCCATCCCAGACCCAGAATTCATACTGTTTATTGATGGCAACTCTATTCCCACTCAGGTACCTGGCCAGAAGGCGGCAGGATAAGCCATAGTCTCTTTAACACACAATTGAGGCCAACTGCTTCCACTCAATACCACCTCACAACAAGTAGAATTAATTGCTCTCACTCTGGCCCAAAATGAATGGGGTAACATTTACACTGATTCTAAGAACACATACCACATTCCACACTCTCACAATTCAGTATGGAAAGAAAAAGGTTTTATGACCACAAAAGGGACACCTATTGGTTTTTTAAAATTGAATTTATTGGTACTTTTTACATATACAGTACAGTCACATTCATCATTGGGATCTTGTACCTTTACATGACAAATCTTGGTTCTCACTTTTTCCCCTTGTCCCTGCCCTCCCTTCACCCCCTCCACCCTCCCCCATTTACAAAGATTTTGTTTCCATTTTTTCATTTTCTCATGTTTTTTATTGTCCCTTATTTCCTTTCCCCTACCTTTCCCACTTCCCCTACACCTTTAGCCCTTTTCTTCCTATTTCACATTATCAATTATCCCATTTGGATCTTATATACACTTTTAGTTTTTCACACTAGAGAAACTATTCGGTATCTACACATGTGTCTTATTTATTTCACTTAAGAGTATGACCTCAATATGAATCTCTTTTCCTATGAATGACTCTAGTTTCTCATTCTTTTTTTTTTGAGACTGGGTCTCACTGTGTAGTTGAAGCTGACCTGGAAATCACTATGTAGCCCAGGCTGGTCTCAAACTCACAGCAATCCTCTTGCCTCAGCCTCCCTAGTGCTGGGATTACAGGCTTTTGCCACCACGCCTGGCCTAGTTTCTCATTCTTTATGGCTGAGTAGTACTCCATTTTATAGCAAACCCACATCTTTATACAGTCTCCAACTGATGGGCAACTGGGCTATTTCCAAGTTTTAACTATTACAAACTCTGCTGCTATAAGCATGAGTGTGCATATATTAATATGGTATGATTCTTTTAATTCTTTTGGAAAGATACCCAGCAGAAGGATAGCTGGGTCAAATTTCAGTTCTTTGAGGTAACTCCATATTGATTTCCACAGTGGTCGCACCAGTTTGCATTCCCATCAACAATGGAGAAGTGTTCTTATCCTCCCACAGCCCCACCAACATTTGCTGTTGGTTGACTTCTTGACAGCAGCTATTCTTTCTGGAGTGAGGTGGAATCTCAGTGTTGTTTTCATCTGCATCTCTCAAATGACCAGTGATGTTGAATACTTTTTCATATATTTATTTGCTGCTTTTACTTCTTTGATAAATGTCTGTTCATTTCAGATGGGACCCCTATTGTTAATGGATGTCTATTATGTGCGCTCTTACAAGCAGCCTCTCTCCCAACACAGGTGTGAGTAATTCACTGTAAAGGACATCAATCCTCTTCTTCCCCACAGCTCACATGGCCTATAAAATGGCACAAAAAACTACTCTCCAAAGTCAAAACCAAATGCTGATCATTTCGTCTTTAAAACCTAATTACACCCCTCAGGAAAAGGCCAGATATATAGACAAAGGAACTACATCAAGGGATGATTGACTCTTATATTGGGGACACCATGTCATATCTGATAGCTAGATAATATCTCTTCTCACTGACATACATAGTTCGCTCCACACAGGGACCCAATCCCCCTTATACCTTCTCAGGTCTTTCCTATACCACCTGTCCCTAGCAACACACATATAGACACAGGCTTGCCCCGTCTGCTCAGTCATGAGTCACCAGGGAAGTCTTCAGACCCTTTCTCCAAAACCTCTCCAGATCTTCAGGGCCAGAGGGTCTTCTTGGCTGCACCTTCTCCTGCAGGCTTCATTCCACCATCTTTAGCACCAGAGGGCCTTCTTGGATGAGCCCTCTCCTGCCGTTGGCCTGTTCTGCCATCTTCAGTACCAGAGGGTCTTTTCAGCTGCGCCCTCCCCAGCTGCGTTCCCACCATCTTCAGCGCCAGAGGGCCTGCTCAGCCAGGCCCTCCCCTGCTGGCGCCGCTGCCGCCATCTTCAGTGCCAGAAAGGTAGCCGCGCAGGCACCCCCAACCACCCCCCAACCTTCCCCCTCGCGCTCTTAGACCTCCTGATTGTGCCAGTCTTTGGACCTACTCTGTAGAGGCAGAGGTGGTCATAAAGAGTATTTTCTGGCACTTTCAACTTTGAACATCTTTAAAGAAGTGGAGGGGGAAACTTATAGTGGAACTGAGTGGAGTTCAGCCCTTCAGGAGGTCAGGAAACTCAGTCTGGGCCTTGCAGCCCAAGCTCAGTCTGTGTCATGGGATTCTGCCACCAGCTAGCTGCGATCATGGGAGTCGGCTCTGCATATGGCAGCACATATTGTATGTTATGACAGCAGTGATATAGTCTGAAAGAGACCCTTCAAACTCATTTTTGTTTCTTTCTTTTTTTCATTCCACTCTGCAAATTCTTTTTTTTTTCTGTTTTCTTTCTCCAACTCAGTCTCTTACTCCACTATAGTGTCCCTCATCTCCCTTTCTGTTTCTGCTCTTGTCCTAACTCAGATTTCTTCTTTTATTATTTTTTTCTCTTTTTTTAAAATGTTCTTTTCTTATGTCATTCTACCTCCCTCAAGGGTTATTATACTTCTATTTTGTTTGTTCTTCTTGAATACAACAGTTTCCTGATGATTGTCTGGTCATTCTACATCTTTTGGCTTCATACGAAACCTTCTCTAATTCTTTTACTTATCTACTCCTCTTGTCTTAACTCTGTTTTAAGCCCCCATTGTAAACACTAAATATCCTTATTGAAAAGTTTATTCCCTGTAAGCATGTTTTGGATTGCTTCTTGATTTTAATTTAATTCACATGGTTTGAAGGTGATAGATTGATGACTACCATAAGTGGTCAATTTGCAAATTGTGCTTTATTATATTGTGGTGCTGATTGTATCAATTAGGATAAAGGATTGCGATTGATTCAATGAGCTGTTTTTTTCTGTATTATGAAAATGAGAATGTCTATGAGTCATTAGAGACCCATGGGCTGCACCCAACTATATCAGGAATATTTAAGTAATAACCTAAAGGTTAAGCTAAGAACAACCCAACAACAAAAGTAAAAATGAGCAAACACTTAAGCAAGATACAGGGACAGACTTCCAGTTCACCAATGGCAAACTGTGGGGCAAATGAGGATGAAACATCTGATAGTGAATCATCAGGACACCCTGAACTCAAAGCACAGGAAGTAACAAAACTGATCAATCAGGCTCTAGAGAAATATAAAAAAGAAGTAATTTCCCAGATAATCATAGAGATGAAAAGCAAAATGAAAGTTATAATTCGTGACTCTAGAACAGAAACTGTGAGGAAAATAGATGAGCTCAGGACCATGATAGAAGCAATGAATGCCTAGCATAAGAAAGAATTGGAAACAATAAATGCCCAATACAAGAAAGAAATGGAATCCAGAGGCCCAACAGACCACATCAAAGAGGCAAGGCAAGAAACTAAAAGGAGATGGGAGAAAAAGTAAAAAGAGTCAACAAAAGGACAACAACATGACAAGAATAAGTCAAAATATATCAGTTGTAACCATCAATGTTAATGGCCTCAATTCACCAATCAAGAGAAACAGATTGGCAGAATGGATTAAGAAGCAAAATCCAACAATATGTTGTATACAAGAAACACACCTAGTGCAAAAGGAAGTCCATAGACTGAAAGTGAAAGGATGGAAAACAATTCTCCATGCGTCAGGAGTCCAGAAAAAAGCAGGGGTAGCAATCTTATTCTCAGATAAAGTAAATTTCAAACCAAAACTCATTAAGAGAGACAAAGAAGGACACTACATCCTTGTAAAGGGAACAATTCAAGAGGAAGAGCTGACAATCATAAACATATATGCACCAAATACAAATGCCCCCAACTATATAAAACAAATATTAAGTAACATGAAAAACCAAATAAGCACTAATACAATTGTAGTGGGGGATTTAAATACCCCACTATCACAAATTGACAGATCTACTAGGCAGAAAATCAACAATGAAATAATAGAACTGAACCAAGCTTTGGAACACATGGACTTAATAGATGTTTATAGAGTATTCCACCCCCAAAAACCAGAATATACATTCTTTTCGGCTGCACATGGATCATTCTCCAAAATAGACCACATACTGGCTCACAAAACAGGTCTAAATAAATGCAAAAAAATTGAAGTCATCCCCTGTTTATTATCAGATCATAGTGCAATCAAACTAGACATCAATAGCACAAGAAACTATAGAAACTTCACAAGCACATGGAAACTGAACAACACTCTCCTAAACAATCAATGGATTACAGAGGAAATTAAAGAAGAAATTAGACAGTTTTTACAAATAAATGAGAATGCCAATACAACATACAGGAATCTTTGGGACACAATGAAAGCAGTTCTACGTGGAAAATTCATAACATTGAATGCCCACACTAGGAAAACAGAGCGGGCTCAAATAAACAACTTAACGATGAAACTTAGACTCCTAGAAAAACAAGAGCAAGAAAAACCCAAAGCTCGAACAAGAGAGGAAATTATAAAGATCCGAGCAGAAATCAATGCAATTGAAATTAAGAAAACGATACAAAAAATAAATGAAACAAAGAGCTGGTTTTTTGAAAGAATAAATAAAATTGACAAACCCTTAGCTAATCTTATCAAAAAAAGGAAAGAAAAGGCTCAGATCCATGCAATTAGGAATGAAAAAGGCGAAGTCACAACAGATCCGAAAGAAATCCAGAGGATCATGAACACCTACTTTGAGAACCTGTACTCTAATAAAATGGAAAACACAGAAGAAATGGACAGATTTCTAGATACTTATGAATTACCAAAGTTGAACGAAGAAGATAAAAACATTTTAAACACCCCAATCACAATCAGTGAAATTGAAAATGTAATTAAAAACTTACCAACAAAGAAAAGCCCAGGCCCTGATGGATTCACTGCTGAATTTTACAAGACATTTAGAGAAGAACTACTACCATTACTCTTCAAACTTTTCAATGAAATTGAAAGAGAAGCTATACTTCCAAATTCATTCCTGGAAGCAAGTATCACTCTGATTCCCAAACCAGAGAAAGATACAACCAAAAAGGAGAACTACAGACCAATCTCCTTAATGAATATAGATGCAAAAATCCTTAATAAGATACTAGCAAACAGAATACAGAGGATTATTAAGAAGATCATCCATCATGACCAAGTCGGATTTATTCCAGAGATGCAAGGGTGGTTCAACATACGAAAGTCAGTGAATGTAATACATTATATTAACAAAGTCAAGGACAAAAACCATATGATCCTCTCAATAGATGCAGAAAAAGCATTTGATAAAATTCAACACCCATTCATGATAAAAACCCTGCAAAAAATTGGAATAGATGGTCTATACCTCAATTTAATAAAGGCTATTTATGAAAAACCATCAGCCAACATCATATTGAATGGCCAAAAACTGAAAACCTTCATGTTAAAATCAGGAACAAGACAAGGATGCCCACTATCGCCACTTCTCTTCAATATAGTTCTGGAAACATTAGCCACAGCAATTAGACAAGAGAAAGAAATTAAAGCAATAAAGATAGGAAAGGAAGAAGTTAAACTATCATTATTTGCTGATGATATGATACTCTACATTGAAGATCCAAAAAACTCCACCAAAAAACTTCTAGACTTAATTGACAGATTCAGTAAAGTATCTGGATACAAGGTGAATACCCAAAAATCAATAGCCTTTCTATACACAAATAACAGACAGACAGAAAGAGAAATAAGGGAAAAAATTCCTTTTACAATAGCATCCAAAAAAATGAAGTATCTAGGAATCAATCTAACAAAAGAAACAAAAGATCTCTACACTGAAAACTACAGCACTCTGAAAAAAGAAATCGAAGAGGATATAAAAAAATGGAAAGATATCCCCTGCTCCTGGGTAGGAAGAATCAACATAGTGAAAATGGCCATACTACCGAAACTGCTATATACATTCAATGCAATGCCAATTGAAATTCCAACACTATATTTCACAGAACTAGAAAAAAGAATCCAAAAATTCATTTGGAACCACAAGAGACCTAGAATAGCAAAAGCCATTATAGGCAACAGTCACATGGCACCAGGTGTAACAATTCCCAATTTGAAACTATACTACAAAGCCACTGTGATAAAATCAGCATGGTACTGGCAAAGAAATAGGCCTGAGGATCAATGGAACAGACTGGAAGACACAAAAACAAATGCAGATGTACTCAGCTACCTCATCTTCGACAAAGGAGCTCACCATCCTCAGTGGAGGAAAGATAGCCTCTTTAATAAATGGTGTTGGAAAAACTGGATATCAACCTGTCACAGATTAAAATTAGACCCTTATCTTTCGCCATGCACTAAATTAAAATCCAAATGGATTAAAGATCTAAATATTAAAACAGAAACATTAAACTTGCTGGAAAGTAAGTTAGGCAGAACTCTGGAAGACATTGGTATAGGAAAAGACTTTATGAACAAATCCTCAGTAGCACGGGAACTAGCAGATAGAATCAACAACTGGGATCTCATCTTACCGAAAAGCTTCTGTACTTCAAAAGAAACCATTAGCAGAACTAAGAGACAATCTACAATGTGGGAAAAAATTTTTACCAGCTGTACCTCAGACAAAGGACTATTATCAAGGATATATAAAGAACTCAAAACAATCAGTCCCCCCAAATATAAAGACCCGATCCAAAAATGGGCATCCGAAATGAACAGACATTTCTCATACAAAGAAGTGAAAGCAGCAAGAAAATATATGAAAAAATGTTCCACATCACTGGTCATTCGAGAGATGCAGATGAAAACAACACTGAGATTCCACCTCACCCCACAAAGAATGGCTGCTATCAAGAAATCACACAATAACAAATGTTGGCGGGGTTGTGGGGAGAAAGGAACCCTCCTCCATTGTTGGTGGGAGTGCAGACTAGTGCAACCACTATGGAAATCAATATGGAGATACCTCAAAGAGCTTGGACTGGAGGTTCCATTTGACCCAGCCATCCCTCTGTTGGGTATCTTTCCAAGAGAACTAAAAGAATCATATCACAGAGAAGTATGTGCACCCATGTTT
Source organism: Fukomys damarensis (assembly GCF_012274545.1). Lineage (NCBI taxonomy): Eukaryota > Metazoa > Chordata > Mammalia > Rodentia > Bathyergidae > Fukomys > Fukomys damarensis. The sequence goes on from NW_022900929.1 coordinate 42,899,236, forward strand.
ATAGCGGCACAGTTTGTAATAGCTAAATCTTGGAAACAGCCTATTTGCCCATCCGTTGGAAACTGGATAAAGAAGTTGTGGTTTTTCTATAAAATGGAATATTACTCAGCCATAAAGAGCGAGAGAATAGATTCATTCATAGGAAAATGGATACATATTGAAGATATACTCCTAAGTGAAATAAATAAGTCACACATGTGTAAATACCAAAGAGTTTCCCTGGTGTGAATATTCTGCAACAATGCATAAGATTCTAATAAGATTACTGACATTTAGAAATTTGAAGAAAGGAGCTAAAGGTGTAGGGAAGGTGTGATGCGTAGGGGAAAAACAAAAAGGGAAAAGAAAAAAATGTGAGAGAATGAAAAGATGAAAATAAAGTGTTTGTAGATGGGAGGGGAGGAGGGGGTGAAGGGAGGGCAGAGGTAAGGGGAAAAAATGAGAATCAAGACTTGCCATGTAGAGGTACATGATCCCAACAATGAATGTAACTGTACTGTATCCCTAAAATGTACCAATAAATTCAATAAAATTAAAAAAAAAAAAGAAATGGAATCCATAGGACAGATTCAAACAGATATCCAGGAGATTAAAAACTCCATTGAGAGTGTTCACAAAAGAATAAAAGAGTCCGAAGATAGAATCTCAGATATAGAAGATAAAATTGCAGTCAGTGACCATGAAAAGAGAGGTCTCTTAAAAACAGTAGGGGATCATGAGAAATTGATACAACAACTCTTAGACAATACAAAAAAGAATAACATAAGATTGATAGAAATTCAAGAAGTAATAGGAGAAAATGCAAATGACTTAAAAAAGCTGTTCACAGAATTAATTATAGAAAACTCAAACAGAAGGGAAGAATTTGTCATACAGATAAGTGAGGCATATAGGACTCCAACTAGCTGTGATAAAAAAAAAAAATCTACACCTAGACATATAATAGTCAAGATCCCAGAAATGCAACATAAGAACAAAATACTACAAGCAGTAAGAGACAAGAAACAAATTACATGCAAAGGAAAGCCTAACAGAATCACAGCAGACTTTTCAATACTAACTTTTAGGTTAAGGAGAGCCTGGAACGAGACATTTCAAGTACGAAAAGAGAACAACCTCCAACCTAGACTGATGTATCCTGCAAAACTTTCTTTCAAAATGGATGGGGAAATAAGGTATTTCCATGATAAAGAACACCTGAGAAACTTTATAAATACCAAACCAGCACTACAATGAATTCTTAACAATATCCTAGAAAAAGACAATGAAGGTAACAACACAATGAGGCCCAACAGAGCAAATCAAATAGGCAAGCTAAGAAAGTAAAAGGAGAAGGTTAAAAAAAAAAACATGACAAATTAGTACATATCAGTTATAACCATCAATATTAATGGCCTCGGTTCACCAATTAAGAGAAACAGACCGGCAGAATGGATTAAGAAGCAAAATCCAATAATATGTTGTATACAAGACACATCTAGTGCAAAAAGAAGCCCATAGCCTGAAAGTGAAAGGACAGAAAACTTCATGTAACAGGAGCCACCCCCCCAAAAAAAAAAATAGCTGGGGTAGCAATCTTATTCACAGACAAAGTAAGTTTCAAACCTAAACTGATTGAAAGAGACAAAGAAGTTCACTGCATCCTTGTGAAGGGAACAATTCAAGAGGAAGAGATAACAAATAATTTATTTTTAATTTATTGAGTATGTCAGAAAGTACATATGCTTTTTTTTTTCCTCTTTTCTTCTTTTTTCCTTTTTTTCTTTTTTTTCCTCTGATGCTGGGGATTAAACTCAGCACCTTGTTCTGGCTAGGCAGGTGCAGCACTACTGAGCTAAATCTTAGGCTTTACATTTCATATTTTTAAAATTTATCAACACATTAATCCTTGTCTCTATTTGTTGGTCTACCAAATTGATGAGTTATTTTGGTTCTCATTTTCTTTGCTTTTTTATTTGAGAATTTATGAAATCTGTATATATGAGTAGTATGAAAGTATTAAGGTCCATCTGTCATTTTCCTCTTTCATCTCTGCTTTCTACAAACTTCCTTTTCTGTCACTACAGCTTGTTTGGTTGGAAATTTTTTATGACAAATGTTGTTATGTTATCAATATATCTTTTTACCTATTTTCTACTGATGATGAATATTAATTTTTAAGTAAATTTTATTATAACTATACTTAATCATTAATATCATTTAGTATCTGGTACATATTACAAATTCTCCAAGTCCCTCAAAGATGATATTTGTTTTTTCTCATATCACACAAATCACCAACATTCCACACATCACTGCACTGTTTTATTTATATATTGTATATTGTATTGTAGAAAATATACATTGTGTATATGTGTGGGGGGTATGTTTTTACACATATGTGTGCACTATTAAATGAGAAATATGGTCATGATTGTGGTAGGATTGTGCACATTTGGCATATTGATAGTTTATTTGGCAACCTTATGATTTCTTTAAATTACATGCTTGATTTAATTCATAGTCGTTCGTTTGGGAAGAATATTATATATGTATTGGTGTTAAATTTTATCATTATGCTTATAAAATATAATAAAAATAAGTATGGGATATAATAAAATAGAAACAGAAAAATCTGATCTTAAAAATGTGAATTTTTTTAGTTGCTTTTGGATTTCAAATATAAGTATATTTTTTTCTGTGGGGAGTTTTGTTAGAAAATGTAAGTGGTACAATCAACAAGCATATGATATTTATCAATTAATAAAATGAAGGAATTTATAAATCATAAAATTTTGAGGACAGTTTCTCAACTATAATATGTAACTTTGTTTTATTTGTAATTACATTATTTCAAAAATATTATAAGAAAATGAGAAAGAACATAATGTTTGAAGATCATATCAAACTAATAATGTATTTTGATTAGCCTGTTACACAAATTTTTGTTTATTTCATATCCTTTTTTGGCTGTCATATATATGTATATTTGAAATTTTTATTTAGTATCTTCATTTCTTATTATCATGTATGTTTGCAATCTTTAATTAAAAAAAAAAAAACCTCTCCAACAATGCTAGGAGGGACCTTTTACTGTTTCCCTAACTACTCCTACCTACAGTGGTAAAGTTTAAAGAAAAGGTATCTTCGTTTCACCTCTCAAGAATAAAAAGACCTTCTCCAGCTCTCCAGACAGATGAATTTAAACAATAACGGGAAACTTTCAGCTACTCTTCTATTCTCACAGGACCTACTAAGCTCAGTCTGTTCCACACCCTCCCACAGATTTCAGAAGAAGATACCTCCTGAGGGGCTGTCTCTAGGCTACTTCTGGAGCAATGTCCGAGACCCCCTCTGCCAGCTGGCTTTAGGCCCACACTTCTCCTCCCTCTCTGACATTTCTAATCCCGCCAGTACGAAGCCTCATATATTAACTTTCCTATCAACCTGATAACTGTCCCTTCTGTGCTCTCAACAACACTTTCTGGGAAAAAGACACATGGCAACTTAAAGGTAAAACACTCTTCTTACCTCAGTGCTGCCCATCCCACTGAGCCGCTCCACTCCTAAATGACTGGTGTATAAGAGATCTACTACACAGGCCCTAATGAGATGGTCATGATCTGGCCCTGTTTTTCTGGAGTGGGAGTTGCCCCAACTTTCACTCCTATCTCTTGGTACATCTCCTCTGTCATCCCCACACACTCCCTCCAGATATCTTCCAATAACCTTCAAGACCTGCCTTCAAGAAACCTTCAAAACCCTTTAATAATTATGTATATAATGTCTTGGAAGTACTGACATTACAGGACATTGTCCCGGAACACAGATGCCCCTCAACTGTCTCTCCACTCATTCCTAACAAATGGTTCTCTGATAAAAGTCTGAAAACTTCTATGAGGATCTCCACAGTGCTTCCTGCTGAGAACCCTAAGGGGCTTTCACCCCAATCACTTCTAGTCTTGGCTGTGAAAACAATATTGAGCCTCCTAAAAAAGGAAAACTTTTGGTGATAACACTGTTCTGCTCTGTGGTCTCAATTCAACCACATGCACTATCATTACTCAGGGGAACAGTGCACTCTCCCTTGTTCTTCAGTCTTTTCTAAAGTCACTCTGTAACCTACAATGCCTTCATCTCGTATTTTAGCCTTGGTCCTCCTCTCAGCCCTTGGAAATACAGATGCACACTCTCCCACAGTGCCAGTTCCAGGTCTTTCTCGACTGCATCCTTGAAGACATCATTTGGTTCTACCCACAGGAAGATACCCCAGAAACTACTCTACAGTGGATAGAGGACCGCTGGTTTCAACAAACACTGACTGGGATTTTGTGTTTTGAGACAGAGCTCTTTTCTTTTCTCCTTGTTTGGTACCTCTGCTTACCCCCTCCACCACCTCAACATTCCCCTCTGCTAAGGGGCCACTCATGGGATACAGCTCAGCCCTAACAACCAAGGAGCCCCTTGATGTCTTGTGTCTCTCCTGGCTATTAGCTATCAGGTCCCTTTGGGCATTGGCTTAGGAGCAGTGTCTCCAAAACCCTGGAGCCTTTTTCAGAAATGTTTTTTCATAATTTTACACTGGATTATCATTTTTTGTTTTGGTGCCTTACACTGTTTATCCTAACGGAGGGGGATACAGCCAAGCTAGAGGACCTAATGGGACACTGGACATTCCAGGTACAGTTTTATGAAACTAATCCCCCTATCATCATCAACCAGTCTTGCTGGAACCCTTCCCTTGCCCAAGTCTCAGTCTATTTTGATGCATGCCCAGAGAAGGTCCAAGGCCATTGGTGGTCAACTGGATGCACAAATTTAAACACAGAATGTGATTACCAAAAAAACAAAAAATACTTTTGCCCAGAATGGGAACAGCTCATAAATGATTACTGTAGATCCCAGTTTTTTTCTGGTTGCTACCCATGTCTGGGACCAAATTGTAAATGTCACCCTATCAGAACAGTAGGATGCGACACCCACAGAGTATATTGCTGCATTAATGGGAGGTCTTGCTATAGGAAATATCAGGGAGAAACAAACCCCCCCTTACTGGTCCTTCCAACTCCACCTGAAACCCAGTGGTTTATACTATGGGGGGTCCCCAAAACCCCGACTGGGCTACAGGAGGCCACAGGGGCATTTGGGTCCAGCCAGAAAGTCACTGGCAGAACCATCCAGGACAGCTCCTTACCATAAAAAAGGTCTGGCACCCTCCACCACAAATAAAAACACCACAACCCCAACCTCAGATGGTCCCCCACACCCTCCCCCAACACCAGAGCCAACACATCATAATTCACAGACTCTGTCCAAACAAGCCATTTTTCTAAACTCAGATCTGGTACATGTCCTAAATTCCACCCATGGCATTCTCCAGGTGGTAAACCCACAGCTAGGACGTGACTGCTGGCTATGTGTGCCGCTTACAAAACTATATTACAGGGCTGGGGATTTAGCTCAGTGGTTCTGCTGTCTGCCTCATAAGTGCAAGGTCCGGAGTTTGATCCATGGTACCCCCACAAAAAAACCCCACTATATTACAGGGCCTTAGGGATAACAGTGCCAAATCTATAGCTCATTCAGACTAATTCTAACTCTCCTGGAAAGTTACTTCAGCCTCACTCAATTAAGGTCTGCGGAAATGCCTCATGCTTAAGAGGGGCAGGCTGTACAGTAGCAGCTGTGTAATTGCCTTTTGTCTTGACATCTAAAATGTCACCAGCAGTTCACTAGTGCCTCCATCTGGAACCTTCATAATATGCTATGATGGGATTTATTCCTCTTTCATAAGTGCCACTATGGGCCTATGTGCTACAGCCTTCCTAATCCCAGACACTGATGTATATCCTGGAGAAGGAGGACTGTCTCCTCCTACTCGCACCCGGAAAAAATGGGATCCCATAATCCTACCCATGTTGGCGGGAATTGCTATAACAGGAAGTGTAGCGGCAAGTGTCACTGCACTAGGGCTAGGACAAAAGCAGCTTACAGATCTGGGCTACCAAAATCATTCAGAGCTTGATGCCACACAAGAGGCCATTAATACCCTACAGCAAAAGATAGACTCCCTGGTGGAAGTAACACTCCAAAAGAGAAGGGCCATTGATATTTTCACAGCAGAACAGGGAGGAACCTATACTTTTTAAAGAGAAGAATGTTGCTATTATGCCAACAAATCCAGAATGGTAAGAGAAATTAACACGTCAAATGAGGGAAAGGCTAAAGACTCAATGGGCCAGGTATGCCCTCCCCCCAGTATTAATCAATGGTAAGGATACACTTGGTTCTTAGAGTTCATGGCTTCCCTGGCTACTACCATTCTTAGGACCCCTCAGTATTATCTGTCTGATCCTCTGCTTTGGACCATGCTTGTTTCGCTGTTTTCAAAATTTCTTGCCGGAACCCATGAGAGCATTTGCCAATCAGACAGTCACATAACTCGTCAAGGTGGGGTACCAGCCACTGCAGCAGAGAGAAGAAGCCCCCACCTACTGCTGCCCCCATCAGGTCCAGTTTTAGCCCCAACCTTCACCCCTTTGTCAACTTGAAGCAGCTCCAGAAGAAGAGATCTTCACCCAATAACCATAAAACAAAAAGCCTGGAATGTTAGACTTCCCTTGCCTTAAAATGGCAGCTACATAGAATAGCAGCCTCCATGTTAAAATATGGCTTCTCCCAACAAAGGACAGGCTTCTTTTCCCATCATGCCTCTTCTCCCACCAAAAAGAGTAACCTGATAGTTGTTGCCTCATAGTAACTAGTGATGTCACAAGCCCCTCCTGAAGATGTCACAGGCTCCTCCAATCTCTCAATACTACCTCACTCAACTCCACCCCAGCTCAGGCTAACCCCCCCTTGCCTCCACTCCTATAAAAGAAGCTCCTTGTTCTTCCATGTTGCTTTTCTCTTTTGTTCAGAGATAGCCTGGCAGGTCCTCCCCATAATAAAGGCTTTCTATGGTTCTGGTCTGGTCTTCGTTTTTGGCTCTTTTTACCTAACACTATGCTTTTACATGCTAAGTAAAAAGCCTTGTTTGTCATAAAAGTAAAAAAGATTTTTGTTTGTTTTTACACTTTCCTAAAGAAGGCAGATATTTCCCATTGTTTATAACTTATTTTTCCCATTACACATGTCATGTGTCAGTAAAATACAGAAAAAACTAAAACTGCACTCAGCCCCAGGATAAGGGACTTGCCTTCATCTGTACATGTAAAAGAGACCAAAAGAACCCCAGAGAATGTATTTGCTCAGAAAATGGACTTGCTCTGTTTTCTGCAGGAATAGGAGAAGCAGTTTCACACAGGAAAATGGAATCTTTCCTTGGGGGACACCCCCGGATGATCCCTGAAGGCTCATCTGTAACAGAAAGGAAGCTAGTCAGGAAAAAGGCCTGCACTGCTGTTTCTGCCCCAAGTTTTCCCCAGCATTCCTGGATGTCTCATTTAGCTCCTGGCTTGGGAACACAGCAAATGCTTGGTGGAGAACGCAGGAAGCACCATGGTCCTCTGTCCCTCCCCTCCCAGAGAAAAGGGGGCTAGGCCATGAGTGAGCAGGGATGAGGCAGAAACTGATAGGAAGATGGAGTGGCTGGCGGGGCATCTCTGGGCATGGTCACCACTGCTGCAGATTGTACTTAGCCATTTGGTACTCATCAAACTGGGTGAATTTGTCAGCCATGGCAGCCCAGAGGCAGGCAGGCAGCAGAACCAGCTTATTTTCATCTCCTTTAGCTGGGTCCTGGAGAAAC
>NW_022900929.1:42907292-42913863 GCF_012274545.1 Fukomys damarensis
AAGAGAGAGAGAGAGAGAGAGAGAGAGAGAGAGAGAGAGAGAGAGAGAGAGAGAGAGATTCAGAAGTGAGACTCAGTGAAATCCTCCAAAACAAAACAAAATCATGGAGTTATTTGAAACCACAGAGAGGGAGCAAGTTCCCATCTCCAGCCCTAGAATCACAATTTCTGGCCAGCACTTTGGGGAGGCTGAAGCAGGAGGATCATAAGCTTAAGCCCAGCCTGGACAATTTAGCAAGACCCTGTCACAAAATTTAAAACCAGATATAAAAAAAGAGCTGGGGATAAGGCAGGCATGGAGGCACACATCTGGAATCCCAGCACTCTAGGAGGCTAAGGCAGGAGGACCACAAGTTGAAAACCAGCCTGGGCAACTAAATGGCTTTGAGAGACTCTGCCTCAAAATAAAAAGTAAAAGAGAGCTAGGGATGTAGGTCAGTGCAAAGGCCTTGGGTTCACCAAGGGGGAAACAGCTAGTGAACTGGAGGAGGCAGCCAACAGGTGAGTCCCAAGAAAAAGACAAAGTGTTCTTCCAAGGAGGGGCCGGCCAGCAGTGGCCTTCACAGGCTGCTGCCAACAAGAACAGTGCCAAGAGAAAGAAGAAAAAGCTCCAGAAAGCATCCCAGGAAGATTAGAAGGGCTATTCCCTGGGGGTGGGAGCAGGGTGTGCCCTAAGGTGACATTTCCCATCCCTTGCCCTAAATCCTAGTCAATTAAAAAAAATTTTAAAAGGCCTTCAATTAAATACTAAGTAACACACACACACCAACGCACATGCACATGCACACAAAGAGAAAAAGGAAGCTTTGTGGTACTGGACAGGTCAGCAGTCCAGTCTCCTCTGATTTTCATTTTCTTCATACAAACATGAGATCCAGAATAATATTGATTTTATCCTCAAACTTTGGTCCACTTCACTCTCTTTTAGGCGACTCAGCCTGGTACCAGGATAGAAGCTGTCACATCCAGCACTGGGCTGGGAAAGCTGAGGGGAGGCTGATCTGTCTGAGAGTTTGCTCCAGAGACACAAGGAGCAAAAGAGAGGTGACCCAGGGAGGTCCACGCTCAGGGAACTGAGTGCCGCACCTGGTAGAACTCCGCAACCTGGATCCAGTCGGAAGGCAAGTGGATGATGGCACAGAAATAGCGTCACAGGTGGGGGCGGCAGGCAGGCAATGAGGCAGCAATTGCCAAGACCTTGTTGGCAGGTTCAACTGCTGCCTGGCATACAGAGATGAATAGGACACGGGGTGGGCATCTCAGCTACTTCTGCTAACTTACTGAATCTGGCTGCATAACACCTTCCTTCAGCCCTCTGTATTACAAAGTATAAAGCCCACGTCTCCTGGCCTGGCATCTAGGTCCTCCATAATCCAGCCCAAGAATGGTGAACCTTTTAGAGCTTTCAACGATAGACAGCCTATTGTAGCATGTGTGCCATACGTTCACCATGCCTGATCTAGCCTTCACGCACCTCTGTAGCTAATCTTCTGACTCCACCGACTGCCCTCCAAGTCAACCAGGTCCTTTCACTCTTCAGAAGACCACACATATTGTCGTGGGAAAATATGAAATATGAAATGTTACATCTCCCAACCTGTTAACTATATGATGCACCGAGTTCTTGTTCTGTAGAAATCGAAGAATGAGTCCTAGGAATGCCAGTGGTTAAAAGTAGGAAGATAGTTATTGATAGGAAAGCTCTTGAGGGGCAGGAGAGGTCATGGGTAGCACATGGACCCCGCTTTACAGAGAAGTTTTATAGGGTAAAACCCAGTGTGGATACAGCGTGAACATCCACTAAGGTTACAAGTACAGTCTCTTAGGTTATGGTGGTCCAATTGGGAAGCAAGTCACGTAGCAAGGGTTATCCTAGGAGGCAGTGGGTCCAGATGTCTCTAGTCACCCCTAGGGGGGTCGATGCCTAGCTGTACTTCACTAAGCCCGATTCTTTGGAGAAGTATGTGGATCTGGTCATCTAGTCTCCATCTTGAGGCCTGGGTTTCAGCCGACATGCAGACGACGTGTGGTGTGTTTCACCTTTGTCCTGGCCCTCTCGAGGACTTAGCCCTGGCTACCTATAATATTTCTACATAGCTCATCTATGCATAACAATATTATTGACTATCAAACTGATCAAGGGCTTGAATGACTGCTTCACTTGCTATCTTTTGAACCCTCACAGGAAACACCCTTCCCCTTCTCTACTTTAAAACACTGTCCACATCCAGCTGCTTTTACATGATACTCAGGAAAAAGTTGTGCCTTCCTAACAGTGCTGTGAGCTCCCTAGGAGCCAACCTCATCTGCAGTGTGACTGTTAGCATACTGCGCCAGGTTCTATCTCCAGGACCCAAAGAAGAATGATGGCTTCTGTGCTCTATAAACTTCCCTCCTGACTCCGCACCGTGTGATCCCCAGGAAAGGAGTGAGGAATCTCAGAATTACTGTGCTCCAAGGTTACAGAGGGGAGGGCCTCAAAAGCAAAATTAAGAGAATTGTAAGGTCTCTCTTTTGCTTTCTGCTTGGAGTTGGTGAAGGGAGATTTGTCGAATCACAACTGAAAAGCTCCCACGTCTAGTCCCTTCTCCAGAGGCAGCCTTTGTTGATTTTCTACTGTTCAGACACTTTCTATTCTGGACTGAGGAGCCCCTGGAGACCTCGGCGTGTTCACCCCACCTGCTGTTGGCAGCTGCCTGGCAGTTTAGCAGTGTGGGGTGCTGGCTGGGCTCCGCGGTACAAAGTGCTCACTAAGTGCCTTTTTCCTCCCAGTGCACACACTGGGCGGGCAGTAAGAGGGGCGCCTTTTCTGGGATTTCTCTTTCTCCCTCCTCTGCACGGTCCCAGGTCCCTGCCCTTCCCCTCACCCTTCCCATTCCTGTCACTTCACAGCAGCACCGTCCCCTGGGGCAGGGAGTGGGGCATCCCAAGAGGCTCCTCACACCCTGGGAGCCCCCTTGCTCCCTGGCCCTAAGCCCCTTGCTCCCAATTTGGCTTCTGGCTTTGGAGCACAGGCCCCTGCCTGGCCAGGGCAAGTTTTGAGGTTCGTTCAGACCCTCGCTCAGAGCCTCCCTCGAGAGAAGCTGAGACCTGTTGGGTATCAGGCTTGCCCTAAACCAACAGAAAACGCAAACAAGCTGCTTTCAGAAAACAATATCAGCTTCCCAGTAAGCAGGGCAAATGGACTCAAAATATGATTTACAGCCCCCCGGGTGCTAAGGAGTCCAGTAACTGTGTACCCACCTGAGAAGACTGTCCTTAGGCTTCCAAGTCATAAACATTCCTTATGATTACAGCCCCTTCCCCAAAATTTATATGACTGTAGTTTTCCCTCCCTGCTGGATGCTCTCTCTTGCTCTCTTCCTGATAGCTGTTAGAATCTCCTGGCTTTATTCTCTGATTCTAGTCCCTGTTCCCTGGAATAAACTTTTCTTTTTCTCACAAGAAAGAGCCTGTTTTTTTTGACAAATGGATTCTTTATATCATTGGGGTTGCCTTGGCCCTGGGAAGCTGGAAACAGAAGTCGTCTGGTTTCAAGGCTGCTGGGAAGGGTGGGAGCCAAAGGAGGAGCTGGGCTGCCCTCTGGGAGCAGGAAGCCTGGAGAGGACGCCAGGGGGGCATCTGTGGCTTCTTCTGGGGCCTGGATTTAAGTTTTTCCTCCTTTCTTGCTTTCCTTCCCTGTTCCTGTTTTTCCTACCTGAAGGCTTTTCTCTTGGCAGGATTCACTTCCTTATTAGCTTAGTTTTCACTTTCTTCCTCCTTTTACATCTCTTTAAACCAGTTCTAGGAAACGTGTGGCATGTTTACTGCCTATCTGTATACTTTTCCCCTCAGGTGTCAAAGATATGGGACTCTATTCATCCCACAGCTTCTTTGAATAAGTAGTAAGCATAAGGAAACAAGCAGAGATCCAAAGCAATGGCTCGCATCGAGTCAGGCAGAGAACACAGTAGAGTGAGGTGAGAGCACACCTGCCCCTCCTGCGGGGAGAAGAGACCTGTGCATTGCCAGGGTCTCCGGAGCCCTGGAGAACGGGCACACGCGGGTGTGTGGATGTAACTCGGTGGCAGGCCTTTGTGTCCCCGAGAGAGGCCTAGGGTTGATCTCCAACACTGCCAGAAGTAAAACTAATACGGCTAACGTGGGCCAGTATCCTGGAGGGTGGAACCAGGCTCTCATAAGGTAAGTGAGCCTTAGGGTGACACAGTGCTGTTTCATAAAGAGCAGGGCCAGACGGTAGCAGAGAACTAGGCTTTCCTCAAGTAAAACAGGTTGTCTTCAGGGAAATACTACTGCTTTTCTTAGGGGGAAACCCTTGAGACTCAGGTGGGAAACTGAGTCTTTCCTTAGACTCCTCTGTTACCAAGCACCCCATCAGTCCTACATGCCCTACATGGCTTACATGTTTACGTCCCTCCTAGAATTTACGTGTGGAAATGGCAATGCCGATGTGACAGTGTTTGGTGGTGGATCTTCAGGAGGCCGTAGGAGGGGAGCCCTCAGGAGAGGGATTAGTGGGCTCACAAAGACAGTTACTCATCTAGCTCTCTTCCTGCCTCTCCTTGAGAGCATACAGTAAGTCAACCACCTGAACCTGGAAGAGGGCCCTCACTGAAACCAGACCTCACTGGCATCCTGCTCTCATACTTCCAGCCTCCATCACTGTGAGAAACGAAGGTTTGTGTGTAAGCCACTCAGTCTATGGTAATTTGTTCAGCAACCTAAACGAAGACACTACTTTGACAATAAATATTTTATGCTCCCTTTATTATCCTGACAATCAGAAATCCACACACAATTTTAAAAATTAATAAAATTTGGTTATTGCAGGTCCTGTGTTCAATACCCAGCACCAAAAAGATAATAACAATAATCAAATGCCCTAAAGAGACACATAAGAATAGTAGAAAGAAGATCATTTATACTTATACTACGTGTTTGGGGGCTGGGGATTTATCTCAATGGCACTGTGCCTGCCTTGAAAGCACAAGGTCCTGAGTTTGATCCCCGGTACCAAAAAATAAAAATACTATGTGTTTGGATGGATAAAGGCTTGGGCAAAACATTCAAGTAGACAAGATGTGCTACTCAGATGCTGGTATCTCTATAAGAATTAACTTGAATAGAACAGCTACAGATGTTACGTGTTACAGGCCTGTCTCAATGGGGTTCTGCTTTGGATCTTAAATGTCCCTCAGAGTCTTATACTAAAGGCTTGGCTGCCACCTATGGTACTGTCCGGAGGTGGTGGAGCCTTCATGAGGTGTAGGGTAGTAGAAAGAAGTTAGGTCTTTGGGGGTGTGCTCTTGGAGGGGAAACTGGGATTGTGGCCTCTCTCTGTCTCTCCCTCCCCCCCCATCTTCCATGAGTGAGCAGTTTTCTCAGCCACATGCTTCCCTCCATGAGCTACTGCCTCACCGCAGGCCCAAAGGCAGTAGGGCAAAGGGACCAGGACTAAAACCTTTGAAATTGTTAGCCAAGGTAAAGCATCCCTTCCTACATGTTGATTATCTCAGGTATTTTGTCACCATGATGAAAACCTGGCTGACACAAAGGGTGATTGTCAGGAGCCATTGTACATAATTTTGAGGAAAAAAATCATTTCACAAACTATGATCAGGGCTGTAGGGCTGTTTAAGGCCTCAATGGTCCCATGATGTTGTGTTGCTCATGGGCAAGATTAAATCAGTGTAAGATCCTTGTGAATTTAGGATTATCACCACCCTATGAATCATCGGATACTCCCTATGAACCAATCCAATTCATAGCAAGGTCAGATTGTTTTGGTCTTTGCCCACTCTGAGGAACTGACCTCCCCCCTACCCCATATACTTGAGATTACACAAGACTCTATTGTCTTTTTTTCTTTAGCCTTCATCATGCCCTTTTCTAGGCAGTCAGAGGATTGATCCACTTCCAATAGGTGATTCAAGGCAGGCATGATGCCACACACCTGTTATCCCAGCACTCTGAAAGGCTGAAGCAGGAGTATCTCCACTTCAAGCCCATCCTGGGCAACTTAGTGAATTAGTGAGACTGTTAACCAGGATTGGCAGTGCTGGAGTCTCCTTCTAGAGGTGGTGAACTGTAGCTAAGTTCTTTCTGTCCTGAAAAAGGAATTGTTCAAGACGAGAGCAAATAGTAGCAGTGTTTTGCATAAGATAGGAAAAGGAACAGGCTCTGCAGAACAAGTTTGGGCAAAGTTAAAGTAGGAAAATAAGTACACTCTACAGGAAAGAACAGACTGTAGTGAAGAGACACTAGCAAAGAGTTCACTGTCCTTTCTGTATTTCCTGCTCCTCAGGCTGATCTTGGGTCTACGCTTTCCTGTGGAAAACCTACTTGAGTTCTGGGGATATGTATGCATTTGGGAACTGTTTTGATTTGTGTGCTGGGATTTTGTAATTAACAGGCCCTGCCTAGTTGCCCAACCAGCTCTGCCATATTCTAATTTCCTGCCTCAAGACCCTGCCTCAAAATAGACAATAAAAAGGACTGAGGATGTAGGTAGCTCAGTGAGAAAGCCCTCCATTCAAACTTCAGTACTGCAAAAAAAAAAAAAAAAAAAAAAA
>NW_022900929.1:42913903-42922388 GCF_012274545.1 Fukomys damarensis
AAAAAAAAAAAAAAAAAAAAAAAAAAAGTCTCAAATTACTAATGTGGCATGATTTTCCAAAATAATGAATAACTTTCATCCAATTTCAAACAAAATAAAATGTGAACATCTCAAGCTTCTTATGGAACTTTTAGTCTTGAAACATTTAGTGTATATTAAAATGATGCTCAAAATGCTCATGTTTATATTTAAAATAAAGTTAAATCCTCATTACAAATGGTTTTGTAGGATTGATAAACTCATTCAAAATTGCAGATATGGTCCAGCATGGTGGCACACACCTGTGATCACAGCACTCCAGAGGCTCAGGCAGGAGGATCACTGCAAGTTTGAGGCTAGCCTTGGCTACCTAGTGAGATCAAGGATAGCCTGACCTACACAGCAAGACCTTGTCTCAAGAAACTAGAAATCAAAATTGGAGATGCGGGAATGTCCTTCATTATGTGGGAGTGCTCTAGGAATGGCCCTACCCATTAAATGCCAAAAGTAGTCTTAATCATTATGTGTGAGGAAAAAGCCTCCACAAATTTCTGAAATACTCCCTTGGATATAAGAACCCACATTGGAGGTCTGTCTCTAGGGAAAGGCGAAGAGTTTGGTGACCTAGCTAGGAAACTTGAAAGAAGAGACTGTACAAGGTGATGAGAATGAGGGCACACTGAGAAAAAAGTAGGAAGTAAGGGTCCATGTAGGACCTTCTTTCTCTTTTGAGAGGTTGTTGCTATTTACAGACAGCTAAATTAGGCAGAAATGCTATAGGCATCCAGACAGGGCTAGGCCCTTGAAGGAATCAATACAGAAGGTAAGAACACATTGCAGTGATGGCTGGAGGCATATTCATTGAAGGCCAGTTCTAAAAGTAACGATGGAATGCTTATCCGCCTCCCCAGAATGCTTACTTACCCCCCCAAGGGATAAGCAAAATACTATGATTAGCATTACCTAACCCAATACACCTAGAAAGGCATCAAACTCCTGGGTGGTTGACTAGAACCTGGTGACTCATGTTTTCCAAGAAGGGTCCTTGTTCTTTTCATGTACACTTGCTATGTGACTTGCTTCAGTATTGGATCAATGTTACCTAAGTGGCTATTCTTTTAATCCTATTGATTGATTATAGTTTTGTTTCACATTGTAACTATCTCATGATTTTGTACCCACTTCATGATTTTACTCTATAAAACTTCCTATGAAAGATGGGCTTATTGGCAACCATTTGGGTTTCTTTCTCTCTCCCTCAATGAATATTTCCAATTTTGTTTGTTTGTTTGTTGTTTATTTTTTGAGATAGGGTCTCACTGTGAAGTTCAGTCTGGCCTGGAACTCACTAGATAGCCCAAGCTGGCCTCAAACTTCAAGCAATTCTACTGCTTCAACCTCCTGAGCGCTGGGATTATAGGGGTGAGTCACCATACCTGGTTTATTTCGTACTCTTAATCTCCATTTTCCCTTAGAATTCTTTCTTTGATTTTTGGGAGCACAAACTTGGTGTATCTGACACCTAGCATGTTGAGAGTTACGTTATTTCTCCTACATCATTTGGAGGTCCTGTCTCAGTACTAAGGCTAGAACATAGGGCCTCAAGCATGCTATGCAGACACTCTACCTCTGAACTGCATTCCTAGTGCTTAGTTCAAAGATCTTAACTGGCTTTATTTGTGATTTTGGAATTGAGCAGCACTTCCTTTTCTAAAATAAAATAACTATTCCTATGAATGGAGCAGAACAAATTGATTTTGCAGGCAGAGAAAGCAGGAGAAAAAAAAACCCCAAAATAGATGGGTTATTTCAAAGTTACTTTTTTAGAATGGTTGGACAGGGAGACAGAACAATATAAAAATGATTATTTACTTTGGATTATTTTGGGTTACTTATTTGTGTAAAGAGTAAAACAGCCTATTGAAACTGGCTTGTTTGCAAACTTCAGCTGTTTGCTCTCTAATCCTGATTTTTCACATCAGATAATAGGATAGAAGAAATAAAAATTAGGCAGAAAGGAGATAATTTTAAAAATGAAAGATAATTTTAGAAATGAAAACTGCAAGTCCAGGACACAGGCCTAGTTCAATTCTTTTTCTCTTCTCCCAGAATACAAGCCGGGGCAATTCACTTCCTCCTGCAAATGGGCTCCACCATTCTCTTTACTTGCAAATGGTCCTCTTAGCCTGGTCCACTGGGGCATAGTGTAAAACCTTACCCTAAAACAAGCTGGGGGTGGTGGTGCACACCTGGAATTCCAGCAATCAGGAGGCTGAGGCAGGAGGATTGCCACAAGTTCAAGGCCAGCCTGGGCTATGTAGTGAGTTTAGGGTCAACCTGAACTATACAGGAAAACCCTATCTTAAAAAAAAAAAAGAATGTAAAAAGCAGCTTTCCTGATTACAGAGAAATCTGGCTATAGGCATGTAGGCCATCATGATGGAGCAGAGGAGGCGTGGTTGGCCCAACAAAACTGTTGTTTTTGTATGTCGTATTGACAATATGAATGAGTGGACTGGCCAACAAAGGATGAGTTGTTTCCAGTTCCCTTCTAATCTTTCAAAAATATTTCAGGGACTTAAGTCATTACTGGATTGAGGACTCCTGTTGACTCCAGGCTCAGACCTCACTTGAATTGAGTGCCCTCAGGAGGTTGGAATCTTTGGTGAGTATAGGACCTGCCATGCTGCCTCCCTTCCAAAAATGGAGAAGAAAATTGAAGTCAGCCAGCTCGCCACATACTTGCTCTTCTTGGTGCAAAACCAAGACAGGAGACAAGCTGTGGGGATCCGACTCTGGTTTGTGCACTAGCAGAGCAGTCAGTAGTGCCTGGGCCAGCACCACTTTGACTGCCACAGTCAAGGGCCCTCTCGAAACACTGAGGGAGTGAGTCCCGCGGCAGTGCTATGGTCTCCAATGGCCCCGGCTATGACACACGGGCTAATTTGTATAGCAACATCATCAAAAAGCTCCTCTTGACCTTATAAACTCAAGCAGCTTCCCTTGTGCTCTAGGACAACAGGCTCTGTCACCCATCAGCCTGGATGTCATGGCAATAACTCAGTGATAAAATTTTGCTCACAGTTCAAAATGATCTTCTGACGAGCCATCTAAATACTGGGGGAAATGTATAATTGTATGTTGGACAAAAGAAAATCCAGTGTTCAAGTGAGGCACTGCCCGTGTTTTAGGTAACATGAAGTTACCACCTAGCCTGGAGGACAGCTTTTCTCTCACTGAAAGTATTGGGAGAGAAATGCACTTGGAGAAAGCTTTGTATGAGTCTCATCACTTGGACAATCTCTCAGGAAAGGGAGACTGTGTGCCAGGAAGCAGCAGGTGGGAGCTACAGTGCAATCTCTGAAGGCCTGCTCTTCCTTCCCTTTCCCTCTCCCATTTAGGCTCCCCCAGGACAGTGAGGTCACCCTGGCTCTGGAGAAGTCCCTTGTCCTGTTCCCACTGTTTGTACTTTTGCTCCCAGAACTGGATTGGATCCAGCCTCCTAGGACATAGAATTTTCAGCCATGAGGTTTTACCAGCAGCCCACGGACTTAGGCCGTTCTCCCAGCAGCAACCCCAACTAATGCACTAAAATGATGATACACAGAAACATGACACGAGGACACTGAAAGTCAGTGCATGCCTTTGTGTCCAGGCTGTTTGCTTCAAGAGGAATGTGGCCTGCAAGAATGGGCAGACCAACTGCTACCAGAGCACCTCCAGTATGCACATCACCGACTGCCGCCTGACGAGCAACTCCAAGTACCCCAACTGCTCCTACCGCACCAGCCAGATGGAGAGGAGCATCGTCGTGGCCTGTGAGGGGAACCCGTATGTGCCGGTCCACTTTGACGCTTCTGTGGACTCCTCCACCTAAGCCAGAGCAGCGAGATGCCCATCTCACCCCTGCTCTTCACTTCAACACCCACCTTCCCCTCTTCTTTCCTTGTCCCAAAAGAAGTAACTGCAGTCAGGGCTCGGTCCAGCACACACGCTTCCCTCTCCTCAGTCCTGCTCCTTCGTGGCTTTGGGGCTGAGGAGTGGGTGGTGAGGTGGGCCCCACATTAACTCCTTCACTGCTTCTGCCAATAAACACAGTTGCGGTCACTTGATTTCTGAAGCATCCTAGCCAGGTACTGTTTCTAAGGTATCTTTACAGGAAGGAGTAAGACATGCAAATCTGATTCTTTTTGGTGAATAGCAAATGGAGAATTTAAAAGCTCCCTTTTAGACTCTAGGATGTCAGTGACATGAAAAAATTCTCTTTCTTGTAGATTCCTTGATGTCAAGCGTAAAACATATATTTATTTATTTATTGTACCAGGGATCAAACTTTGGACCTTGTGCTTGTGAGGCAGGCAGTGAAACCACTCAGCTAAATCTCTGCCGAGCATAAAACTTTTAAATGTATGCTATTTTAGATAAAAGGGAGCTACAACTTGGTGCATTGTAGTGCTGGGTAAACTGACAGAGGTGAAGCTCAGATACCAATCTCTCTGGCACAAGTGGGAGAACATGGCCACAGGAAGACCCTGCATGGCCTCATGGTGAAAAAGAGGCCTTTATGAAATTATGACCCTAAAATTCTATTGTCTTTTTTGTTAAGTGAGATATCACCAAGTTAAAAAAAAATGACTGTTCACCTTGTCAGTTATCTCATTAGGATCTCATGTACTATTATAGTTTATTCACGCCAGAGAAACTATTCAGTATTTACACATGTGTGACTTATTTATTTCACTTAGGAGTATATCCTCAATATGTATCCATTTTCCTATGAATGAATCTAATTTCTCATTCTTTATGGCTGAGTAGTATTCCATTTTATAGAAAAACCACATCTTCTTTAGGGAAAGTGGGAAGGGCAGGGGAAAGGTAATAAGGGAAAGAAAAAAATAGGAGAAAATGAAAAAATGGAAATAAAATGTTTGTAAATGGGGAGGGGAGGGGGTGGTGAAGGGAGGGCAGGGACAAGGGGAAAAAATGAGAACCAAGCCCTGTCATGTAAAGGTACAAGATCCCAATGATGAATGTAACTGTACTGTATACCTAAAATGTACCGATAAACTCAATGAGGAAAAAAAATGACTGTTACTTGGAAAAAGACAGCAAGTAGATTTCACTTTGGGCACGAACTCTAAATGGAAGCACCCACCTAAGACTGTAGAAAAAACCTACACAGTCGTGTGGTTGAACCAGAACCTCTGCTGAAGTGTGTGCCACACATCTGCCAGCCCTGACCTAATGTAAACCCTGCCTTTTAAAAGACTTCCTCAGGCTCCCTGCTAGTAGCATAGCTGGGACTGGAATCTAAAACTCCTTATTCTTTCTGATGAGTTTAATTCAGGAAGTAATTCCCCAGCCTTCTTCCCCAAAAGCTGTGGAGAGGCGCCTCTCTTGCAGGCATGATTGCCTATAGATTTCCAGTATACTTCGCCTGTGAGTCAGCCATTAGAGGTCCTGTCCGCCCATCATGAGGGCCAGTGAAAGAACTCCATTATGTCTCACTCATCTCTGCATCGTTACATCTGATCCTCTACTGGTGGTCGTCGCTGTCTTTAAACAGGCTCATAGAACAAGTGGAAAGCCCTACCTCCAACAAGCATGGTCAGCTCTGTTATCATCTTTGCACATTTATAGACTTGGGAGTGACTCTGAGGTCCCAGGTATTGTATAATTGTAGCCCATATAGACTAAGACGACAAGGGAACACATCTCAGTGACCCAGCCCCTCCTTCCTCCTAACAGCTGTCTGTGTACTGACAAAATGATCATCTTCTGCCCTTCTGGCCATCCCTCTACTCCTGCTTCTCTCTGTGGCAAATTCTCCCTTCAGTTCCACCAGCCAGTCAGCCTAGCACTAACCCACACCCAAATAGATCAGTCCCCAACACCTGAAGGGAGTCCTTCAAATGAGGGTGAATGGCTGAGTGTCATGGCACATGCTTGTAATCCCAGCACTCCTGAAGTTGTGGCAGGAGGTTTACAAGTTCAAGTCCACTTGGGCTGCATAGAGAGACCCTGTCTGAAAAAAACAAAATGAACAAAAAAATCTGGGCATGGTGGCACACACCTGTAATCCCAACACTCTGGAAGATTAATGTAGGAGAATTATGGGTTTACCCCAGCCTGGATTCTTAGTTACTTAGCAAGACACTGTTTCAAAAATTTCAAAAAATGTAAAATAAGGAATGAGGATATAGCTCAGTGTGAAGAACCTGATTTCAATAGCCAGTACCAAAAGAAAAGACTGAATGATCCATGGATCCGTTTCTCACTTTCCATATATTATCTCCAACTATGTTTGCACTCTCAGTTGTTTTTTTTGGTACTGGGGATCGAACTCAGGCCCTTGGGCTTGTGAGGCAGGCAGCAGAGCCACTGAGCTAAATCCTCAGCCCTATAGTCTTAGTTGTGTAAGGAAAACTCCTTCCAGTCCCCTCTCTTGATGAGAACTTGTCTCAAATTGAAAACAAACAAACAAACAAAAAACAACAAAGGGCTGGGGATGTGCTGGGCAGAGTTTTGCGTGCCTATAATCTCAGCATGTGGGAGGCTGGGGCAGGAGAATTGTTCTTTGAGGCCAACTTAGCCAGATCCTATCTCAAATTTAAAAAATAAAATTTAAAAGACTAGGAGTGGGGTTTAGCACTTGCTGGGTTTAATTCCCAGTATCCCAGCCCCCCCCACCTCCAAAAAAACAAGAGAAAAGAAGGTAGTGCTCTCTCTCTCTCCTCTGTCCCTGTGTCTCTCTATCACTCTGTCTCTGTCTGTCTGTCTGCTGTCTGTCTGTCTCTCTGATCAGCATCAACTCCTAATAACTGTGAACAATGGCTTCCAGAGAAATATATGAAGTCAAGGAAAACTTGAAGGAATGCAGGACTTCCTTGCTTCCACTACCACAGCACAGGGTAAAGAGAGGTGGTTAAATTCTCAGGGAGACCACAATGGTGCCCTACGGAGCTAAGAACAAAATATTTCCTGGAATACCGACAAGCAATGATTTGAGAGTCAACAACAACAAACAACAACAACAACAAAAACACAGTGATGCTCACTAAATGCAGTAAGAAGTGGTTTTTATTGCTGTGAATACAGTGCACTAAAGCTGGCAAAGGTCTCAAAGGCCTAGGTCTCTTTTCCCCCCTTTCCACGTTTGCCCTGCCTTGAACAGTCAAATCTCCAAAGCAGAAAACATGTATGTTTCAATCCCAAGACTAGTATAGCATCCCAGGTATTCCGACGGTTCTGGTTCCAGTAACTTGATTCTTTCCTTTGTGAGAATAGGAAATAAAAGGAAAGGAGAAGAAAAAGCAGAAGATACTATAATAGAAACAGGGTGAAAAAGTGATAAAAACTTTACAAAATTAATCTAAGTGAAAAGGCAATAGTGGATAGTGGGGGTTATTGAAACGATGCTGACAGGCCACCGTGAATTTTGACAACTTGGAAAAATCCGAGTAGGTGCAAGGTGTCCTACTTCGGATTACACACTTCGTCACATTAACAGGATTTTTACTTTGGTGGCAAATGTTCCCTTTTATCTTCTTGCATGGGATGGCAGGCAAAGTACAGACATCAACCACACTTTGGAAAGAGACATGAAGAAAGGTGTTTGATGCCTTACACTCGGACTTATAGTTGTTGATTTTTGACATTAGCATGTTGCATGGCAGTTTTTTTTTCAGTAAGTGCTGGGTTTCAAACCATGAAGATGGGGTGTGGCTCCCAAGCATGGGCCAAATAGGACACAGTAGCACAAACAGCCCCAGCAGCAACGGGAGATGAAATCTCACATCTCGCACCATCTCTTCTGTGTAGGAAAAGAGAAGCTCATGGTAATAGTAGAAGCAGTAAGAGCAAAATTGCTAATCAAAACTATTTATATCTTTGTTTTGCCTTCTAAGATTTCATACCTATTCTTAAAGTCTCCCTCACATAGTCCCACAGTCCCAGTGAAGGAACGTGAGGTGAGCAGACCTTTCCTTTCCTTGCCATAGCCCAGTCCCCTTTGACCTGTTCTCACGCATGCAGCAACCCTCCTGTCAGACACCTGGGTGTTTCACCTCTTCCCTCCTGAGATGTTGACCTTCATCCCCGACCACCTCCTCCCAGCCATCTTCACTGCCCTGCCCATCCCAGCCGGAAGTTCTCCCCTCTTACCGGTGTCTGTGCGGGGTTCCCGGTGAGCTCAGAGCGGTGCTGAGTCCAGGCTCCTTCTGCTTTTCTTCTTCCTAGCCCACCAGCGCTGCCTCTGCCAGGCCTGGGAAGATAAGTTCTGAAACCCAGGAAAGAGGAACCTGCCTCTTAGCAGATGTGAACTGTAGTGAGGCTGAGAATCTAGATCTTTAAATCTCCTCTTTAAACATATAAGATTATTGGTATTTTATAGAGGAAGAACTCTCCTTTGTGCATCAAGATTACCCAGTTTAAGAGAAATAATCACTTTCTGATAAAGTTTTAATGGTTTCTTGATTAAAAGCTTCAGTTTTTTTAAACTATCACA
>NW_022900929.1:42922424-42935936 GCF_012274545.1 Fukomys damarensis
TTTTTTTTTTTTTTTTTTTTTTTTTTTTTGGTACCAGGAATCAAACTCAAGTGCTTGTACTTGCAAGACAAGTGGCAGAACCACTGACCTAAATCCCCAGCACTCACTTTTTAGTTTCTTAAGAGAAAAGGTAAATGTGGTATAACAGCTGCCACATACTGGGTAATGTTGTGAGTTGCAACAATAGATGTGAGTGAATTATTCATTTATGTGTGTGTTTACTGGGCCAGATCTGTGCTATTCAGATTCAGTATTCGTGTTTCAATGAAAAACAGAGTGAGGTAAGTAGGACAGTATGTTATACATATGAAGATAAAGACAGACAGCTTTTACATGGTGATGGAGGACACCGCAGCAGCTGTGGGGAGACTGTGGAGAGCAAGAATTACTGGGACACAGCACGTGAATTGAATTTTGAGGATTAATTAGACATAGGTGAAGAGGGTGATAGGGCCTACAAAGACGAAAATGTGTGTGAAGAGACCCATATGCAGGAAGAAGCAAGGCAAATTTAGGGCATTTGACTTTGAATCTGTTCTTCCCTTTCCACTGCTGCTGCAATACCCTTATTCGGCATCTTACTTTCTCCATGATGGCTCACATAAAGCTTTTTACGTGGACTCCATGTCCCAGCCTCTCTTCTGTACAGTCCAGTCTATTTCCAGATCAGTGTTCCCCCAACTGAGTTATAATAAGTTCACCACTGTTGTTCAGTGATTTCAATGGTTCCAGATATGTACAGGGAAAAAATAATGTCTGTTTGTGGTTTACCTACACTGAGGTTGCATACAGAACACAAGATCAATATACAAAAGTCAATGCTTTTTGTTTATGTTACTTTGAGGCACAGTCTCTCTATGTTGCTTTGTGGCTTTGGCTGGCCTAGAACTTACTATTCCCCTGCCTCAGCCTCCTGAGTTGTAGGATTACAGAAGTGTGCTACCATGCCCAGCTCAAAATTCTATTGCTTCTTATATACCAGCAATGAGCAATACGAATTTAAAATTAAAAACACAATGCCAACTACATTGCCTTAAAGAAAATGAAGCACTTAGGTATCCATCTAATTAAATATGTGAAGCTTATGTATTACTCAGATATTTGTTGCTGCTGCTACCAAATGTCACAGAGGGACAGGAGTGGTGAGAAGCATATTTGTTTAAATGCAAACATTTAAATTTCAATTCAGAAACACAAGTTATTATCTTTTATTTATGACAGCTACACTCAGGATAAGTGAAAATCAGTTCGCATCTCTTTTTATTAATACTGAGGGAAAGAGACAAAGCTATTGTTGAACCACTGTATAATAAATCCAGAAACAACAAGTCCATTTTAAAGGTCTCGAGTCTTTTAACTGGAAGGTGAACTTGACAGGTATTTGGGGTTCTTTCGTGGCTCTGCTTAAAAAACTAAAAAAAGCAGCAAGAGCTTTATTACTACTGTAGACAGAATCACTTAAAGGGTTCACTTATATAGTCTTTTTCTGGGCATTAAAATGCCCTTCAAGGTAAAGTAATAAAACATCACTATAATTTTAGCAAAAATTAAATGTTAAGTAAGACATAAGACAAAAACAATTGCTGGAGCCGGACTTGGTGGCGCACACCTGTAATCCCAGCACTCAGGAGGCTGAGGCAGGATTGCTGTGAGTTCGAGACCAGCCTGGGCTACATAGTGAGTTCCAGGTCAATGTCAACTACACAGCGAGACCCTGTCTCAAAAAATAAATTGCTGGAGAAATAAAATTTACAAATCTATCAAAATATCACATTTATTCAAAAGTTCGTTTTTTTCACTTCTTTTATAGTCAATTTTCATACTTCTCATTTTTCATATATTTAGTAAAATCACTTAATTTTTATCTTCCAGATTTTATATGTCACAAATAAGAATAACTCACATAACTCAGCATAAATATCTTTCTATATTTCAGATTAAAACTTATGCCCAAACTCTTTAAGACTATCTTCCATAAACATTACCTTGTCTTCACAGCATAATGGAAAATGCCACTTCAAATGTTCTTTAGAAATAGACACAGTATTTGAAAAACCAATTATTCCCTTTCCCACTGAAACTATGCTTTATTTTGGTTAGATGAAAGACAGTCTTAAGAGATATTTCACTTAATCTAGCTAATATATAAACAGTATTTTATTTGATCAATCACTCTAAAATAAGGTGGTTTTAAAGTTTCTTTAAAACCAAGACAAAATTATGGCCAGGGACTTAGCTCAGTGGTTTCACTGCCCTGCCTTGCAAGCGCAAGGACCCAGATTTGATCCCCAGTACCAAAAAACAAACAAACAAAAAACACAGTCTGAATTTTACATAAATGTAGGATGAGTCAATACTTAACAAAGATGATTTTTTAAAAGTACAATATCGACTTTTACAAATTCTAATTTGTACACGTCTATATTATCCTCTCAGTTATAATAAATACCTGAGAAAATTTTAAGGAGGAAGTATTTATTTGGGCTCACAGTTTCTGAGTCCCTGGTTGCTGGCTCCATTGCCTTTACACCTGTGGCAAGTGTATTAGCGTTTACTTGAGAAACAGATATACAACAGTATATACAAATACATAAGAATTGACAAGATCATCTTACAGTGGCCACTCACAGAGTCAGATGTAGAAGAGTGCAGAGGGTCTGTCTGCACACTGGAGACTGAAGGCTCCAATCTGTCCCAGAAGGCTGAAGGATCTGCACCAGAAGCTGAAGAGTCTGCACTGGAAGTCAGGAGATGACTCCAAGGTGGAGGTGAAGACTGGAGCTCCTGAAAGAAGCTCTGTCCTTCTTTCACATCTGTCCTTCTTCTTTTCCCTTTTATACCTTCCAGGAGACAAGCCCCCTTAGGGTGGGTCTTCCTCACCCTATGGAGTGGAATTGCTGAGCCAATGTAGTTGAGTTTCTTTGGCTCAAGTTCTCTTACTCAGTCAAACATCACAGCGGAAACAACAGAGGAAAGCTAATTTCTTCACAGCCATCAGGAAACAGAGAAAGAGTGAGACCCAGAGAGGAAGGGGCCAAGTACCAGATATAGTCCCCCAGGTCTCTCTCCTATGTTCTACTCCCCTGAACATGGGCCTGCTGCTGTTGCCATTACCTCTCAATAATACCATCAAATTATGGTTTTAAAAGTGTGTGGAGACCCCCCTGGCCAGGCTTAGAGCAGGGTGTAATAAGGAGCAGGTGTCTCCCCCATTAATTGGCTACAATATACTTGGAGCCAGACCAAATCCTACGTGACTCCTGGAGCATGTTGGATGGCCCTGCAGGCTAGGAGAGCTTCCGTGCCAAAGGCTGCCACGGAGATCTAAGCTCTGATCTGTGAAGCTGCAGGCCTCCTGAGTGAGATAACTGTGGCTGAGGACCGAGGACCATCTAGCTTCAGACCACATTCTATTCCTAGAGGTACCCTTCCCTTACTTATTTCAGTAACTTACTAGTTAACCACATCCGACCTTTTGTCTGTTCTCCTTTCACAAGAATGCCTTATCCTCCTTTCTACAAGCCTTGCCTGTGTCAGCTGATATCGCTGGATGCCATGCATACCCCCCCTACCCTATTCTTACCCGTGCTTGTGTAATTAATAAATACAGGCTTGGTTGCTTGGGGTACTCACCACATGCTTGGTGTGGCCCAACCCAGTTCCCCACTTCCTGTTTAAATCTTGTTTCAGTGTTTTTCCATTTGCCTTGCATCATACTGCCTTGTAGAAGATTGAATCTCTGGGCTGGGGTCCTTGATACCAATGGATTATTTCATTGGTGACGTTAGAACCGAAAAAATCATCAGCAACCAATCCTTCAACACAATGAGAATGCGTACCTCTGCCAGGCCATTCAGTACTAAAGCAGGACTTACAAACAAGTTAAGTTTCTTTCTGTTGAGCAACTCACTTTTTTTTTTTTTTTTTTTTTACCCCAAAATGGTCAATCCCCGGCACCACTAAAAAAAGAGAAATTTAAATTACTGCCCTTAATGGAAATCATGTTATATTTTATTTTGAGAGAGAGAGAGAGAGAGAGAGAGAGAGAGAGAGAGAGAGAGAGAGAAGAAGAGAGGAAGAGAAGAAGAGAGGAAGAGAAGAAGAGAACAAAGAAAGGAAGCTCCTTTTATTGATTTTGGCGTGGGCTATTGCTTATTTATGAGGAGTGGGCCTACTTTTAACCTATCACAGGCCAGGTTGTCTTTTATGGGTTCAGCTCTGCAGAAACAGGTTTCAACTTCTCCATCTCGCTGTGGCCTTGGTGGGCGGGAAAGCAAAGATAAGAACATGAAGTCATTCTAAGAGCCAAGAAGCACCAGGAAAATGCAGCCTGTGATGGTGGCGTCACAGCACACCTTAACACGATCAATTCCCTAACACTCAGGACCTTGCCCTTGGGAGGTGGCGGTGGCACCACTGAGTTAAATCCCCAACCCGAAATTCACTTTTAAACTTCCCCTCCCAACAGCTGTTATTCTTTGCATTTTTTCTGTGATTCTTTCTCTTTATTTTTTTATTAGTACATGTTAGAGTACATAATGATTCCATAATGATTATTGTAAAAGTTGGTACATGAAGAGAACACATCTTAATTCTTCTGTCTTTGTTCCCCTCTCCCTCCAACTCTTGGTCTCCTTTGCCTTTGGAAAAGCTTTATTTTCATCACTTTTTCCCCATCCCCTTTTACCTCCCCTCCATCTTGTTCCTCCATCCATTTGAAAAAGATCTCTTCCCTTCCTGTTTATCTTTTACTTTGCATATTTATTTTGAATTTATTATATAAGAGAAACCATGGAATATTTAAGCTCATGGGTCTGATTTATTTCACTCTGATAAAGAAAAACTTGAAGCATTCATAAATGGTTGCAAAATTAAAGAATCTAGATACATTCGAGGCCTGTTTACTTGTATGTCTCAAAGTCAAGAATCATGCACTGTACCACTAGCTAGTGGTTTTGTTCTTTTATTTTACTGGTACATTTATATATGTATAATAATGACACTCTGTCTTTTATCCTAATACAGATGAAATCAGTAACTTTGTCCCTGTTTTATAACCTCATGTTCTCAAAACATCCTGTTTTTATCAGACCAAAGGCACTGGGATATATTAACTAAAAAAAACTGTCCCAGTTTGACTAACTTCCCGATTGGATTTAGTGTAACATCTTGCTACCTGTATCATGGTTATCCAAAAGCTGGTCCCAGAGAAGGGGTTCTGTCCCCACCAACACAAAGTAAACCTGGAGAGAGTTGGCAGCCCTAGGGGGAAAAAAATGGACTGGCAGCCAGGGCTAGTGCCCCCTGCCCAAGCCCTTGAAAATTGTAAACTGCAAAATTCCCGTGGGGTTTTACCGTGGAAGTAATTACCTTCACGTGGTAGGCTAGCGTTGGAGAAGAAATACAGTGTAGCACCCACTGTATTTGAGAGGGCTTCATCAGGAGCCATTATGGGAAGGTCTTAATTGTTTAAGCCTGAGCTACAGGGCAACTCTACTTTAGGGTTTCTGGTATCATCCTGTTGTAGAAGAAATTGGCAAGTGACACGCACATAGAGATGAGCTGAAATAAAAAGTTTATTTTGCCAGCAAAAGGTCGATCTCATTCAAGTAGGCAGTGCTAGTGATGGACCACCTATTGGGCTGCAGCTTCCTCTTTTATAGGTTTTACAGCCTTAATCTCATTCAGGTGGTTACACTTCATTTCCTCAGCTCACATTACCCATGTACAAATTACAGTAACAAGGCAGTTCACTCTAACCCAGACGTAACAATTCCTTGTAGTTAGGGAGTTTACCTTAAGATTCCTCTAGCTATCTATTCTAGTGCACAGGAAGGGGGTGTTCAAGGTTAGGGATGAGGCCAGATGTCCTACTTCATGGTGAATGACTCTGGTGTCTGTTAATTTTGAACTGAGCAAAGCAGATTGCTGTTAAGAGACAGCAAAAGTCATTTTACATTTTCCTAACATTTTGTAGGTTTTTAGATTATTTACAAAAGTTCTCTCTATCAGTTCTATTACAGTGACTGGGTAAGAGATGGCCAAAAGATACAAGCACAGAGAGGGCACACAGTAGTTATAAAGGCCCCTGAGGAGTTTATGCTTAGGCTGAGAAGTATTTAGGGGTCTCTTCCTCTGACTTGAGAAGCCAGGCCAGTCGTTTGTGGTCTCCAGAGTAGTCTGGGTTTGAAAACCATAGATGAGTTTCAGACTTTAGCTTCAACTTATGAACTGACTTGGGATACTCTCCAAGTACAATTTTCAACTTACTGCAACCCTGGAGTAAAAGTTTATGCACAGGCAACAACACAATCTTAGGAACATACCTGGTGTACTGGTAAGGATGTGGGTACAGCTCCTATACTCCAGCAGTATCCTCATTGGCAAAATCAGATTAAAAATGAGAGTCATAAGAAGTCAGTGAGGTACTTACTTACTGAATTGTGGGAACGAGAAAGTGCATGAATAAGCCAGTCAGTTATGCAAAGATTAGAGAAATCATCCAAGACAAGGCAGAATAACCTACCTTATTTCTGGGATAGTCAACTGAAACACTCCATAAATGTATAGTACTGACCCTAACAGGTGGGAAATTTTATTTCGAACATATTTTATTAACCAGTCTTTTTTTTTTTTTTTTTGGTACCGGGGATTGAACTCAGGTCCTTGTGCTTGCGAGGCAGGCGATGGAACCACAGAGCTAAATCCCTGGCCCTTACTAGCCAGTCTTTCACCAGACATTCATTACAGGCTTCAGAATCAGGTTATGGGTGCTCAGACAGACTGTAATTAATGAACTTTTAAACTTGGTCTTTGGGGTAAGTAGGCACAAAATACAGGCAACTCACAAGGCCTAGAGAAATGACTATAGGCCTGAGAACAGATCCAATTCATTGCTTTGGCATTAGAAATAAAACCCTGCTGCTCAGAGAATCCCAGGACTCCACATGCAAAGAGGGAGAATGTGAGACCAGATGTCTGCCACTGCCATGGAGACCCTGCACACCGGCATAAGGACTGCAGTAAGCAAGGCTTGTCCCCTGAGAAGTGCTACCTCTGCAGACAGGGAAAACCCTGGGAGCAAGGCTGCCTCACCTCCAAAGGACAGGCCACCTGCTTCCACTGTGGCTTCCCTGGAAGAGTAAAGACACCTGAGTTTCCTGAAAACCCCTCTCAGTGAAGTGAGCATCCCTGTAGAAGGGCCCAGGGTAAGTCTTGAGATAAGAGATTAAAATATTGATTTTCTTTAACTACTACATCTTGAATCTTTCCCTTGCTGTAATCGCCCGGGCCTCTTTCTAGCAAGCTCTGCATTGCGACCAATGTTGATGGCATCCCTCAGAGCACATGCTCTATACTGACTTTAACCTGCACATACAGAGAACTGATTTTCACTTAGAATTTCCTAGTTTCCCCAGAATGTCCTACCTATTATTAGAAAGAGATGTTTTCCCTATGTGGAAGCAAATCTTTACTGGCATCAAAATATTGACCTCTTTTTTTGGGACCATTAACATCAGACCCACTAGACAATGCTTTTAGAGATGCAAGGCACAGTGTCACACACCTGTAGTCCAAGAGCTTTGAGGGCTGAGGTAGGAGGATTGCTGCAAATTTGAGGCCAGTCTAGGTTACATAGTTAGTTCAAGGCTAGTCTGAATGACATGGTGAGACCCTCAAAGAAACAAAACAAAACAAAATAAAAAAGAGATATACCTACAAGAATTTTATCAGAAGTAGATCCATGAGTCTGGGATACAGTACTAAATCCCCAGGAAAGACAGTTCATGAGCAATCTCGTGACATTTTCTTCAAAGACCCAAATACCTATCCTCATGAACAGTGGCAGAGACCCACTGGGGACTTCTGCCTCTAATTTCTAAATTTCTTAAACATGGCCTTTGGTCAGTTGCCAGTCCCTGTAAAACACTCCCATCATTCTGGCTTTAAGACCAAGTCAGGAATATCAACTAGTCTAACATTTGTGGCCTATTAATGAACTTTATTTCTACTCTACCTTATAGTTCTTCATTCATATACTGTTTTAATCCAAATACTACATGGAACTACATGACTTATTGTTTTATTATTTTAAGGATGCCTCTGCATCCCATCATATCCTGACTCATGATATCTGTTTGCTTTTGAATAGACTGGTCCTGGTAATAGGAAAACTGCCCACTAATTATGAAACACTCTGACCAAAAGAAAAAAAAAAAAGAACAGCATATAGTTTATAACTTTTAAAAAAATGGAATACTATTCCAGTATGTAGATCTTATTTGTGGCTGTATAAAACTGGATTCTGATGAAAATACTATTCTGATTTTAAACTTCTCAAGGGCTACAGGATACTGAATGTTCCCACAAAAGGCTCAGATATCTCACCATTGTGTTGCCAAGCAGAAAATCAAACCAATGATCAAAGAACCTGAATGGCTGATTTTTTTAGCCTCTTGAAAGTGTGTGAGCAAGAAAATGAAAGTGTTAATCAGGTTCTCAGGTTAAAAATATGTGTTTCTGGGCCAGGGATTTAGCTCAGTGGTGCAGTCACCTGTCTCACAAGCACAAGGTCCTGAGTTTGATCCCCACTAACCCCCACAAAAAATGTGTATCTGTTTTTCTTTAAGCTGATAGAGGAGTCACACAATCTCTCTAGGTCCTGTTAATCGAAAGGCAGCAAAATCCTGTGATCTTTAGGAATCTCCTTAGCTGTTTTACAATCTTGGGCTATGGGAAGGAAAGAAATGGTTTAATTCTTTCTTCCTCAAGTCTTCAGGTTCCCTTAGATATGATTATGGGCCAAATATTTTACCTCAAGGCTGTAATTTGTTCTTTAGCTTCTGTCTATCAGAAAATTCAGCAGTGCATAGGTGCCTTAGCTAGAGAGTACTTCTAAGGGGGCATATGACAGTATACCATCTACATATTGCAAGACTGTGACTTGGGTAAAACAATAATATTTCCTTTTATCAAAGCAGGAGCTTATTATTCTCCTGGGAAACAGTTGAAAATTTAAAATAACTGAAGGGCTTAGTTCTCATTGTTCCTGAACCTTCAAGATTACGTATCTGAAAGTCTTCTATTTTCCTGTCTGGTTGGCAGGCCAGTGGGGGGTCTTGTATAGGGATTTCGTGGACTCTAGTAGAAATTGGCTGTTTCCTTGACTGTCTTCTGACTTTCTAAAATTAAGATAATATTGGTCTTTCAATGTAGTAGCAGTTTGTAATACTGCTTGTCTCTCACTAGTAATCAATGTTGATTAATAGTAACATTGCATCTTTCTAATCTAGTTCATAGGTCTGAGTATGTCCTCTAAAGACCACAATGTACTGATTAGGATCATCTGAAAAGCTTTTTTAGGTCTCCTTTGTTTAGTTTATCTTAGATCACTGAGAGGAAAGGACATACAAACAGGAGTACTCTCATATTTACCATTTATTTCCTGTAATAGATACTGTCTGTGGGGGGTCTGAACAAATTAGTTAAGGATGGATATAACCTTATAGAGGTTTTAATTATGGTTAGCCTAGGAAAACCACCCTCAGCAATGGGTGGTGAAGGATTTGATTAAAATTGTTTTAGAAACCTTATCCTCAGGTATTAAGGGCTGAGGAGTAGCCTCAGGCTTAGTGAAAGCCTTAAGGGAGAGGTGTCTGGTTTTCCTGTGGTTTACATTTACATTTTTGAATACAAGCAACAATTACTTCTTTTTTTTTTTTTTTGGTACAGGGATCGAACTCTGGTCCTTGTGCTTGGAAGGCAGGCCACCAAACCGCTGAGCTAACAATTACTTCTTAAAGCAAAGAAAGTCTGAACATAAGGCAATTTTGACCACTTTCTCTCTTTATTATAGTATGGTTTTAGTTGTGAAACAGCATCATAATCAATACTTTCCTCTGTATTCTGTTTTGGCTCTAGGGGGTAGGCACCCCAGGCAACTTTGACCTTGAGTTCCCCAGAAGAAATCCAAGAGAGAATGACATCCCTATGTAATCTCTAGTTGATCTCCAGACCTTTGAAACATACCTCAATTTGATTCCATTCCAGGGAAGGTGGCTGTCAACTGCAGAGAGACACAGAAGATAAAATCAGACTGGAAGGTCCATCCTTTTACTAGCATGTGATCTTATCTTTCTAGAAAACTCCTATTCCTCACCCCGGAGGTATTCCTAAAGCACAAGTTAAAAATTAATTCCAGTTTACCAGCCATGTTTTAAAAAGGAAGCATTGAGACCAGGGATTTAGCTCAATGGTTCTGGTGCCTGCCTCACAAATGCAAGGACCTCAGTTTGATCCCTGGTACCAAAAAAAAAAGGAAGCATTGCTAGCAAAACCAATAATTAAGAGATTTAAAGCACTGCTTTCTAGTTCTTTGAAAGAGAAAGAGAGAGAGAGAGAGGGGAAATAGGTCAATAGTCCAATTAGAGCATTTTTGCCTTCAAAAGAAATCACCTCTAGAGACAGATAGAGTCAAGTAGAGTCAAGTGTATGTCTTGGAGAGATTCTGCCCTGGGCCCTAGGGCAGAGAATCCTCTGAGAAGCCAAGGCTTACAAGGTTCAAAATCCATTTTAAATTTACTAAGTATTTGAAACTCACAGGTTGAATTTATGTTTATCACCTAGCAGCCACAATTCACATGTTGGAAAAGGCACCTTTATCAGTTTCCTACACACACAAAGGAAGAGAAAGGCTGAAAGAAATCCCCTTTTCATTTTAGTTAGCATACAAAAATTAAAAAGCAAGTCACTGACTGATTGCTGTTTTCCCCATGTAAGACAAAACAGTTGTTGCAGTTTGTCTTAGGCTGACTTCTTAGAAGGAAGTTTGGTCTGAATATGAGGGATTCTAAAATCAACTCTCAATAAGTTGGGGGAAAGTTTAAGGGGAGTTTCTAACTCACTAGCAGAGAGGGAAATGTTCAAATAAAAATTTAAGCCATTTAAATACCCCCCCAAATCACCACATAGCATTTTCCAAGTCTACAAAGTTTTAAAGTCCACAACCTATTAACAAAAGTATTTTTCCCTTACCCACATAAATGATGAAAACCAGGCCTAAAGGGGGAAGAGAGAGAAAGTTAGGATTTTCTCTTAAATTTATTAGAGATCTTTTCTTTCTTTAACTTTATATGCCTGCATATGAAAAGTATAAAGTGCCAGGGAAAGATCATAAATGAAACCAGGAAGGATTTTTTTTTCTCATGCTCACAGTGAGTTACTGAGAGACAACTTGCTCCTGTGTTGTCAGTCTCAGCCTGAAAAGGTGAGAATGGGGAATCTCAAGGGCTAAGGTGGCCTCCTCACCAGTGCAAGATCAGACCAGAAAGGAAACTGAAGCAGAACAGGCCTAACATTTTCTCCAGAGTAAAGAGAAGTATTGAACGTCTCAGTGAAACCTGTCCCCAAGTCTTAAGAACGGTGATTGATCAACTGTCTTTTTAACTGGTGGATGGGGTCCCATTATTTATTAATGGATGTGTATATTTCTTAAATATAAACTAGATTTCATAAAAGACTCATTCTACTGCCTTTTCTGTTTACTCGTAATTACTGTAATTAGGCGGCACTCTAACACTACCCTTTTTCCTAGCGCTCTGTCTAACAAAGGAAGGAATATGACTCCAGAACTGAGTCCAAAGGCAATGTATACAATTGGGAATAAAATGTAATTTTAATAAAGGGCAATGCATCATAAGTGAAAGAAGCAATTTGCAAAAATTTAAAGTATACAACCTAAATTTTAAGGTAATTTTGAACCCAAAACCATAAATCTATGAAACAAAGGCCAGAATTTATGAAACAAAAAATGGAACATATGAAACAAAAAGCCAGAGTCTATGAAACAAAAAAGAATCTATAAAGCAAGAACCATAATTTATAAAAAATTAGAATCTATGAAGCAAAAAGACCAGAAAGTTAGAACCTGTGAAACAAAAGCAAACTCTTACCTCCATCCAATGATCTCAGTGGAAAACTCCCAAAATGATATAGGGCAACAAATAATATAAATAAACAAAATAACACAAACAAGGGAAATATTGTAACTCCCAACCCATTAGATACCCAAAACATGAGCTTATGGTCTCGAAAGTCAAAGGATGAATCCAAGGAACAATGGAAGTTAAGAGCAGGAAAAACTTATCAAGAGAAAGACAGCTTCTCTAAAAGAGACAGGAGACCAGAAAGTGGGTTGCTACTCCTCAAAGGCATTTTATGGGGAAAAGCCACAAGGCAAGGCAGATACAAAGTGGGACAAAACTATAGATCCAATGGAAAATCAGAAGGTGGGCATGAGATAGGACAAAAACAATGATCAACCAATGAGATTACAAGTATAGTTGCCCAGGTGATATTAATTAAATGGGGAGGCTAGTCACATAGCAAGCTTACATGAATTTCCCAGAAGGAATGGGCTAGCTAGGGATAGTTTGGCCTCCAATTAAGGTGATTGAAGTCTATTTAGAATATCAATCATGGCTATTTATCCCTGGGGAAAGTATGTGAGTATAATAGTTTCTCTCTTTTTAATGCTGGGGGCAGTAGGACCAAATTTAGGCCTTAACTATCTGTTTCATTTGCCTATCATCAAGAATATGAGAAAAGCCCATCAAAAATGGAAAAGTTGTTCTCAATCCAGCCAAATTGGAAAGACAGGTAGTCAAATTCCTTCCCCACAATCCTAGCTTACAGAAATATTCCAAAGTATGGAAAAGGTAAAACACACACCAGAAAATGGGCCTTGGCCCATTGGAGGACTCAGGCAAACAAATGTTGAAAGTCTCATTCTGTTGAAAGTTTTTCTCACTGTATGAGGAAGCTGGAGAAACAACTTTTAAAACTCCTAAGTTTTAAAGATCAATATTAACCTCTTGGTTATAACTAATATGTGAGAAAAACAAATTAAATGAGGAAAGATTAATTTTTCTCACCAAGTTCAGGTCTTAGTTGTGGCTCCATTGGCTTTATGCCTGTGGCAAGGCACAAACATCATGGCACAAAGACATTTCAGAGGAAAGCTGGTCACCTCATAGTAGTTAGGAAACAGAGAGAGAGTTAGACCCAGAGAGGAAGAGATCAAGTACCAGATATAGTCACCTCTGTCTCTCCCATTTATTATACTCCCCTCTGTAAGACCTAAAGTCTCACTTCCACTCCACGGAGCGTGAACAGCCGAAAGGCCTCCACGATGCTGGGCCCTAACACCCAGCGAGGCTCCGGGAACACGACAGAGAACCGAGAAACCCAGGAAGGAACACACCAGGCTAGATGGTAAAAGAGACCTTTATTAGTCTGGCCAGACGGCACTCCCGGAGCCAGGTGGCTCAGAGAGGCAACTGCTCGGGGGCTGAGGTACTTTTTATAAGGTTTTTCTAAACAAAGAGTCAGGGAATTCACAGAACAAGACTGAAAACACATTGCTTATCTTATGCAGGAAATGTTCTAGGGTCACCTTTTGTCAAACCGTTTGCCCCTGGGCGGGCTGTTAACCAAGGTAGCAATTAGCATATG
>NW_022900929.1:42937079-42944576 GCF_012274545.1 Fukomys damarensis
CCTGGGTATCTCGCTGGGGCCTCCAATATGTAAGACCTAAAGTCTCACTTCCACTCCACGGAGCGTGAACAGCCGAAAGGCCTCCACGATGCTGGGCCCTAACACCCAGCGAGGCTCCGGGAACACGACAGAGAACCGAGAAACCCAGGAAGGAACACACCAGGCTAGATGGTAAAAGAGACCTTTATTAGTCTGGCCAGACGGCACTCCCGGAGCCAGGTGGCTCAGAGAGGCAACTGCTCGGGGGCTGAGGTACTTTTTATAAGGTTTTTCTAAACAAAGAGTCAGGGAATTCACAGAACAAGACTGAAAACACATTGCTTATCTTATGCAGGAAATGTTCTAGGGTCACCTTTTGTCAAACCGTTTGCCCCTGGGCGGGCTGTTAACCAAGGTAGCAATTAGCATATGAAGAAGCACAGTCTGGCCTATTAGCATGGAGTCACTTTAGCCTATTCAAGTCTTACACCCTCCTGTTGCCAATAATTCTCAATAATGCCATCAAATTATGTTCTTACCAATAGATTATTCCACTGATGAAGTTAGAAGCAAAAACAATCAGCCCCAGTCACCAGCAGACTGGTGAGGATGGGAGCTACATGAAGCCATTGCCCCTCCCCCAGGGCCTACTCACCACCAGTGGATCAGTGAGGACCAGAGCCTTGAACCCAACCCACACCCCCCCTGGCTTCCTGACTATGCATGTACCTCATCACACTGCAGAGGCACAGGGGGTCTTAAAGGCCATTTCTGAATTCTACAAGACATTTAGAGAAGAACTATTGCCACTACTCTTTAAACTCTTCAGTGAAATTGAAAGGGAAGCAATACTTTCAAATTCGTTCCTGGAAGGAAGTGTTACTTTGATTCCAAACCAGGGAAAGAACCAACCAAAACAGAGAACTATAGGACAAACTCCCTAATGAACATAGATGCAAAAATCGTCAATAAGATACTGGCAAACAGAATCCAGAGGGTCATTAAGAAGATCATACAGCCTGACCAAGTCAGATTTATCCCAGGGATGCAAGGATGGCTCAACATATGTAAATCAATAAATGTAACACGCTATATCAAGAGAGTCAAAGGCAAAAACCATATGATCATCTCAATAGATGCAGAAAAAAATTCAACAAAATTCAACATCCATTCATGATAAAAACTCTGCAGAAAATTGGAATAGATGGTCTTAATCTCAACTTGATAAAGGCAATTCTTGAAAAACCAACAGACAACATCATACTAAACTGTCAAAAACTGAAAACCTTCACGCTAAAATCAGGAACAAGAAAAGGATGCCCGCTATCACCACTCCTATTCAATATAGTTTGGGAAACATTAGCCACAGCAATTAGACAAGAGAAAGAAATGAAAGCAATAAAGATAGGAAAGGAAGAAATTAAACTGTCATTATTTGCTAAAGATATGGTATTCTACATAGAAGACCCAAAAACCTCCACCAAAAGACTTCTAGACTTAATCAACAGATTCATTAGAGTAGCTGGATACAAGATCAACACTCAAAAATCAATAGCCTTCTTGTAAAAAAATAGACTCACTGAGAGAGAAATTAGGGAAACAATCCCTTTCACAATAGCAGCCAAAAAAATGAAATATCTAGGAAATCAATCTAACAAAGGCAACAAAAGACCCTCTACATTGAGAACTACTGAAAGAAAAGAGACTGAAGAGGATATAAGAAAATTGAAAGACATCCCTTGTTTCTGGGTGTGAAGAATCAATATAGTGAAAATGGCCATACTTCTAAAACTGCTATACAGATTCAATGCAATCCCTATTGAAATGCCAACAGTATATCTCACAGAACCAGATAAAGCAATCCAAAAATTCATTTGGAATCAGAAGAGACACAGAATAGCAAAAGCAATTCTAGGCAACAATTACTTGGCAGGACGTATCATAATCCCCAATTTAAAACTATTACAAAGCCACTGTGATAAAAACAGCATGGTATTGGCAAAGAAACAGACCCAAGAATCAGTAGAACAGATTAGAAGATGCAGAAACTACTCCTGACAAATTCAGCTACCTCATCTTTGACAAAGGAGCCAATCATCCTCACTGGAGGAAAGTCTCTTTAATAAACGGTGTTGGAAAAACTGGAATTCAACTTGTCAGAGATTAAAACCATGCACTAAACTAAAATCCAAGTGGATTAAAGATATAAATATTAAAACAGAAACACTAAACTTGCTGGAAGATGAGTTAGGTAGAACTCTTGAAGATATTAGCCTAGGAAAAGACTTCATGAACAAATCCTCAGTAGCATGGAAAGTAGCACAAAGAATCAACAATTGGCATCTCATCTTTTTAAAAAGCATCTGCATTGCCAGAGAAATCACCAGAAGAGCTGCAAGACAACCCGCAATGTGGGAAAAAGATTTACCAGCGGATCCTCAGCCAAAGGTCTACTTATTTAGAATATATAAAGAGTTAAAAACAATCAGACCCCCCCAAATATAAAGACCCAACTCAAAAATGGACATCTGAAATGAGCACACATTTCTCAGATATAGAACTAAAAGTAGCAATTAAACATATGAAAAAATGTTCAACATCACAGGTCGTTTGAGAGATGCAGATGAAAATAACATTGATATTCCATCTCAAGAATGGCTGGTATCAAGAAATCAAACAATAACAAATGCTGGTGGGGTTGTGGGGAGATAGGAACCTTTCTCCATTGTTGGTGGGAGTGCAGACTGGTGCAACCACTGTGGAAACTAATATGGAGATATCTCAAACAACTAGGATTAAAAGTCCCATTTGACCCAGCTATTCCTCTACCTCTTCCTAAAATAATTAAAAGAATCACACCACAGTGATATATGCTCACTGTATTTGCAGCTGCACAATTTGTAAGCAGCCTAATTGTCCATCAACTGGAGACTAGATTAAAAAAGATGTGTTTTTTTAAATAAAATGGAGTACTACTCAGCCATAAGGAATGAGAAACTCGAGATATTTATAGCTAAGTGGCTGCACATCGAGGCCATACTCTGAAGTGAAATTAATAAGTCACACATGTGTAATTACCAAATAGTTTCTCTGGTGTGCAAAACTCAATGTGTAAATAAGGATCAAGATATAATTGAGGGCCAGGGATAATATGTGAAAATGAAAACCATGGAAACAATGTCATTGTAAACAGAGAAGGGTGGAAGGGGTGAAGGAAGAATATAAATCTTATAAAACCTTTAGGGGGATGTATAAATCATTCAGGTTGATGGAAGGAAAATATATAATTCTTATGAATGAAATCCAAGAACTAAATGAATAGTATTCCAAGTTAATGGGTAGGAAAAGTCAATGTGAAAATGAAAACCATGGAAACAATGTCATTGTAAACAGAGAAGGGTGGAAGGGGTGAAGGAAGAATATAAATCTTATAAAACCTTTAGGGGGATGTATAAATCATTCAGGTTGATGGAAGGAAAATATATAATTCTTATGAATGAAATCCAAGAACTAAATGAATAGTATTCCAAGTTAATGGGTAGGAAAAGTCAGTATTGTTGTCAGTTTTTTCCCAATTTGATCTATATTTTAAGATAATTGATATCTCAAAAAGTATTTTAGGATTATTAATAAATTTTGAAGTTTATTTGAAGAGTGAAAATTCAGAAGTTTCAACACAATGAGGGAAAAGCAGCACAAATTCAGAAGCCTGACATGATCCAACTTAGAAACATTATAGAGCTATAATAATCAAGAAAGTATTTTAGCTTTATGTTGCTGTAACAAAATACCTGAGATAATCAACTTAGAGGTGGGAAAGCTCTTTTGACTCACAGTTTCAGTGGTTCTTGTCTATGATCAGTTGGCCCTGTTGATTTCGATCTGTGGCAAGGCAGTAATTATGGTCAGTAGCATGTGGTGGAGCAACATTTTACCCATCATGCTCCATGGTTGCAAAAAGACAAGCAATTGAAAGAAGTGGTCTGAGATCCACATTTTCCTTTCACAGTCATGCTCCCAGTGACCTAGCTCCTTCTACCAGGACCCACCTTCTAAAGGTTCCAATACCTTCCAGTGGTGCACAGGTTGGGGACTAGGGCATTCAACACATGGTCCTTTGTCAAGATCCAGACTATAGCAGACTGTGTGATATTAATGAAAGAATAAACAAATAGTTCCCTAGAACAGAATAAAATACTCAGAAATGAACCTACAATGAATTGATCTTTGACAATTAAAATGATAATTCAATTGAGAAAAGACAGTCTTTTCAACTAATTGTAGTAGAACAATACAATAATATCTCTGTTTACAAATGCTTCTCTTTGCAAACAATTCAGTTAGCAAACAAAAGTGTTGACAAAATTTTGCTTCTGTTTGCAAATTCCACGTTGGGTGACAACTCCAAGAAAAGATTCACAGGGCATTGGGAAGAATATGTGTGTATCATGGTGGTGATATAGGGGGAATAAATGTGGGAGTAAATCTGCTAGATATCTGAAATGTAAGTTTGTGTTCTATAAAATTGAAGGATAAATTCTAGGAACAACAGGCTAAGAGTAGAAAAAGTTTAGTGAGAGAAAGAGAACTTGGGTCTATGAGAGACAAAAGAGAGACTGGAAAGTGGATTGCCCTTTTATATCTAGTTTTATTAGTATGGTCTTACTTAATTTTTTATTGGGTGTTTAAGACAAAGTTAAAATGAAACCTATGCCATTCAAAATTAAGCTCTTTCTATCTATCAGGGTCAGTTAAGTCTCCTCAGGCATTACTTTGGAACCATGTATAAAACCTCTCAGCTCTTCTGTCAGTGTCGCCTGTCAGGATGAGTCATGGCCTTGCTTGACCATGTTGCTTTTGGTGAAAATGTGGGAGGCTCTTCTCTCTTGGTGACCCTCCTTTGGCACACTACATTTGTTGATTTGGTGTCCAGCAATCTCCCTGCTCAGGAGGTTGGGTGACTTACCAAAAACATGGGATCCTGTAGGAAAGGTTCTTTCCTTTTGATGATGACCAATGTAAACGTATCATAAAATGTTTAGCAATGTTTATTGGGGTGTGTTTCTCATAAGGCTATGAAAATTTTGGGGGTCCCCATTGTGAACAAAGGCTGGAATAAAGATTTTTCAGGCAGCTGATCCTTTATTAAGGTGGAATCCTGTCCAGTAGTTTTTTAAACCCAAGATCTGCATGTAATTATCTTAACAAATTTTTAGATATCCTATGTGAAGCAGATCATAACAAATTAACACATTATTTTTGACCAGTGAGATTCCTGAGATGATACCCAGGCAGCAATATGTACTGTATTTGTAAAACCAGTCTTGATATCATTTTGATCATCTGCCAACCTATCTTTAATGGCATTTATCTATAATCCAACTTATGTTATAGGAAAACATCTTCTAAAAATGCAAAATGGCAAAAAGAAGAAAAAATTGTTTAGCTCAAACAAAAAAACTGTAATAAATTTATTATATGTTATAACAAATCGAACAAACACACATAAGATGACTTGTTTATAAACCACAGTGCACTCACATGTATTTAGCTAAGTGAATTATAATAACGAGTTTGTTTTATCGTGAATTTATCTGTGCTATAAAACCAAGTCAGCATCATTTTTGAGGGAAATAAGAGGAGTTAAATCTCCAATTTTGCCTATGGAATGAAAGACAGATAAATTTGTACTGAAACCTTTATATATATATTTTAAAGTTTTAAGATTAAACCTATACCTGTTTTTTTAAACATGGTCCAGATATAAATGAAGGTCAGCTTTATTCTGAAAGGGTTCCAGGGAGGCGAAACTCACCATTCTGGAAGATTTGTTCTGAAATCCAATAGCCACAGAGGAGAGAGGTGCCTTGAACCAAACACTGTTGAAAACTGCATTACTTCTCAGAGTCAGGGCAGTGGAGAAAGGACTGAAGAGTTACTTTAAGTATGTCATAAGAATTAAATCTTAGCTGTCTCAGGTGTAGAAAGACAATTAAAATCAAGAGCTTTCCCAGAGTGGGTCTGTAATCTTTAGAAAATATGTCTCCAGAGATAAAAGTTATGATTGACTTCAAATGCATTGCCAAGCAGAAAATTAAACCAATAATCAAAGAACCCGAATGGCTTTTTTTCTGGCCTCTGGACAGAGAGTGAGAGAAGGAAAGTGTTCTGACCATATTGTTTAGGGCTTACTTTTTAATAAACTACTCTGAATCTATAAAATCTAATTTGTGAGTTAAATATCCCACAGGCTGTTGAGCAAGCCCTCGATCTTACATAAATATTCTTAAAGCCATGTCTCACCTTTTTTTAACATACAAATTAAAATGGTGTCCTGTAGACAGGCTCAGTGCCAGGGAACTTAGAAGCACTTGTTTGTGCTTCTGCAATGTGGTTTGAGAATCAGGTTCCCAGGTTAAAATATGGTTATCTCCCTTTTGAGATTTTCTATCAGGTAACAGAGGGGTCATGCAAGCTCACTATATCCTGCTATCTAAAGGTGACACAAGCCTATAATTTTTAGGAATCCTTTTAGCTGTTCGGAGTCTTGGGCTGTGGGAAAGAAACAATTGGTTTAATTCTTTCTTCCTCCTGCCTTTGGATTACTTGAGGTATAATAAGCCCTAAAGGAAAACAATCTCCAACCCAGATTGATATATAAATATCTTTCAAAATTGACAGAGAAATAATGTATTTCCATGACAAAGAACACCTGAAGAAATTCATGACCACCAAACCAGCTCTCCAAAAGGATCTGAAGGATATTCTAGAGAGAGACAACCAGGATTACAACTCAATGAACCCCAACAGAATGAATCCACCAGGCAAGGTAAGAAGTTAAACAGAAAAGGAAAGAAGGATGTCAACAGCAGGAAAATAACATGACAATTATAAGACAATACAGTCATAACCATCAATGTTAATGGTCTAAATTCACCAATCAAAAGAAACAGACCAGCAGAATGGATCAAGAGGCAAGAACCAACAATATGCTGCATACAAGAAACACATTTAATTCAAAAAGAAATTCATAGACTGAAAGTCAAGGGATGGAAAACAATATTCCATGTGATAGGAACCTGGAAAAAAAGTAGGGGGTTGCTGTTCTCTTTGCAGACAAAGTGTATTTCAAGTGAAAACTGATTAAGACAAAGGACATAATATCCTTGTAAAGGGAAGAACCCACTTCTGTTCTTGATCAAGAATAAGCATCTGCCTCATTGCTCAATCAGTAGTTGGTATTCTTGCCCACGGTGCAATTCTGAGAGGGCAAAAGGACCCAGTTTGGGGTCATAAATTGCCAATAATCTTGGGTCTTTGGTCGTCTTTTCTGTGAGTTCATCTTTTGAATTTACAAAGAGATCCCAGGGAAGGGTGTCCCTGACAATTACATACCTAAAGGCGGCACTTTCTTTCAGCTATGGCACCTTCAGAGAAAGTACCACTCTGGGCCTGGAGGCAATGCCTGTGATCCCAGCATTGTGGGAGGCTGAGACAGGAGCCCAGGACATTTCTAAA
>NW_022900929.1:42945076-42966019 GCF_012274545.1 Fukomys damarensis
AAAAAAAAAAAACTAATGGACCTGAAGAACATAGGACTGAAAAGGTAAACCAGGGTTGGGGATTTAGCTCAGTGCCATAGCGCCTGCCTCCAAAGAGCAAGGTCCTGAGTTCGATCCCCAGTGCCAAAAGAAAACAAAAAGGTAAACCAGATGGTATTGTATATGTTTTCCCCAAGCTAATTTTTAAAATTAGTAAGTTCATTGCTTAAGAAGCAGAATTAGGCTTTATGTTTTGTTCAGTGATACCGCTGAGGCAAAAACTAGATGCGTAAGTGGTATGTGTATTCAATGTTTTTAAGGTCATTTTTTTTTTTTTCCTGTACCCGGGATCAAACCCAAGATCTTGCTCTTGTGAGGAAGACGTGGTGCCACCAAGGTAAATCTCAGGCCCTGATTTTTTAAAGATTTAACTCCAAGTAGGTCTTCCAGAACTAAAGACTATATATCGTTTGTATAATTACAGCATTCAAGAAGCAGGGAGCATGGAGATTGTGAAATGGAAAACTCGTGTAGTTTTGTATCATAATGGGTTACTATGTATGTGTGACCCCAGCAACTGTGGAGAGCAGCAGAACTCTTTAACTGGATATGGGGAGGAGGAGACAGAGACACTGAGATTATAAATTACAGAGTACGAAACCCTTCAAGGAAAGGCCTTCATGCTTTCCAAAAGCCTACAAATAAACAAAGGCGTAATGCAGAAGATTTTGTTGTGGAAACCTGGAAAGGATGAAGTTTTACATTCATGATGAATGATACCCAGAACCCAAAAGAAAACCAAGGACATTAGTAGGAAAATGTGGAAAGACATTAGGATTTCAAAGTTGTGAGTGGTTTGAGACCATCCTATCTAAATGTTCAGGGGGAGGAAGATGCAACTAATATTTGACATATAATCAATACATATTTGTTGAATAGTGAGCTGCACAAGTTACTTTACTTTGTTAAGTCTTATTTTGTCTTCTAGCAGATGGAGACAAGACTATCCACTTCTCAGTGCTGTGTGAGAATTTAATTCATATATGGCATGTGTCCAAGTATCTGCTGTATAATAGGGTTGCAAGCAATTACTAAATTATGTTAGCATTGCTTTTATTTCCTCATTCTGAGAATACTAGTAACAAGATAGTAGGTGCTCAAATGGTATTTGTTGGATAAAGAATGGAAAAAAATTTCTGTGAC
This sequence comes from Fukomys damarensis, assembly GCF_012274545.1. Taxonomy (NCBI): domain Eukaryota; kingdom Metazoa; phylum Chordata; class Mammalia; order Rodentia; family Bathyergidae; genus Fukomys; species Fukomys damarensis. The sequence goes on from NW_022900929.1 coordinate 42,946,259, forward strand.
TAATGTTAATCTAGTATGAAACAATGTTTTATCTTTTAAAAAGTGTTTCCTTTTGTATTTTGATGTTAACTGAAAGGAAAACCAATAGGAATAATGCCTGAGCTGCTATGAGTTGAGATTACTGTAACAGTAAGTTCTTTTTACTCACAGTATCCTTAATATTACAAAATCTATGAGGCCCTGGAAACATACTATCCCTACACTTTTAAGATATCATGCAAGTGTACAACAGCCATTGGTGATACAGTAAGACACGTTTGACTGAGACAAATAGGCAGTGAACACAGCAAGAAAAAAATATGCATTTTAGAAAAATATGAATAAGGGAGCTAGATGAGGAAAATGTTCTTTTTCTCTGAGAGCATTTTAGAAAACTGAATGTTCTACTCCTGGCTGTCTCTTCATCTGAAGGCATGGCAAGTTCACAAAGGAAAATGAACTTTTAGCAATGGCCTGCCTATGACCTTCAGCAGAGGTTAATTGAGATAGAAAAAAAAGTAGCAGATCTCCCCCTGTGTGATCATAATGCATATCTCCCAACCTTTCTTGCATCATTACAAAGTATTAGAGTTAACCATAAAAAGGGCTGGATTTATGAAATTCCTCATAACTCAAACAAGAGCCAGAGAACTATAAAAGTTTGAATCCAAATTTCTTTTACTTTGTGTGTAGTGCTGTTTTTCATGCATGTTCCCTGACATTATCTCATTTTATTTTCCTAACAGCTCCATGAAGCAGTCAGGTGTAACTGCCCTCCACATTAGAGAGAAGCACATGGAAACTCTGAGACAATAAGGGTTTTATCCAGCTTCCCATGGCTCAAACGTGCTAGCGATGGGACTAAAAATTTTAGCTCCTTGTCTGCCGCTCTTTCTAACATATCACAATGTCTGGGTCAGGAGTCCTTGGAATAAATGTTAAAGAGCAAAGGGAAAATGAAGCTGATGTACCTTCAGGCCTTCTACGGCGCTACCCACAGGCTTTGCTGTCCGTATGTAAAACACACGCCAAGGTGACATTTATCATGTTGAACGTGCATGCAAAAGTGACACTCAGCTTGAGGGGGACAGGGTCACATTCATGAAAAAGGTAACCACAGATGAAGTTCGATCTTGTTTGAATTGTGTTCTTTTACGAGAAAGGCACTGTTTTATGAGACATTACTCTTACTACTCTCACCTTTCATAGTTGCTTCACTGAAAACAAAATTAGACTTACACTATTTTAAAATATTTATATTTTATAGGTATATTTTGAAATGTCTTACATGAAGTTTATCTTGAAAGTTATATTAAAGAGTCACCTTTTTTTTTAGAGATTATGGAGAAAACTAGATGTCTGAAAAATATCCCCTCCACAGATTACGCTCAAACAACTTTATCATCTTTCCCCTCTGAAATCTGTAGATTGAACTCAGGACCTTGAGCTTGCAAGGCAGGCGGCAGAACCACTGAGCTAAATCCCTGGCTATTAAGGGACTTCTGAATGCCTAAAGATGCTTGGGTTTCTTTTAGTAAAAACACAGCCTAGAGTTTTGCAATAAATATGAAACATACAATATTATGTATATAGATGTATCTCCCTTTTAACAATTAAAAATCAGAAAAATTGGTCTGTAAAGACAGAGTTTTATGCTGTACTTATTTATATATGTTTCATGAAAGGAAGCAGAACATGTCAATGGCCAATTTGAATAAGATTTAGGAAATTTTAAAAAAAGACAAACATTTGAGAGCATAAACTAAGTGCATCTTCTTTTAAACATCTGTAATATTAACCTTTAAATCTTACTTGGAATTGTCTGATATGAAAAAGAGTTTAATAGTATCTCTTTTTTGGACCATAAGGTTAAAACACCACCATAATGTTTTTCAACACTTTGAATAAAATTTGCTCCAAATACTTTTCAACATGTGTGTGTGTGTGTGTGTGTGTGTGTGTGTGTGTGTGTGTTTGTGTGGTGTATGATAGCTCTTAACAGACTGCCAGAGGAGTCCACAACAACCTTTCCCTTCTCAGAGGAACCACAAATAATGACTAAGCAGAACAGTCTACGTGAGACTATTAAGACGCAAGAAGCTGGAGACCACATTTGAGAACCAGTTGCCCTCATTTGCTGCTTTGTCCCTTGTGCTTGGTGTGGAGGCTCCCTTGGTCTTATGCTCCTATGAGTGTACAGTCAAGTTAACAATGAGAGACGCACAGAATGGGCACTTTTATTGCCTATTCTTTAATTCTGAATAAGCATCTATTATGAATCTTAGTTGGCATTCCTGTTTTTGTGAACTCATTGGGAATTGAAGAATAAATTTAAAGTTTTTCTTTTTCATGCTCTTTCTGTAACCATCTAGGATTAATTATAGGATTAATTATAATCCTGGACATGGATTTATAGCAAGCAGGACTGCAAATCTACCCTGCAAAAACAAAAAACTAAACAACAACAAAAAAATCTTTATCAGATCTCCTAACTTGTCATCTTTTTACTTTTTCTATTAAAAACTAATACTTTTGCATTTAAGTTTCTTAGATAACAGCTAAATGCTACATATTCTGACTATGCAAGAGGAGGAAAGAGGGAATTGTAATGTCTTCTCATCTCCAGTATTTTCAGTAATGCCCAGTTCTTTACTGCATGCTCCTAATTTGCATCCTGGCCCCTCTCTAAAAGGGTAAGAAGGGGAGAAATGAGAAAGAAAAAGCACAAAACCAAAAAAATACATTTCAGATTGGCTGAGATCTCTGTTTTCTTTATCTTGAGTGGGCTATGGAGGCATTTTGCCTTGGATTTGTTTTCCCAGTACTTGAACTACTACGCTCATTAGGGATTTCAATATACTAAATTCACTATTATTTTCACAGAGTTAGGGAATTATATGCACTCACTTAATATAATCAGATTCATTTAAAAGAAACCTACTTATATGAACAGCATATTTATCCAAAGAACCTTATAATGAGTTGTTTTAGAATTCAAAAACACCCATGTTAATAACACTTATAAGTATTTCTTTATAACTTATGCTGTACATATTATGTAAGAAAAATTGTAAAAAGGATTAAATAGTCCTGAACTTGAGTTAAATAAGTGAAAGATAGAGCAAATGATAATATTTATGCTGGAAAAGCTTTTATCAGCTTTTAATTTTTTTAGTATGGCAAGGCTAAGAAAAAATTGAATGTCTATGTACTAGCATAGATCATGGGGTTTAGTTAGGGAAATTTGTGTTAGCAAAAGAAAACTAATTGATTTTAAAACAAAACAAAACAAGCCGGGCGCGGTGGCGCACGCCTATAATCCCAGCACTCGGGAGGCTGAGGCAGGAGATCACTGTGAGTTCAAGACCAGCCTGAGCTACATAGTGAGTTCCAGGTCAGTCTAAACTACACACTGAGACCCTGTCTCAAAAAACAACAACAACAAAAAAAAAACACAAAAAACAAATGCCTCTTGTGGCACTGTACCTCTAGCTCATTTAGCAAAATCCTTACCCTCTTAAAAACCTAACGCACCACGTATTTCCTGGCTGTGCCAAACAGCAAAGTGGGGCTAGGAAAAAATCGTAAGCAGACCTTATTTTAAATAGAGAAATGCTCTCATCTTAAAATTTATATCCACTGGTCTTAAATGAATGTCAGCAATCTTGCTATATTTATGTAGTTACGTTATTCTTCTATTTTCGATCCTAGCAGTTTCATACCTTGTCTTTTTTCCTTTAGCTTCTGACATTTCTTTGCTTCTTACTTCAATACAAGATTGAGAAATCAGAAAGGAAATACTTCAGCTCCCCATTACCAAAGCTACCCCCACATACTTCAACTTTTCTTCTTTTATACAGAAAACTATGTTCCTATGTAAAGGCAATTCCTCCACTTTCATATTTTTCTTTCTTTCTTTTTTTTTTTTTTTGGTACTGGGGATCGAACTCGGGACCTTGCGCTTGTGAGGCAGGCAGCAGAACCTCTGAGCTAAATTCCAGCCCATCCACTTTCGTAATTGATCCCACTCCCCTAAGATAGGATAGGACTTCACATTTACATTTATCCTACCTTTTCCATTTGTCTTCACTAGCTGCTTCTCTGTTAGGTCATTCTTACCTGAATAACTATGGGCTATACTGTCTCCTAAAAAGTACACTCTTCTGGAGATCCCACATCCGAAACATTGGCTCACTTCTCTGCTCTACCTTGCAGTAAAACTTTCAAAGGCCTCTGTGTCGAGACTCTCCACTGACCTCTTTTCGTCTCTCCCCACACACTCCAAGGAGGTTGTCTTCATCATTGCTCCACAGAAACAGTTTTTTGACCGAATCCCCAGTATTATTTGGTCTTCTTTGGTAAATTTGTTAACTCTTTCATATTAGAAAGATTCACTCTCCTTAATATTTTACCTTCTTCGATTCCCTCTCACAGTTTTAAATCTACATGCTGATGTCTTCCAAATTTATATTTCCAGACTCAACCTCTCCCGAGTCCACGCTCATGCATTTAACTCCCTAATCACTGTTACTTGAATGATTCATAGGCTTGTCAGCATCTACAGTGAAGAAAGGTGTCCAAAACCATACCTATCTGCTCTCGATGAATTTTTTTTGTGTTCTCTATATTGAAATTCATAAATTGAAGCTCTAGCCGCCAATGTGATACTGTAGGGAGATGGGGTTTGGGAGAGATAATTAAAGTTAGAATAAGGTCATGAGAGCAGAGGCCTGGTCTCAAGAGATAAGTGTCCTTTTAGAAGAAACACTAAAAGTGTGGTTTCCCTCCATTTCTCTCCTTCTTTCTGCTTATGGGGACATAGAAGGCAACAGTCTATAAATCTGGGAGAGAGAGAGCACTCACCAGGAGTTTAATTAACCAGAACCTTGATCTTAGATTTCTCAGCCTCTGGAACTGTGATAAATACTTACTTATTTAAGCTACCCTGTCTATGACACTTTTATGGCACCATAAACTGACTAATACACTCTCTTTTGCCTGCCAAACTGCTCCTATCCATACTACCTATTTTGATAAGCGGCAGGAGTACTTATCCACTTGTTCAGTCCAGAGAACTAGGAGTCATCCTGATTTTCTTGTATTTTTCATCCAAATTTATCAGTAAATCTTATCAAGTTTTCAAAATATACTCTGAATCTTGACCATTTCTTGCTACTTCAACTGCTCCCAACATAGATCAAGGCCATCTTATCTTTATTATAAACTATTGCAAAGTCTTCTGATGGGTCTTTCTGCTTCCATTATTCTTTATCGCCAATTCAGCAGCCAAAGTATCTTTTAGAAAAGTCAGTCAGAAAATATTACTTCCCATCAATATTGTATTATTCTTCTTTGCATCATCTAGGAGCTGTTGGATTAATTTCTCATGATCCCTCATTATTTTTAAGAGATCTTTCTTTTCATAATCACTGATCACCATCCTGTATTCTATAGCTGATATTCTGCCTTCAGATTGGGTCAGTCTTCTATGTATACTTTCAATAGAGTTTTTAATCTCCTGGATACCAATTTGAATCTGTTTCATGGATTCCATTTCTTTCTTATTTGGGGAGTTCATGGTTTCCATTTCTTTCCTATGCTGAACATTCATGGTTTCCATCATGTGTAAATAACGAATAGTTTCTTTGGTGTGAAAAACTAAAACTGTAAATAAGGATCAAAATGTATAATTGATACTGTGTAGTAAGGAAGAAAAGGTCTATAAGAGTAGAGGAAGTAGGAGGGGTAGGGGAAAGGTAAAAATGAAAAGAAAAAATATGTGGAAAGGAAAAATATGAAAACAATGTCTTTGTGAACAGGGAAGGGTTGAGGGGGTGAAGAGAGGGCTGGGGAATGGGAAAACTAAGAACCAAGATAAGTCATGTAAAAGTACAAGTTCTGAATGATGAATGTAACTGTATTGTATACCTAAAATGTACCAATAAATTTAATAAAAAAGAGAAAAAAGAAAATATTACTTCCTATGCCTGAAAATTTTCATGACATTCCAGGACACTGAAAATCAAATCCAACTGTCTAAATGTGATCTGAACATTCTTCAAAATATTCAAGCCTCTATTTATTCCTACACCTTTCCAGTTTGTTTATCTGCTTTTTTCTGGCTACATTTGCTGCTTCTGGGTATGCTCATCTTGTTCTTGTCTTGAGGCTGCTCTCAGAACGTTCCAGGACTTATTTCCCTACTTCATGTAGGTCTCTGTTCAGATCTTACCATCTCATAAAACCTGTCTTGAGTACTTTATCTATGTCATTAATCTGTTTTTCTCTCTACCTTTTCCTATTTTATTTCTACTCATAGTATTTATAATAACTAATTTTAAATCAGCCCCCTCTTCCATGAAAAGGTAAACTCTAGGAGGACAAAGTTTTTTGTTTTGTTTTGTTTATCACTAAATCCTCAGTCTAGAAGAATAAACCCCCACAAAAGAGCAGATACTCTCTCTATATATATATATTACTCTCTCTATGTATACACACACACACACACACACATATATATGTATATATGTTTTGAGTTAGTAAATGAATGTATAAATGAACAATTTCAGATGTTTCCCCTAAAACGGACAAATTGGTATTTGTGCATTTCAAAACCTGAAAACTGATTTATATGAAGAGGGTGAAGGGAGGGCAGGGGTATGGGGAAAGAATAAGAACCAATACATATTATGCAAAGATTCAAGATCCCAAGGATAAATGTAACTGTATTGTTTGCTTTAAATGTACCAATACACTTTTTTTTTTTGGTGGTACCAGGGATGAACTTGGCCCTTGTGTTTGTGAGGCAGGCGGCAGAACCACTGAGCCAAATCCCTGGCCCCAAATATACCAATAAACTTAACAGGGAAAAATATGTTCATTTAATCACTGGGAAAAAAAAAACACAAAAAACTTCTCAGGGACAGGGATTTGGCTCAGTGGTTTCATCACCTGCTTTGCAAGCTCAAGGGCCCGAATTCAATCCCTGATACCGCCCCCACCAAAAAAAAGCCTCTCAAACTTAGAAACAAATTCTTGCAAACCAGGAATACTTCACAGTGACAAGAGAAGCAGTACCAGCACAGCTTACAATTGTGGTGAGAAAGTAAGTTAAGTGGAGAAAACGACTTTACATTTGCTGTTTCAATATTTGGTAAGAATCAAGGTGAAAGAGGTAGGTTTTACTCACCCAACTACAATGTTCTCATCCCTGTGCCTTTTGAACTGGAGTTGTTACATTTTATTTGGGCTTTCCTGAAGGCTGTTCTAAGGCTGCCGTTGACCCCAAAAGACATTATTAGCTTGCCCTCTTCCCTCACTGGTTTTAACTTATCACTGAGCCCAAGTTTTACTGCCATTATCTTCCTCCATCTTGAATTCTAAAACTGACATTGCCCTCCTGTAAGATCCTGCACCATCCCCTAAAATACAATGCTTTATCATATTTCTTACCTAGGCAATAGTCTAAGAATAAATACAGTACCATCTCTAAAATAAAACCATAAAACAATTTCTTCACATTAAAATGTTAATATATAAATTAATATAAAAATTAAAATATTTTAATTATTATTTTATTATTATTTATTATTATTATTATTTTAATTTGAAGAAATAGCCAGGACTTTTCATTCAGAAGAAATAGCCGACTTTTCATTCAGTTGTAAAATTGTGCTAATGAGAATAAATAAAGTACATTTGATTTATAATAAGTAGTGGATCTAAAAGTTGTGCTAAGCACTTTATCTAATCATAGCCTCAAACATCTTTGGGTACTGATTGCATATAATTAGATATAGGGATAAAAGGGCAAGAACTGAACTATCACATCTAAATTAGCTACTCAAACAAGCAAACCTTTGTGAAATGTCTTGGTCAGGATATCGCACATCAGTACACCCTAATGACATACGAGGACAAATGCTCAGAACAACGAATTCTTTCCATGGTTGGTAAAGTGGCCTTGAGCAGCAAAAGGCAACTGGATTTATTTTGCTCTGGCAGCAGCTCAGTGGGAACATAACTAGCTATGTTGCAGAACAGAAGGCCTATGAAGAAAAAGAGGTTCTACTCATATACTATACTAAACCCTCAAATGCCAACTACACTTAAACCAGAAGCAGTGTGAATGGTAAACACTAATATTTTCAAAGAATTGTCTAATATTCATAGCAAAATCTATAAAAGGTGACTTTGAATAATCCTTTCCCAGCAAACCTGTAAAAGTTTTATAAAATATGCTGCAAAAATGACTCATAGTAGATGTAATTACAGTGCAACCTTGGAAACTGATGTAAAAAATTCAGCTGCCAGCATGTTAACGGCCACCTAATATATGGGTTGTTTGATTGGACTCTTTGGGAAAAACTGCAAAATTCCTAACCCATTGCTGCTATATATTTTATCAGGAGAAAATTTAGCTACTTTCATTTTTTAAAATGCCATTTCAAACATTACAGTGAATCAAGTCAGTGTTGCTTAATTGCTTGCATACGTTACAACCTAATACATTTCCTGAAACACTAATTTAACTACTTATTTATTTTTATTTTTTAGGACAGGGGTAGAGTACTTATACCTGAACTATGAAATTTAGCAAAATCATTGCTTTCTTAACAACAACAAACAAAAACCACAAACTAAGTATCAGCAGCGAGGTTTCTTCTTTTAAGCAGTTAGCAACTGCTGTTCTTTGATCAATCTTTCCTAACTTACCAGTTTGGCATAAAATTAACTTAGCTCCCCTGTTTTGTTTTTAATTATAAGGAAGTAGTTTGGAGGTGCAGAGAAAAATCCCTGGGCCATATGCCATGGTTGAGGCCTGTACCTTTGGCCTTGGTTAGGATGATCAGGTGTACTGTCAGAATTTACCAAACATGCCAGCTTTTTTTGTTGTTGTTCCAGGGATTGAACTTGGGACCTTGCGCTTGTGAGGCAGGTGTGTCAGCTTTTAAAAGATACTCTCATTATAAAATGTTCACTCTATAGTCATCATCATCTTAGTCTTTGGTCTTATGGGCTATCACCTTTGAAAAATTGAATATAAATTGGATTTTTGCAAAATCGACTCTATGTTAATGTCACTATAAGTGTTTGCTTGTTAAATGACCTTAACAATGAATCTTTCAGAAAAGAGACCACTTCCCCTATTTTAAAATAGAATAATAAGGTCATCTCTTCCCCAAGATTACTTGCTTAGTAGGTATATAAATATAACATTTTCTTTAAAACAACACTCATTCCAACCACAGGTAAAACAGGATAGTTTAAAAAAAAAAGCTCTATCGGTCTTCTTCTAGATTAATATTTAGGACTATGAGGACTAGCTAAATATAGTAGCCACACAGAATGAGGTAAACCCTCAGTCTAACATTTACATTGCATATCCCTCTTTATTCTAAGACTTAAGTTGCAAACAAGCAGGGATTTTTTCTTGCTAATCTATATACCTCAACAAATATTTGTCACATTGATTCTCAATTTTTTCAGTCAAAACAATTTCTCATGCTATTATATGGTGCACTGTGGCAGAACTTGCTTTGATTTACTTACAGGAAACTAAAATTAATTTTAAATTTAAAATAAGATGAAATATTCCAAGAAGGAGGGTTAGTGGTAAAACTTTCGAGAGTATCGTAACAAAAAAACCTCTTTTCACAATTCCAAATTTCATAACTATAACTATTAAAATCCAAACTGATCTAAATAAAGTCAGTTCCATAGAAACATATCTGTACATTGTATATGACATTGAATTTTCCAGGACTCAATGTAATCTGTTTTGAGGATTAGAATATTTTGCTCCTAGTACAGTAAAATAGAGCAAATGCTCAGTTCAGAAGTCATTTCAACGGCAAACACTGCTTACACCTTTAATTAGCGTACCCACATTTTCTTAGTTGTTGTGTTTAGTAAGTAGAAGATCTAAGTCTACTTAGCCATCTAATCTTCATATATAATACTGAACAACCTAAATTTCAGGATGACAATTTTACTTTCAAAATCTGTAGAATGTAAAAGATGTAGATCAATTTGAGTTGCCAACAAAGTCCCAGATATCTTTAGAAATCATATGCCTACAAAGTTTTAACATCTTTGAGATTCATCTCATCTCAAATAATTTGGGGCCAGGTTTCTTATAGTAATAAAAACAATCAAATTACCATCTAAAGCAACATTAAGAGGACTTCTATTACTGGATTTTCTGACATACGTGCTAAGATGTTGACAATGTAGAGCTTTCTTTCTTTCTTTGGTGCCTCCGTCAAACCCAGGGCTTCATACATGATAGGCAAGGACTCTGTCACTGAGCTGTGTCCCAAGTCTTTTATTTCACTTTTAAAACTGATGAGATTCAGGACATACTACCCTAAGATATGGAATCTTGGCCAACTCAATTTTTTAAATTAAATCTATTGGTACTTTTAAAAATTTATTTTTATTTTTATTGGTACAGCACAGTTACATTCATCGTTGGGATCTTGAACCTTTACATGATGTATCTTGGTTCTCATTTTTTCCCCATTCCCATGCCCTCCCTTTACCCCCTCCACCCTTCCCTGTTTACAAAGACTTGGCTTCCATTTTTCCTTTTCTCATTTTTTCTTTTCACTTATTTGTTTCTCCTACCCTTCCCACTTCCCGTACTCCTTTAGGCCTTTTCTTCATATTTCACATTATCAATTTTACAATTTGAACCTTATTTACAATTTTAGCTTTTCATACCAGAGAAACTATTCAGTATTTATTGTGTGTCCTATTTATTCCACATAAGAGTATGGCCTCAATGTGCATCCATTTAGCTATAAATGTCTTTAGTTTCTCATTTGCCTACTGCATATTTTAAGTTCAGTTGAAAAATGACAGGATGGAGCATCTGACCTTCCCTGGCTTTCTTTCTTGAGAAAGGTCATAAGCCTCCATGTAAGAGGTGCTTGCCCATCCCCATACTTAGTGATAATAAATGTTTTTATCATTGGTCACAGAAGGATAGTGAGACAAATTCAATAGAACAGGCCTTGCTAAGTTTCTCCTCAGTTTACTACATTTACTTTGTACTCTGGCTTCTATCATACTTTCCATGACTTTTCACTTTTCATCTAAAACCAAATAAAACATTTCAGATTTAACCATTTCTTTAAGTATTAATTTCCTTACAAAGTTTTGTCACTTAAAATTCATACTAAATAAATATGTGTGCTTTTCTTTTTCTTCTTCTTTTTTTTACAGAGGCTCCAGTCAAGAACACAGAAAGAAAGATTGAAGGAAGACATATTTTCCTCTCTGCAGAAGCAAGAGGGAAGAATGATCTTTTCTCCATTTCAAAATCATCAACCACAGAAGTACAAGATTCTCCATTGGTCCCTATTGACATTCTATAGCGTTTAAAGATGACAACAATGCTGTTGGTGTAACAAGGGAGAATGTAAAAAGAAACTGTATATCCATCTGGTTCAAAATTCTTTTAACAAGTTAATGATTAGTGATGTAATGTTAAGGATTACAACAAAAGGAATGTTGAAGGATGTCAGTCAAACTGCAGGGCTCTTTCCCAAAGAGGAGGCCATCAGAAGCATGCTCCTGACATGAGGCACTGACCATTGGAAAGGGAGCTGTGGCAGATAATTCCATCACTCTCCAGCAACAGGGAAGAGGAGCTTAGTTTAAAAAAAAGTATCATTTTGCTTTGGATGGAAAGGTTATTGTCAGGGAAAAAAGTACTTTCCTCGTTTTACAAATGCTAATGAACCAGAAGAGTTAAGGGTATCAACGAAAGTGAATGACTTCGATAACCTCTACTCTAGGATATGCCCAGCTTAGGGAAATCAATTCATAATGATCAGCAATAAAACTAGACATATCTTTAAATGATGCTTTAAAATTTGGGAACAAAGAAAAGCTGGTTTATAAATTTTGTGATAAAGAGTGAAATCACATTTATACCCTTTTAAAAATGATGAGAAGTCTCAGAAGGACAGCAGCAAGAACAACAGCAACAATACATATTGGGAGCAGGGGCAGGGGAAGGACGGAAAATGGAAAGAAAAGAGTAGAAGGGGAAAACAGTAAAAATAGAGCCTTTGCAAATGGGAAGAGGACTAAGTGTTGGAAGGAACAGAGAGGGAAGGGTGGGCCAGAGGATGAAAATAAAGAATTGAGATGTATTACGTACATGTACCAACTCCCCACAATAAATGTAATCATTATGTCCTGAAGACACGTACTAATAAAAAAAACCCTTGCATTGGTACACTACACAACGAAGAAAAACACTTCCAAATACATTGTCTCGATTAATTACCACTCTCAGTATAGATCAGTTAGCATTTCTGTTTTACAGAAAAGGACATTGAGGCTTTGGAGACATTGCTGGTGGTTGTTTTTACAAAGGTTTGATATTAAAAAAAAATACTGGGGAGGGGAAATCCTGGAGACTGAATCCAGGGCATTTCCCACCATGCTTGGCTTCATTTAAAATTTTTTTAAAATCTGCATTAGAAAAGTACTACATTCATAGAGATGGAAAATTTTCTTGGAATAAATTTATACTAAAAGTCACATTTTACTTTTTTTGTTCCATGCTAGAGTTTTATAACTTTTTAAAACAAAGAAGAAATTTCAAATACCTGGCCATCTGCTTCAGAATTAGACATCTGGCAACCCCTAAGTTTAGATCATTTGTAGGAATGGACCATTTATAAAGCATGATCTCTAATTCATCCTGTTCCAATTTCAGAATATTTTTCACTGACATAGAGTTTCTACAAAGAAAAAAGTCATCTCTGTCTTCCTGATAACTTTCAGAACTGCATCAAGTGCCCAAATTGTGATGGAAGTGTGGGTAGGAAAATGAGGTGGGGACTGCCAAGTGGAATAACATTCTCGATTTATCACAAGGTACTAACTTTCCCATACTTTCAGCTGTGACACTAAGTTTATCCCACAATGAGTGAAATTTGCTGCAGTGAGTCTAGCTCGAGTTCTATTACTGGGAATTACACAGGAAAGTAAAGCTATTATTATGCTTGTTGGATGGCACTAGAATATTTAAAATAATTCTAAGACAGAAAGGACTTAAGGTTTAGTTCAGAACTCTTTTCATTGTTTTTTTTTAACCCACTTAACTGGACAGTGTTTATATATTACAAGCAAGACTCATACTAGGGGAAATGCTAGAAATAAAAATTCCATTTTTATAACTCTTTAAAGTTTTCTTCATAATTATCAATCTTCTATAACTAGAACATTTGACTTCCAGTGTTTATCACTGGAGCATACAAACTGGCCTGTATATTTTTCTGGAGCTAAATGATATTGCTTTATAAAGAAAAAAGAACATCGTAATCACAGACTTTACAAAGAGGATCACCTGTCTGCTGCTATTTAAACATTCAGTATATTGCGTCCAGGATTGTGCATATACTACTATTCCAAGCCCTCTTTACTGATAATTTAATGCTCCCTCTAAATTTAATGCTATTGCCTTTTCACCAGAAAGCAGTTTTTACTGATGATAATGATGATGGTCATTAGGGCCTTCGAGACTTTTAAAAGGATCCAAGAATGAATGAATAAATAAAACCATCATGACTCATTCTGCATCCAGAGCCATTAGTATAACGCACAGCTCAGCACAGTTCTTCTGCCTCACAAAACCGCTATTTAAATATGTGTTAAATTTCTTTTTTAAATAAAATGAGTATAATTTATTCAGGGAATAATGTGAGATTGTGGAATGTTAGCAATCAAGTAGGCGAGCTACAAAAAGAAAATACGTTTTTACCAAGCTGATTTATTTTTCTCTGAAATTAATCCTAGTAGAACAACCGGATTCTTTTGGGTTTGTGTATATTCCTTCCTTCCCTATTGAGAAAAGCTTGTTCCTTGCCTCATTTTCATAACATTCTTTATTTTATGTTTTAAGTCTATTGAGGAATGTTTAGTTGAATTTCCTTCTAGTACTGCTTCAGGATAAATGAGGATAGGATAATGGGATCTCATAGTGCCATTTTCTACATTATTTAAATTATTATGTATCGATAAATGTTTCACATTCATGAAATGTGAATGTATAAACCCTGCCCTTAAATATTCGCTTACAGGAATAAAGAGATATGCCCAGGATGATTTTTATGAAGTCATATGTAGTGTTTCCTCAAAACTAGGGTTGTAAAATGGTGTGTTATAAGCCATTTTGGAGAATTTTGTTTCATAAAGAATTAAACTATAGAAAATCCCAAGGTTGCAAAACAAAAAAAAAAGATGTAGTTATGCTCATTAGGCACGGAGTATACTAGAATCATCTCTATTTTCCCCTTTATGCATTGATTTCAAAGACATTGATAGGCTTTCCAATGACTCATGTGGTAATTAGCTACTTTTCTGTTTTCTGTACAACTGTTTTTCCCTTTCTTTTCATAGCAGACAGTGGGAAAGGGAAAAGGACACTGAAGCATTAAACAGGGGTAGCATTTTATACCCGATTATCCACAAGGGAGCCAGGTGACTGCATGTGGAAGGGTGGCTAGAAGCACCTGGGACCTGCTCTTTCCCTCATTGCTTAATGATAATAATGTAAGTCTCAGAGCAGCAAGCGTGTTACTATAACATTTAGTCTGCAAAGAAACCATCACCAAAATCTAAAGATTATGAATTAGCTTCAAAAAGGTCCTTCTTTTCAAGAGTCAATATATTAAAAATCTGTATTTAAGCAAAGATAATGAGTAGGCAGTTATTCACTTTAGAAATATTTGATGAAAGAAGTAATGCATTCTACAAGGTAACTTCTATAAAAGGTTCAAAATTCAATTCAATTTGCAAATATGGAATTCAGAAATACCAGTAACAAGGCCTTACAGACAACTATATTTTAAAATATACTGATGGACTTTGTGTGCAACCTAGACTACACTAAAAAAAAATAATACATCAAATTGATCACTTGGAATCAATTCAGTCAGTCAGTGCCATTTATTTGAAGCTGTCCAATGAAAACAAAAAGTTTCATTGGCCTGGGAAGAATAAAAATTTCCTTTTGCTATTCAAATAGGAGTCTGGAGCCTTAGACCGCTCTGCCCTGCTGACACTCTATTCAAATAGGAAAGTAACCTGTTAATTAGTTAAAATGTTTGGATTCTTGATCCTGACTTGTACAATGAGAATAAAATGTGCCTTATGGTTCAGATCCCTTGCTTTGGTGGCCAACTTCACAGCAAAACATGTCAACTGCACACTGGTGGTGTGTTTCTGTCTCTTAGAAGGATAAGTAAAATGTGTTGCCTTTTCAGTAAAATGCTCTGGGGACATGAATGACAGAGCTTCCCTGAGTCAGAGTTGGTTGGGGGATGAGATTTTGGCTCTTATGTCTATAGACCATGGAGCCAGGTTTACATTGAAGCTGGTTTAGATCCCATGAAGTGCCTCTAAAGGACAGTATTCATGGTACAGTGCACAGAAACCTACTCACTAATATGCATATATAAATTACAATGTATGAACAAGGTTTGCTATATAATAAAAAGCTTGTCTAGTAAGAAAAAGAAGTTTCTTTCTTTAAAATCTTGGAATCCCTCATAGGATACTGAGAGGTTTATATAAAAGATGGGGGAGAACTGAGATCAACAGAAAGAACAGTGTATTCACAGCTCCTTCCTTATATTCTTTTCGGTGACTGGACTGGGGCAAAAGTCTTCCATGTTACTTTTGTCTGTCTGTCTGTCTCTCTCTCTTTCTCTCTCTGAGAAGCATATATGATACAACTCCACAATTCGTACTTTCTGTTTACCTTTTTGATAGTCTTCTTACCTGCTCACAGAACCTGGCATGGGGCTGTCTTTTTAAAAACAGAATATTTTAAAATACAACAGTGCAAGGCCAGGAATTTGGCTCAGTGGTTCGACCATCTGCCTGGCAAGTGCAAGGTCCTGAATTCAATCCCTGGTACCAATAAATAAATAAATAAATAAATAAATAAATAAATAAATAAATAGTGCAGCTTGGCTGTCTTCAGAGTCTTTTCCTTGCTTGTACAAACACAGCCATCAGGTCTTCTAGAGCCCTGTTTAAGACTAGTAAGGAAATAGAAGTTGGGATTCATGTTAAGGAAATGGAAACAAATGCTTTGGAAGTAGAATGGATGCTTCAGCTGCACACTCAATTTATTTTTTTGGAGCAGAACTGCAATGATATACCACTTGCCTCTAGCATCCCTGGGGAGACAAGGAATTATCAGAACCCTGAGGATGCTACAACATTGCCTTAATAACCATGTGCTTTCCAGAAACAGAAGATAACAAATCAAGATGTTGAGGTCAGACTGAATCTAGTAGTATTCCAGAAACCTTATTCCATAAATATTTAGTAAATATCAATTAAGACTTTAAAGCAAAATAATAATTATGTAATAAGTGTAAATAGGTTGAAATATAGGTGACATTTAAAGTACTTTAGCTCACTAGCTCTAAATTAATAATCATTGCCGATAATTAGCAATATAAACTAGGGGTCCAGTTATATCCACTTGTATGTTGAAGTTTTTTTTTTAATCTTTATGCTAATGTCTTTGGTAGAACCAAGCAAGAAAAAAGATTAAAATTCACATAATGTTTAAAAACATGTGGGCATATGCACTGAACACATTACTAGTGACTGCATGTCATACAATTGTAAGTGCAAAAATATTTATGTGTCTTTACACATACTGATACACTTACACTTAATTCCTAAAAGGTACAATGATCCATTGTGGTAATTTGTTTGTGGTATCATGCTTTTCACTGAGTAGTCCTAATTCAAGATATAATTACTCTCAGAAAGAGTTTACTCCTTCTATATCTTTGCATTTCATACAGACTTTTATGAGGAAATAAGAATATTTCAGGATTATAAAATGCAATTTATCTTACATGTAAGAAAACTATGCTTATAACTACTGTACTTTTTTTAACCAATAGGGATGGATTTCTGCAAAGTTAGTCTGGAACTGTAAGATGGGCACATCCAAAAATGAACTGGTTACCTTCACTATGAAATATCTTTCTTATTTTGGGAAATGTTATCAATAGACTCAGTTTGCCACTATCAGAAAGCAAAATTTTATTAACTCCTCTTCCTTGCATCTCCACAGTTCTAGACAACCAGCGAGCTTTGACATTTCTAACTCCTTAATATCATATAAATATGCCTATTTCTCCCCATCCCTTTACTTTGACTTTAATTTAATCCATGGTCTTTCATATGTTTCTTGGATTTCTATGAAGCTTACTAATTGGCTGTTATGGTTTAGAACTAAAATAGCGTTCAAAACCTCAATCACATGAGGTTTTGGATTGGATTAGGGAGCAGTATAGCTGGTTTACTGCTGGGAGGTGAGGTTTGATTGGAGGTACCTGGGGGCATGGTCTTAAAGGCTTTATCTCCCTCCCTAGTTTCTTCTTTCATGCTCTCTGCTTCCTGTCTACTTTGTCATGAGCAGCTCTACTCCACCATGCCCCACTGCTTTCTCTTCTTTGGTGCTGGCAGACCCTGAAACATGAGCCAAAATAAACCTCTCATTCTTTAAATGGAGGGTGTCAGCTATTTTGTTCCAGCAACAAAGACAATGACTATGACAGATTTAGAAATTGATATAGGGCACCAAGTAACTCAAATAAGCAAACATAATCTAGACAAGGGAAATATTATAACTCCCATCCTTCTAGACATCCAAATGCAAGTTCATGTCCTCTAATATCCAAGAATGAATTCTAGGAACAATTGAGGTTAAGAGTAAGGAATATTTATTGAGGAAGAGATAGCTCCTGCCTGAGAGGTACAGGAGAGGATATCTGGAAAATGAGTTGCCTCTCCACCCCTCTTCTTAAAAGTATTTTATGGGGCAAAGCCATGAGGTAAGGAGTGTACCAGGTGGGACAAAACTATAAGATCCAGTGGAAAATCACGAGGTGGGCATGAGGTGGGACAAAACCATGATCAATCAATATGATTACAAGTATAGTCACCCCGGTAATATTGATTAAATGGAGATCAAATGGGGAAGTTAGTCATGAGTACATGAAATTCCCAGAAGGAATAGGCTAGCTAGGGATGGTTTGGTCTCCAATTAAGGTAACTGAGATCTATTTAGAATATTAATCACTGTTATTCATGGGGGTGGGTAGGTGGGTGTAGTTTTTCTCTTTTTATAATGTTAACCTTCAGTGAATGTGCCTCAATTGTTTTCTATGCTGAGGGCCTAGCCTCATCTACCTGCCTTATAATTTCTAGATAACCTAGTTGTCTGCAATAATATCAGAGGAGTCATTGCTGTGATGTCTCCTGAGCATGTGACTCAGAAGCTTTTGGAATTGGTTCATGGGAGAAGTTTGGAAAAGTTTGGAGATACTGTTTGGAAAAGAAGCCCTAAAATACTATAAGCCAAGTTTGATGTGCAATACTTGCCAGAGCTCAGAAAACTAGAATACAGATAGAAATGCAGACTGCATATAGCAGACTCAGAAGGTTTCAGTTGGGAAGAAGAATTCCACTGGCAGCTGTATTCTAGAACATGTGTGTTATGAGCTGGCAGAAAAATTTGTCTACATTTTGCTCATGCCTAAGACTGTGTAGGAGACTCAGATAAATCTGGGAGAGGAAATTTCAGTGCAGCCCAATATGGGGACTATGTAATGGGTAGTCTTGGGCCCAGAAAGATGGACCAGAGGAGAGCTTGATTGTGGAGAGATTAGCATTAAAATGAGGCCACATACAGAGGAAAATAGACAAGATGCCTTGAAGGCATAAGAGGAATCAACAAGAACTCACTCTCTTATGCTAAGAGGTACAAAAGTGAAAGACTTTATTTTAGAAAGTGAGCTGCAGGGCACTTTTCTTGGAAAGGGCTAAGAGACTCACCTAGGGAACTGGTTCTTTGTGATTCAGTTCATGGTGCTCAGCCATCCAGCACTCAGAGGCTTCTGTAGCCATGATCAGAGGGGATTTGGCTACTGCTCAAGCTAGTGACAAATCATGGTATCATCCACATGCTAGTTTTACAGCCATGCAGAATTTAAGAGTTGTGGGGTTAGTGAGCCTTCAACTCTGTTTTCAGAAGAAGGCATGAGAGGCCAAGCAGGATGCCCCTGAGAGTGCAGTGTGTGAAGCTGTGAGAGTCGAAGTCAAAGTTAAGTGGAAACCCCAGAAATATTGAGAAGCCAGGAACATGGAATGTGTGAGGAAAGCTGCAAGAAGGAGGCAAAGCCAATCTGAGTGAGAAGCCAAGAGAGCTGCAGCCACTGGTAATGTCATAGGAGCAGAGCTGCCCAACTCCTTTGGCATTCACATCTCACTACAGCTTGCCCTGGGTGTTGGATATGGAGCTACAGGATTTAATGATTTCCTTGCTGGATTTCAGACTTACTTGCTTTGGACCTATTGCTTTTTCCCCCCTCATTTCTCCCTTTTGGATTGAGAATGTTTACCCTGTGCCATTGTATGTCAGCAGTGTTTAAATTTTAAAAAATTTTGTAAGGTCTTATAGCTAAATGTCTTAAGTCACAGAACAGACTTTAAACTTGAACATTTTAGCAATGCTGAAACTGTTAGGATTCTGGGAATTCTTATAGATGGACTAAATGCATTTTGTATAAAAAGGTGCACATGAGTCTTTGGGGGCCAGGGATGGAATGCTATGGTTTACATCTAAATATCTCCCCCAAGAGCCTCCTGTGCTCATAGGTGGGGCTTCAGGAAAGTGATTGGATTATGGAGGCTTTTAGCTAACTTGTTGTTAAGAAGTGGGATCTC
>NW_022900929.1:42966519-42967002 GCF_012274545.1 Fukomys damarensis
GAAAGAACAAAGAACTTTTTTAGGCAGGGATGATGGATCCAGCGGTCTTGGTCATCTACCGAAGTGACCGATCTAGAGTTCATTGAGCCAGTTGTTATCACTTATCTTACCCCTTGGGACGCATGTAGGCCTAGTCATTACTTCTTTATCTTGAGGCCTGGCCTCCAGTAGATGCTCCTCCAGCCACGGTTGTAATGTTTTCATTTAGTATTGACCTTCCTGAGGACTGCAATGCAACTGCTCAGGGACTGAGGTGCTTTTTATAAGGTTTTTTTAAACAAAAAGTCAGGGCATTCACAGAACTGTCAGAGAACAAGACTTCAAACACATTGCTTATCATCCAGCCACGTGTAATGTTTTCATTTAGTATTGACCTTCCTGAGGACTGCAATGCAACTGCTCAGGGACTGAGGTGCTTTTTATAAGGTTTTTTTAAACAAAAAGTCAGGGCATTCACAGAACTGTCAGAGAACAAGACTCTTC